>NW_017728938.1:4694670-4728851 GCF_001723895.1 Crocodylus porosus | reverse complement strand
TGGACCTACTTGAGATGCATCTGTGGATGCATGACAAGGTGCGGTTGGCCTTCCTGACCGCGCTCCACACTGTCAGCCCATGTTCATTTTGACATCAGTAATGACTCCTGGATCCTTTTCTGCCTCTGCACTGACAAGAAGGGAGTTCCCCAGCCTGCAGGTATGCTGCTGGTTCTTCCTCCCCAGGTGCAGCACCTTGCACTTATCAATGTTGAAACCCATCCTGTTCTCATCCGCCCACTCCTGTAACCTGTCCAGGTCCGATTGCAGCCTATTCCTCCCTTCTAGAATGCTCACTTCTCCCCACATCTTAGTGTCATTTGTGATTTTGAACAGGGTGCTTTTTCCCCCCTTGTCCAAGTCGCTGATGTAGATGTTGAACAGTGCGGGCCCGAGGACTGAGCCCTGGGGAACCCCACTGCCCATATTCCTCCAGGCTGAAAAAGACCCATCCACCATCTCTCTGGGTGTGGCCTTCCAGCCAGTTAGTGACCCATTTGACTGTGTAGGTGTCAACACCACAGTCCCCCAGTTTATTAATGAGAATGGGGTGAGAGACAGTGTCGAAGGCCTTCTGAAAGTCCAGGAAGACTATGTCCACTGCTACCCCTGCACCTAAGGATTTTGTGACCTGGTCATAGAAGGCCACCAGGTTGGTCTGACAGGACCTGCCTCTAATGAACCCATGTTGGTTGCCCCTAAGCATAACCTCCCCTGCTGGCCCCTCGTGGACATGTGCCAGTATAATTCTCTCAAAAAGCTTACCCAGGATCGAGGTAAGACTAACTGGCCTATAGTTTCTTGGGTCCTCCTTCCTCCCTTTTTTGAAGATGGGAACTATGTTGGCCCTCTTCCAGTCCTCTGGCACCACACCAGAGCACCACGAGTTCTCATAAAGCCGTGCCAGGGATCCCGCAACGACCTCAGCTAATTCCCTCAGCACTCTGGGGTGGAGATCGTCAGGACCAGCTGATTTAAATACATCAAGTCCCTCCAGAAGTTCCCTGACTAGATCCTCACTGACCCTTGGCCTGGGTGTGCCTCCCCTGGGGCCTGAGGGGGTCCCAGTGTGGGGCTGATCCAGTTCCTGCTCAGGAAAATGGAGGCAAAGAATTGTTAAATAGGTTAGATTTGTCATCTGGTGTGACAACACTGAAAAATGCAAGGTTCTCCACCTTGGGAGGAAAAACCTGTAGCATCCTTATAGGCTTGGCAGTGCTATGCTGGCTAGCACTACAGAAGAAAGAGACTTGGGGGACATCATTGACCACAAGATGAACATAAGCCTTCAGTGTGATGCTGCGGCTACTAAAGCGACCAAAACGCTGGCTTGCATCCATAGATGTTTCTCAAGCAAATCCTGGGACGTCATTCTCCCCTTGTACTAGGCCTTGGGGAGGCCGCAGCTGGAGTACTGTGTCCAGTTTTGGGCTCCACAATTCAAAAAGGATGTGGAGAAGCTTGAAAGAGTCCAGAGAAGAGCCACACGCATGATCAGAGGTCAGGAAAACAGACCATATGATGACAGGCTGAGAGCCATGGGGGCTCTTTAGTCTGGAAAAGTACGGGCTCGGGGGTGATCTGATGGCCACCTATAAGTTTATCAGGGTGACCACCAGTATCTGGAGGAATGCTTGTTCACCAGATCCCCCCAAGGGATGACGAGGTCGAATGGTTATAAACTACTGCAAGACCATTTCAGGCTGGACATAAGGAACAATTTCTGTACTGTCCGAGCCCCCAAGGTCTGGAACAGTCTGCCATCGGAGGTGGTTCAAGGACCTACATTGAAGACCTTCAAGAACAGATTGGATGCTTATCTTGCTGGGATCCTGTGACCTCAGCTGACTTCCTGCCCTTTGGGCGAGGGGCTGGACTCAATGATCTTCCAAGGTCCCTTCCTGCCCTAATGTCTATAAAATCTATGAAAATGTCTTTTGAGAGCACTTTCACATTGGATGTTGCCCCTATCAAAAGAAGAATCCTGTCTCTCACTCACCACAAAAACCTGCAATCCGAAAATATATGCTTGACTGTTTCCTCATCATAGCATGCTTCCCAAGGAGACTGTGAGGAACTGACCACGTGCCACATGTACTGTAAGGTCCTCCCCATTAAAATCCCCTTTGTCACCATCCATGCCAAGTCTGCATGACTCGTGGTCAGCAACTTAGCTGAGACCCCTTCCCACATCCACTTGGATAAAGACCAGGGCAGGTTCCACACCACAGCTACCATGTCCCTGGCCCTCACCACCAGCTTCTTCTAGAACATAAAAGCATTGGTACCTGTACCAGGTCGCCCTCCCCAGCATCATCTTCCCTGGTAATCTGCGCCTTACGTGGGGCACCCTTGGAGTCTTCTTTGGGAGTTCTTACGTCCTGCCCTCTACACTCTTTCTACGTCTTGATGGAAATTATTGTTGATGTTCTTGCGAGTGGGAGACTGCCTATTATATTTTGTGTGTTGGGGCCTTTTGCCTACACAGGCCTGACCCCTGTTTTTCTCTAGCTAGGCCTCCCCATCTAAAACCCGCTAAACAGGGTTTGATTCCAAGGCTCTAGCCTTTTCTGGTGTCTTGCGCTCCAATCTGAAGCCAGGGTCAGAAGCAAGGCCACTGCCCCCCCCGAGTCAGGGGGCTGCAAGTTCAAGGCTAGGGGATGGCCCTGAACTTACCCTCTAGGCCAAAGAAAGAAAGGAGAAAAAAACAAGAAGTGCACCTGGCTTTGTAAGATCACACCCTTACTGGTGTCAGTCAGGGTCTGTGCCTTCCCAAATTGAGGCCTCCTAATAGCCACTGGTGTTATTCAATAATCAAAAAGAAAAAAAAACAACAGTCCCATCCATGGGTAATAACTGCCACCAGTGAATGTGATAAAGAAAAGCAGCATGTCAGCTTACATTCACAGGGTCCGTGCTTCGGCTCCCCACCATCGGCTAATATCCTTGCTGTGATGAGGCTGCCATCTCTCTGGGGCTTCCATAGTTCCCCTCTTCCTGCCTTTGGACTGCTCACCCAGCTTCTCCATGCAGCTCTTGGAAGCACTCCTTCCCCTTCTGCCCAGGTTTTTTATAGTCCTGCCCCTTCTGTCTGCTGACTAGCTGGCCAGGCACTGCATTTAACCCCTTCCTTACCAGCACTCCATGCCCAGAAAGTTCTGGCCTTAAAGGGCCGGACATGCCTTCTTGTGACAGTACATGCTCCTGTTACAGTACCTACAGCCTCCAAACTGTATTTTTTTAAAAATAATCCACCTGTAACACAGTGAGGACTGCCACTCCCAGGGGTGGGACGGTGGGCTTTTATAAATATGATATTACCATGAAAATTAATCTACATAGAACTGTATAAAACTCCCTGCTTTGCTCCCCTCCATCACTGCTCTTTAGCATGCACTCACATAGTTTGCTAAAAGCAATGTCTGGGAAGGCCCAGACCCCTGCCACCATCTTCTTAAAAAACCCAGTCTGAGCTAGCTGTTTCCTCTTCCCACCCCAGAAAAACATGCACAGTTCCAACTGCGCTCTTGCTACCTTTCTCTATGCAAGTGGAAAAAACAGTTCTCTATATAAAATGATCAGTAATAAAACTGCTTTAATTACCGTCACTCAGGCCCCTAGTGACAGCATTCTTACGGCCCATTGTCCTAAAACTTGATGAGTGCAGGCCCTTTCTCCACCCCATGTGACATTGCCCAACATCCCTGGTTTGCAGCTCACTCCAAATGCTTTAATTGAATCTGTGGCCACCTGTACCCCTCCTTCTCCATGTTACCCACCACCATCATGATACTCTTATCTGTATTCAAACATGACCCTGATGCTTCCCCATATTTTTCTATATGCATTAGTGCCCATTGTAAAAATAAGTTGTCTCTTGACACTATATTAATATCTTCCACATATAGACAACACTGCATGTCTTGCCGTTCACCAGTATGCACCACTACCTCACTAATCACCCTATCTCTTCTTCGGCATTCAGCAGGGGTTCCAAGGCACATGTAAAATGTACAGGGGGCATAAGGCATTCTCTCCACACTCCCACCTGTATTTTAAAATCACAGCACAGGTGGCCATTGATTAAAATCTGACTCTCCACTTCCTGACATATAAACAGTATCCACCCCACCCACCTTCTCAGAAAGACCATTTCTGTTAAAACCTTAAATAAAAAGTTGTCTGTGAGCCAATCATTTGCTTTCTCCAAGTCCAGGTTCATCGCCATTATATTCAGTTTCTATTCATGAGGGCATGTCTACACAAGGTGCTTTACTTCATTGTGGATTACATGCCCTCTCCACCCCAACTCCCAACTCCTGAGGTCGAGCAGCACCAGGACTGGGGAGCTCTCTGATCTCACACCCAGCTGGGGGCCAGAAGCAGGATAGCTCTCAGCCAGCCCCCAGTGGGAAAGCCCCACTGGGAACAGGGCTTGTCCTCATGTGCACAGGGCCAGGAGAGCTCTGTAGCAGCAGCTGTATTCTGGCCCTGTGCACATCAGGACCCTTCCTGATGACCATGAGGCCAAGAAACAACTGCCACTGCAGCCAGCAAAACTCTTCTGGCCTCATGCACATCAGGACCAGCTCCCATGCTCCCTGCCAGCCCCTTGGGGGGGCCTGGAGCTCCTCCTGGCTGCAGCATGGGGCCACAGCAGAGTAGGAGCAGCCCAGTACGGGGGATCAGATTTGCTCCCAACAAGAAGCACATGTAGACATGTTCCCAGGGAAAGCTTACTGTGCAGTATATTACTGCGCAGTAAGCCTTTATAGCATTAATAGCACATGCAGATGTGCCCACAGTATATCACTACATCCTTATCAAGCAGAATGTGTCCTTAATATTCCTTCCTGGCACTGCACATACCTGATTCTTATGAATAATATCGGGGAAGCACTCTTCTCATCCTTAAAATCGACGTCTTTGGTAACAGTTTATAATCTACATTTAGAAGTGTAATCAGTCTCCAGTTCTTTAATACCTCCTTGTCTCACTTTTTACAGATGTCACAAGACTGCCAATGTGGGCTCACCAGATTGGCTTGAGATACTTACCCTCAGCTAGAAACAGTGTGGGTGAAATCTGAGCAACCCCAAGGGTGGAGCAGGAGACCCTGCCCTGTGGAAAAAGAGAAGCTAATCCAAAGAAGGGGTTTTCAATCCCCTCATTCACATGGAAGGGGGACAGCTGGGGTTGGGGGCCCACCACCCTGAGCCCTGGTTGGCCAGTTTGCAAGATGGGGGGGAACTGCTGGAGAGGATAAAAGCAGAAGCCAAACTGGCGCGTGGGAGCTGCTGACTTCAGGGAATGGTGCAAGAGGCCTGAGAAGAGCTGGGGTGAGCTGACTCAGCAGAGGAAGCAGAGAGACCCCTCTGAAGAGCCTTGAAAGCCCTGGGAGAAGAAGGCAGCAGCAGTCCACCATGCCTCCAGCCCTGCAGCAGAGAGGGAGCAGGCCAGGGCTTGGGGCAGAGAGCTGGTGCCCCAAGGCCCCAGCACAGTGTGCTGGATGTGCTGGGCATCCCGAAGGCTAGGGGTGGCAGTCGGCGCCCTACTCCACTGCAGAGAAGAGTCAGCGGCCAGGAGCGCAGGCGGCATCCTTATCCGGAGCAGGAAGCTGGGCCAGTGAGTTGAGGAAACCCCTCACCTTCCCTGGGGAAGCGGGACAGCAGCAGGTAAGGCACTGAGATCCTGAGGAGCAGCAGAGCACCAGAAAAAGGGTTCCTGGGAGCTCAGGGCACAGGCTGGCACTCAGAGTGGGATCGGTGAGGTGTGTGGGGTGCCTGGCCAGTCATCTGGAGCAGGGGTTTGGAGCAATGACACCTGGGAGCTGCCTGTGCCCTGTACCTGCCTGTACCCCTGGAAGCTGCCTGTGCCTCTGCCCCAGAGGAGACTGAGTCCTGTCTCTTATTCTGCAGCTGACTGTCATCGGCTGGAGTCCCTGAGCTTTGTGCCTGGATCATGCTGATTGCTGCAGGAGCCTACTCTATTGCTTGTTGCTTGCCTTTTTCCTTGCCACAGATCACCCTTCAGCCTCTTTGGGGGTTGGGGTTTGATACAATTTGATTGCTGCAGACCAGAAGAGCTTAACCTGTTGCAGTCTGTTGCTTATTGGGAAGCCTGTTGGAGCTGCAGGGAGTGACCACCTTGCTTCCTTGTGGCAGCACCTCAGCAGTGGCTGAAAGCTGCCAGTTACCCTACCTGTGATTCCTGAGTCAGGAGTTGACTAACGCATTATGGTTTGTTTTGTGATTCTGGTTATGCCATTTAAGTTCACTTGTAAATAACCTTTCCTATTATTCTTGTTGTATAAATAACTGATCTAACTATTTACACTTTAAGTGTTAGACCTTCTTGGGACCACAGGCTGCTATGTGGGGAGCAGGGGCCGGCTGGAAAGTAAATTGGTGCTGGCCAGAAGCCCTGCCCCACTCTCACCACACCATCTGTGATATTGGGCAGGGGTGGCAACTATTGGGCCGCCACCAGGGTTACACATAATACAATCACCACACCCTCATTAAAACTTATAGTTGCTGCCTCCTCCATTAAAATCTCATTTCAAACCTCCACTAGATCTGGACCCACAAGGCCCCAGAAACTTTAATAAAATTTCATGGTGGGGCTGTCTGCTCCTGGGGTTTCCCCTTTTAAAAAAGGCTTTATCAGTCCCCTACTTCCTCCTTCCATTGCCACATTCTTTCCCACCTACTTCATAAAATTATTCAGGTCCCCCTGGTTCACCTTCTTCCATCTATCAAAAAGGAGATCATCAAACCTTGCTGTCTCCAGAACCTCTTCTTGCTCTTCCCAAAAAGCCCCTGCCTTTCTCCACCACAGCCTTTAACTGTGCTCTCTCAGACCTAAGTATTCAGGACCAGCCCTCTTCACCAAGAGGGTCCTAGCTAAAAAACACTCGGGGTTTTTTTTTCTCTTTAAAGAAGTTTAATAACAGCCCAAATTCACTTGCCAATTTAAACAGCAACTCCAAATTCTGACAATCAGTACACCTAGCCCATAGTATCCATTTCTTATCAGTTTAATTCAGCAGGCACCTATGCAGATGCCCCCATAACCCCTGTTCAGGGGATCTACCCTGCTTTCTCTTGGTTCTTTATTATTGTAAAGTATCAAAACATAAATCAACTTTTCACATATTTGTTACCTTTCAACCATTACGTAACTGAAACTTTGCTTTCCAATATAGAGTTCAAAAGAAGCATACAGAATATACAACCCCTACCGATACTTCTTTCTGTTAATCACTCTTCTAACACAAGAAGAACATACTTGTTTACACCTCTCTTGGTTTTAGATCTCTTGCCCTATCCTCCAGGGGTCCCCTGTGGTTCAGTGGTGGACTCCTTGTCTACCACACAGATGACCTGGGTTCAATTCTTAAACAATTACAGCCATAGAGGCACCAAACATTTGGACTCAGGCTGGTCTTTGGATTCTGTCTTAGTGCCCTTTTGGGCTGGAAGGTCTGGGCAGCCAGGCATCTGTCTGGGTGGCCCTCATGCATATACCATGATCCACAAAGACAGACGATTGCCACCTCTTTGTGTGGAAGAAATCAAACTTCGCGTTGTGGTTGAATCAGAACTGACAGAGCCAGCTTTTCTTTATTTAGGGCTATACTGTGATCACAGGGAGAATGCCATACAGCAAGGGAATCACTCACTTGTCTGTTTTAAAGTATTTCTCAGACTCTCTTAAGTTTACAAGCATATTTATACTTAAGACAGAGGAAGAGAAAAAAAACATGACCTTGGACAGTAAATCACTGATCTAACCCACACACAGATGTACAGGCTGTTTACTTAAAGAAGAGTGAAACATTGTGCTTATAGAAATAGTTATCAGTTTCTGGTTTCTCAGAGAGAAAAATAAACTTAACATCCGTACACAGGGTAATATGTCAAGACAAAGCAATGCATGCAGGATTCCTTATCTCAGAACATTTAACTGAAATAAGCAGTATCAGCACTTCTGGTCTCTGTCTGTTTTCTTAGTCAAGTTAGAAGCTGGAAGCCCAACTAAATTTACTCCTACATTTGTCTCTGTCACACCACGCCATGGGTGGGAAGTTGTGGGGTCATCCAGAATCAGAAGAAGCAACCGAGATCTGAGGAGAGTGCAGACTCTCTGAGTGCAGGGAACCTTGTTCAGGTTCCCTACTAATATCCCTACTAACTAATATCAGGTTAGGGAGCCAGGTCAAACTCAGGGTTTATGGCAGGTGGGCAAAATGGCTGACCCAGTCAGCAGCTGGACTCCATTTTCCAGCAGACCCTGCCCGCATGGCTGGGGCTGGTCTCCTTGGAGACCCTGGCCCCTGTGAAAACTCAAGACTGGGGTTCCCATGGAGACCAGCCTCAGCCACCGTGGCAGGGTACACCACAGAGCTGGGCAGGGGGCTGCTCTGGAGTCTCTGGGATCTTGTGATGGGTGCAGCTTGCTTCAGAGCAGGGGGTTGCAGCTCCGCCCTGGATCCAGACCAGGCTGTCACTGCTGCAAGGAACTGGGGCAGAGCTGTGATCCCCTGCTTGGAGCATGAAGGCTAAAGATCGTGGCTCTCCCTTGGGTCTGGAGCAAGCTGCCCCCATCGTAAGATCCCAGCAGCTCCAGAGCAGCCCGCCGCCCTGCTTTGCTGCGTGTCCTGCCAGCCTGGCCGAGGCCGTTCTCCATGGCAACCCCAGCCTTGAGCTTTCACAGTGCAGGTGCAGCTGGAGTCTCCATGGAGAATGGCCCCAGCCATGCATTGGGGCAGCTGGGAAATGGAGTCCGCTGCCGACTGCATCTGGCCTGTGGGCTCGAACTTGCCCATCCATGGCCTATGGGTATGCTGTCAGTGAGCCAGGAGAGGCACAAACCAAGGACAAGGCAGCTTGAATACAAGGCTGAACCTTGTTGCCTAGACACTTCCTTTTTCAGGTCTGGGGTTCTTGTAAGAAGGGGTAAATGGTCAGATGACTCGGGCTGCAGAGTCCAGTTGCAAGAAGTGGGCAAGTGGTTAGGCCCAGGTGTCAGGTTCTTACTGCCTATGTTCATCTCTGGCAGGGAAAATACCATGACCATGAAGGCGTCCTAGTTCCTAGTTACAGGGGAAAACCACTTTTCTGGCAGAAGGTAGTACCCTGGCCAAAGTAATACCTCCCACTTTCACTTCCAGTGGAAAGATCTTGGCTATATGCAAACTTTATGGAACTAGGAGCCTCCTCCCTAGCTTGCTTCTGCAGCCATACAGTTGAGTGCAAGTGAAACTCGGGAGCATGCAAACCTCAAGTCTCCGGGCTTGAGTCTGCATGTAGGATGCCTGCCAAAGGATTTGGAAGCATCTGAAGCCCCAGGTGGGGGTGGAGGATGTTTGCTGGTAGTAGGGCCACATGTGGTTCTTGAATGACTCACGGATTTGGAACTGATTTGGCTGATTTGACTTGGGACGCAAACAATTTTCCTTAAAAATAAACAAACAAACAACCCTGCACCTATGTTCATCTCAGTCTTTAGCTGAGCCCCTTGTTTAACTAGAATGCAAAGCGAGGTGGGGTTTACCAGGGAGTTTGCCTGGAAACTGTCACCTTCTTTCACTGTAAGCTTGATGAGAGGAAGCAGGTTAGCAGGGAAAAAGGAACCTTTTGGGACCAAGGAGCATCAAACAGGCCAGCTTACAGGGGAGTTTGCTAGGGAAGTTCTGCTTGGAACGAGGGTCAGGAAGAAAGAGGTGTGCTGTTTGCCAGGAGCCTAGATATGAGATGTCATGGGCGATTACTGCGACTTCTTCGGCCCTCTGACTACTATCTTAAGTTGCTCATCCATACGGGCACCAGTGATACTGTCAGAGGTGAGCTTGAGCAGATCAAAAATGACTACAGGGTTCTGGGTGCAAGGGTGAAGGGCTCAGGTGGTATTCTCCTCTATCCTTCTAATCAAGGGAAAGGGTCTGGGTAGGAGCAGACACATCCTGCAGATAAATGCATAGCTGCACAGATGGTAGTGCCAGAAGGGCCTTGGCTTCTTTGACCACTAGATGTCCTTCCAGGAAGAAGGATTGCTAGGAAGAGATGGATAAAATGAGGAAAGAGCATCTTTGCCGACAGGCCCGCTAAGCTAGTGATGAGGGTTTTAAACTAGGCTTGTTGAGGAATGAAGACCAAAGCCCTGAGGTAAGTGGGGGAGCGGGTGACCTGGAGAAGCACAAGCAGAAGGGGGCAACAGGGGAGGCCTTCTTATTTTTCTTGAGAAAGTAGGGCCATCAGATAGTTACCTCAGCTGCCTGTACATGAATACATGGAGTCTGAGAAACAAGCAGGAAGATTTGGAAGAACTTGCAGAGTGACAGAGTTATGACATTACTGGAAAAGCAGAGACTTGGTGGGATAGCTCACATGACTGGAGTACGGCCACAGATGATTACCAACTGTTTAGTTAAGGACAGGCAAGGGAGAAGAGGTGAAGGGGTTGCACTGTGTGTAAAACAGTTGTATGATCACTCAGAACTCAAGTATGAAACAGCAGAGAGGCCTGTTGAATGTCTCTAAGTCCAAGGAGACAGAAACAAAGGTGATGTTGTGGTGGGTGTCTGCTATAGACCACCAGACCAGGAGGAAGTGGTGGATGAGGCTTTCTTCAAACAGCTAGTAGAAGTTTCCTGATCACAAGCCTTGGTTTTCAATCAACCTGGGATCTGCTGAGAGGTCAATACAGCAGCACACAGACAATCCAGGAAGTTTTGGAGAATGTTGGGGACAACTACATGATGGAAGTGTTGAAGAGGTCAATTAGGGGCCATGCTCTTCCTGACCTGCTGCTCACAAACAGGGAAGAATTAGTGGGGAATGTAGTAACAAATGGCAACTTGGGCAGCAGCAACCATGAGATGATTGAGTTGAGGATCCTAAGCATAGGCGACAGAAGTGGGGAGAGCTAATGGGGCTTAGCACCCCCAAACACGGGGCAGCAGTAGGGCCGCAAGGTAGCCTGGCTGCGGGCTTCCGGCGACTGCAGCGGTGAGGGAGGGAGTGGGGCAGGTGCTGCCCAGCTGCATGGGACGGAGCTGCAAGTGGCTTGAATGGGGGTGCGCAGCTCCTGCTCCTACGTGCACCCAGGAGGACATGAGGGGCACATGTCACCAGACCTGTGCAGGGTGAGGGTGGGCTACTACTGTGGGCTGGGGCCGGAGCTACACCAGGCTCCTCCTGGGGGGGTGGCGCTGGGCTGGACTGCACTCAGGGCGGGCAGCAGTGGCACTGGGAAGGAGGTTATGGGGGGTTATGGAGCCACCCCAAAATTCACCGTAGCCCCCCCAGCCCTCCCTCCCAGCACCGGCACTGCCCACTCTGAGTGCAGCATGGCTCAAACCCCCCGCCAGGAAGAGACCAGTGCAGCCCTGGCCCCAGCCCACAGCAGCAACCTGCCCTGTCCCACATCCAAATCTGGGGCACATGCCGCCCAGGCCCTCCTGGGGTGTGCACAGCAGCAGGAGCTGCCACCCACTCCCTGTACCAGAGGGCCCCCTTGGACAAGCCACTTGCAGCTCTGTCCTGCACACTGTCCAGGCTTTGCAGGGCCTGCCTCAGCCCCACTCCCTCCATCACTGCTCTATCTGACCCCCGCCCCCAGCCCTTTTCCCTCCCCCTGTGCCTTCCCCCACAGACTTACCTGCTGGGGAGCATGCGTGTGCTCAGCCCTGCAAACAATTCTTTCTCCCTCCACCTATGATCCTGAGGAAAGGAAGGAAGGACAGCAGCAGAGTAAGGACCCTGGACTTCACAAAAGCAGGCATCCAGGGCAAAGCCTGCAGCAGCAGCCTGCCCTGAGGCAGTGGAAGTGGTTAAGTACCTTCAGGGTCTATTTCTCAGTGGCAATTTGGGGAGCCACATTCACGGCCTGTGGCAGGCTGATAGAGCACTTTAGTCTTCTTGATGTTGAAAGAGGGGCCCAAAGTTTGATAGACTTCCCCAAAAAGGTCCAGTGCAGTCTAGAGTTGTTTCTTAGTATGCACAAGGATGCCACAGTTGTTGGTCTATTGAAGGTCAAGGATGGTTGTTTTTAGTACTTTGGTTTTCTTCTGAAAATGTGGCAGATACCACCATCGAGTTCATCCCCCAACACCCTGAAAGGGGATTCCCTCATTAACCCTCCTACCCTTGAAGAAGTCTGGCATGCCATCAAGGAAACCAAGAACAACAAAGCTACTGGACTGGATGGCATACTGCTTGAAGCTACAAGGCTGGCAGTGAGGAACTGGTACTGAGATTCCACAAATTTACTGTATGAATTTGGAACAATGAAGAGATCCCTGGGAACCTGAGGAATGTCAGCATCATGATTATCTTCAAGAAAGGAGATAAGTCTGTGTATGCGGGAAGTATAAAGGTATTGCCTCCTTTCCACAGCAGGGCAAATCCTTGCCCTCATTCTCCTGAACCATATTCTGCTTCTTGCTAAGGAAGTCCTGCCAGTGTCTCAGTGCGGTTTTAGACTGGGGTGGGCAAAATGACAGATCCAGTTGGCAGCTGGACTCCATTTCCCAGAAGCCCCTGCCCATATTGCTGTGGCTGGTTTCCATGGAGACCCCAGAAGTGGCAGAGCCATGACAATGTGGGGCTTTACAGGGAGACCAGCCGCAGCAGCGCTGGCAGGGTGTGCAGCTGGGCGAGGAGCTGCTCTGCAGCCAGGGCTGGAATCTTGCAGTGGTGACAGCGTGGTCCAGAGCCAGGGCAGAGCTGACATCCATTGCCTGCAAGCCCCTGCAGTAGGCAGCGGATTGCAACTGTGCCCCAGCTCTGCACCGTGCTGTCACTTTCTCAGGATCCTGGCCCTGGAGCAGTTCCCCTGCTGCCAGTGCTGCTTGGGCCAGTCTCCATGGAAACCCTGGCCCCCCTGCTGTCACAGCTCTGCCACTCCTGGGGTCTCCACAGAAACTGGCTGCAGCAATGCAGACAGGGGCTGCTGGGAAATGGAGTTTGAACAGGCCAGACTTTGCCTGCCTCTGTTTTAGACCCTCCTGTGGGAAAACTGACATGATTTTTTTTGTCCACCAGGTCCAAGAAAAGTGTCAGGAACAGTACCAGGACCTGTATATAGCCTTCATTGACTTCCCTCAGGCCTCTGATTCCACCAATTGCAAACCCTTGTGAAAAGTGCTTGCTAGATTTGATGTCCTGAAATGTACAAGGTACTGATGACATAGGTTAATAAAAAGTGATCTGGAAGGGGACACCAAGCAGCACACACTGACCAGCACCCACTGCTCCCTGAATGTGTCAAGGGAGCCCATAGACACCAAACAAAGAAACTCTGCTTGAAGATGTGAATGGAATAACCTGAAGACAGCCCCACATTCACCTGGGTTCTCCCCAGCTAGAGCCTCCTTCCTGATCTTATAGATGGCCAGCTTGGCCAGAGCCTGGAGGTGGTTGATCAGGAGGTCCTGCGGCTTGGTGGGGCCACAGATGGGGAGTACATAACAAAAAAGGTGCAGGGAGTAGTGCAGCCAGAGCCTCAGCAGGAGATTCTGGAAGAGGTGGAAGAGGGGCTGCAACCTGGCGCACTTGAGGTAGGCACTGCTGGAGACTGGATACTGGGCTAGATGGACCATCGCTCTGACCCAATATGACACTTCTTATGTTTTTATAAATGATGCAAGTCTCACAGAACCTTCTGGCTTCATTCTCCACTTTAAAGCTCTTAGGCCAGACTTAATCTTGGAGGCTCATTTGCCAGGTACTTTGGTGTCTGTTCTTCCAGAGGAGTGGTTCAGTCAAGTGGTATGGCCAGACCGCAGCAGCACTGCAGGGCAGATCCCGGGGGAGGGTCTGGTTCACTCCAGTCCTTGTAGCAGGATCAGAGAAACATTTTTTTTGGGTAACATTTTATTAGAAAACAGGCAAACAGCCTCTGCGGAGAGGCCAGAGAGCAGGACTCTGGAGCGGGGCTGGCTCACGCCAGTCCCCAGGGCACAGTCGGGAGAGAGGACCTCGGAAAAGGGCGAGGGCGCGACTTCGCTTACCAGGTCTCTCAGGGGAGAGGCAAGGTAGAGACGCGCCTTGGAGACGAACTGAATTGGTGGTGGAAAAAGGGTCCCTGAGCAGAGCTCCCCGCACGGCTCTCGCTCACGAAGGCTGGTGCATTCCCGCCCCGCTCTGCCTCACTGCAGACTCACCGGCAAACTACGCGGTCACGTCTCCCGGGCTCCCACGTTGTGCCATGATTGGCCGGCTCCTGGTGGCGGTGGCCAATGGGCAGTCGCAGCTTACGGGTGTTTTCGCGCATCGTGTGTAAGCAGAGTGTGTCAAAATTCCAGGGGCGGGGGCGAGGCTGCCCTGTCGCTGAATGACAGCTGCCAGAGCCTATCAGAGCTCAGATTGTGCGCTAGGCGGGCGGGGTTCGCGTTGGGTGTGATGCTACTTGCGGGGAGGCGGGCTTTGGCCGGCGTGGTTGCTATGACGGCAGGCGGTTGAGTCTCCGCCTTCTCGGGCGCCGCCATCTTGTTGTTGATTCGGTCGGTGCAGAGCGGGTGGCTGGGGCCGCCGGAGCCGGAGCCGGAGCCGGGGGGTCGCAGCGTCAACTCTGCCCCGGCCGGGCAGGGAGAGCGCGGGGCGGCGGATCTGACCCCCTCGGGGGAGAGGCGCGCGGCCCTCGGCCGGGGCTGCTGGTGAGCGGCTAGGGGCAGGCGCAGCGACGCCGCGAGGAGTCCCCCGCAGGGGCCGGCGGGGATGCCCGGGGGCTCCTGGGGCTCGGGCTCCGGCCACGCTCGTGCTGCAGCCCGTCGCGGTTGTGGGGAGGGGGGTCATCTCCTTCCCGGGGCCCGTCGTAGCCGGGCCGGGCCGGGCTCCGGGAGGCGGCAGGGCCTGTTCTCCCGGCTGACGTGACAGGTTCGGGGGCCGGAGCCTGAGGGCGCGCGTCGCCGCTGCGGGTCGCCACGGGGGCGCGGGGCTCCAGAACTGGCAGCCGGGATCTGTTCGACTCCTGCCCTGGGAAGGGGTTGTCGTGCTTCTCTTACAAGAGTATCCAGGCAGGGAAGGATGGGGCCTTGTGTGCCGTGCTGCTTCCGGCTTGCTGTCTGTCTTGAGTCAGGTGCGGGGACAGAAGGGCCTGCTTTGCAGGCTGTGCCATTGCTTTCTGCCTCGGCTGGGCCGGGAGCCCGGGAGTTATGGTTCCTTGTGCTGTCCTGCTGCAGTGAGGGCCAGTGAAAGGGCTCAGCACAAATATTGGTGGTGCTGATGGCAAGAACAGGAGATGGAAGGTGGCTGGGAGAGCTAGTTCTGCAGCCTCCCTCATGGATGTGCTCTAGCAAATGAGTCCAGGTTGGCTTTGATAAAATCTTCTCTCCAAAGGAAATTTTATTGCTGATGAAATGAGCCAGGTTGACATCCCTTGATATTTATAGGATGTGGGACCGAAGTGCCCCAGGCCCTGTGCTTTGGGCAGCGGAGTAGGGCAGGGCAGCAGCAGTGTGGTGGCTCGGTGTTCAGCTGCTTGCCTCCCCCCCATTCTTTGGTCTGGGACTCATGGGACGGAGCCTGCATGGGCTGATTTGCCCCAGGCCCTACACCTTGCTTGGGTCAGCTCTGGGTGCACCTCTACTTAAATGTGATTTGTTTCGAGAGAACTCAACCCAGGTTTCCCATGGATATGACATGGCTCACAATTGAATTATCTACTCTTCCTCTAGGTTTCTGAATATGCTATGAGGCAATGAGTTCTCCTCCCCATCCTTGCCTCCTCAGTATATTCAAACTGTGGCTCTCTTTGTTTGTGTTTTATCACAGCTGTTTATAGCCCTCTTGATGAGCTGCAGTCAGTTAAAGTGTGTAAAGTTTGCTTCACTGGTTGTGGTTTCCTCTTCTCATCTTAGCTTGCACTTCCTGTTTAAAGATAGTAGTGGCTTTGGGGCAGTATGAGAAATGCCCCTCATCTCCCTTACTGGGGATCCATAACCTTTTTGCCACTTGAGAGATCTCATGGTTAACGTGGTCACTCACTGAGTCAGGAAAGTTTTAAGGTCACAGGGGCAGAGAAAAACAAATGCCAGAAGGATCATCTTCTGAATAGGGTGGGCTGTTCCTTTCCTGATGTACCAGTAACTCTTGCTTTGCTGCCATCAGCAACCTACTTTGCTTATCTACACCTTCCCTCTGTGGCGATGGCATGCATCTCTTCTGTATGTGGTGATAGAGTGACAAGTGACCAGGATGCAGTTGTAACAGGAAGAGGAAGGAGATAGTTCCTGGAAGTGAACGAGGAGTTTTCCTCTTTAGAAAGAGCATCTATTTGCCAGCAAATGTTCACTTGTATTTTTTGCAGAGTGAATCGATTTAAATTAAGTCTATTTGAATCATAATTTAAATTAGGAAGCCAACAGCTGCCCAATGATCAATTTAAATAATTGATTTTTATCAACTTTCCCACTGAATATTTTTCTTTTTTTTAAAAGAAAGGGCTATTTTCATTGGTTGATGTAAAAACTAAAACACATTAATTTTTACAACTAAATACAGTTTGTATAGTAGATTTAGTATATGAGTCCTAGGTACACAAGCTGGGTGCATATATAATATATATGTATATATGTGTGTATAAAAGGAATAAGAATATATAGTGTAACCTATTTGGATTGTTAGAAATCTTGCATTTAGTTCTCTATAAAATATAGTGAAAAATGTATTTCTTATTCACTAGATGATTAACTTTTTGTGCATATTCCTATCAAGCTGCATTAAGATGGCAACTTGAATGTAACTAAGTGCACAAACCAGTACTTCAAATATAATAAACAAAACACAAAACTTTAATATTTTGGATACATAAACTTTTTTTTAAAAATCAAAACATGCATGTTTACAACTGACTAATTTAGTAAACACTAGTATTAACTGTTATACTATTAGAAGTGTGAATGGTCGTTAGTAAATTAAACCATTTTTTTTTCAGGTCATCCTGGGGAAAATTTTCTGAAATGCCAAGGTGAAAGCTATTTGAGCGTAAGTTCCTACTTTTCTAATTCTGTTTCATAAAAAATATGAGACTCTAGGCTGTTCTGAAAGTTTTTATTTTTATCTTTTTTTAAGTTTTTAGAACTCAAATCTCATCCTCCTCCCCTTTTTATTCATAGACTGGAAGAGAAAAACAAGCTTTTTGGCTTTTCAGCTGAGAATCAGTTTCTTCACTTGGAGTGAACTAGTTCAAAGGAATAAAATATTTTTTCTGCACCTGTAGACTCTGGTAAAAGCTTGTTTTATCGTTTTGACAAACTCTGGTTCTAGGTGCTTTGCTAGTGACTTTCAGCAGTTCAAGTGGTGTGAGTTCCTTTAAAACATCCTCAGCAAGTGTGTAATGCTTCAGTGGTTTACTTCTAGCCCTGAAGTTGATTATTATTGGCATGATCGATGGGTGATTAGTAGATGCCCATGTTTTAGCATTTTCCTTCTTGGGAGTTAGGCATCTACCTTGGTTCTTTGTGTTAAGAATTTTGACAAGAAAATTAGACGGAATAAGTGGTTGGTCCATCCATTTCTCTACTGCCTGCATTTTAACTTTGTTGTTGAGTATTTCATGCTTTACTGCTTCTTGAAGTTCTTTCCACATGTCAGCAGCATCCACAGTACAGCAGCAATCTTTCTGTAGTTTGTTCAAGGCTACTGAAATAGGTTTTAGTGTATTTGCATTTCTTTTCAGTCCAATATTTACTACTTTAGCTGTGATGCATCTGTCAATTTTGTCACAATTTTCCTTGCAAATGGTCATCAGAATAGGCCAGTTCTTAATAAATAGCTCAAAACCAGTTAACCAATGAATTCTATTGTATATTTTTTAGGAGAATTAGCTTGGATACCCCAGCTGTCTTCAGTGAAGTTGAAGGGTTGTTACTGAAATTTTTTGCAATTTCAGCATTTTCCTTTATTCCTGGAGTACTTACAGATTTGGCTGAAAGATGCAACAAATGAGTACTGCACCCATATGTTATAAGTTTCAAGTTTGCTACATTATCTTTTAATTTTTTTGTCATTTTTGCTATGTTTGCAGAGTTATCTGTGACAAAGGTACGCATGTGACACTTGAATTTTTGCTCAGTTGCAGCTTTTACTGCTATTTCTTTTAAACATACTGCAGTATGGGCATTTCCTGATTTATCAGTTGTTTCTGTGAGATGAACAACCCTGTTTTCTAGAGGTGCATCGATACATCGATCCAATATCGGATTGGTACCAATATAAAGAAAATTGGCTGTATCGGAAATTGGCCTGAAGTGGCCAATGATTTGGCCGATTAAATACCAGCTGCGTGCTGCTAGGCTCTGCTCCTCACTACCTGCGTGCTGTGCTGCGACTGTGACTGCGTGCACTCATGGGCAAGTCTGCTGTGGTAGAAGGGTGGGGGAAGGAGCTGGTGGGGGGCAGATCAATGCCCCCTGTGATGTGGGTGGGAGGGAGGGGGCAGAGGCAGGTGCTACCCAGATGGAGTGGGGTGGGTGTGGGATGAAGCCGTGGCTCGGGAGAGGTGGGGAGGGGCTGCCTTTCACCACTGTGTGCACCCTTGGAGGGCATGGGGGGAGCATATGCCCCCGATCTGCCTGCTCTGGGCTGGAGCCAGGGCTGCCCCAGACTCTTCTCGGTGGCGGCTGGGCTCGGGACAGGCAGTGGTGGTGCTGGGAGGGAGGCTACAAGGGGGCTACAACCACCTCAGATTTTGCTGTAGCCCCACTTCCAGTGCTGTCACTGTCCACTTGGTGCAGCCCTGGCTCTTCCCTCCCTCTCCCCTCCCACCACAACAGACTTACCAGCTGCACGGATCGGTATCAGTCAATAGGCCACCTTAATATCGGCTATCCGTATCAGCCCCCAAAATCTCCGTTGGTGCACCCCTACAGTTTTCTGTTGTCATCAAAGCACTTATTACTTAAGCATTGTTTACATTGCTCCATCCAACGTAAGGAAGTTCTTTACAGTAAGGGTTGCCAAAATATGAAATGGGCTTCCAAGGGTGGTGGTACTTTCCCCTACCTTGGAGGTGTTCAAGAAGAGATTAGACAGGCATCTGGCTGGGGTTACTTAACCCCAGCGTTCTTTCCTGCCCGGAGCAGGGGGTCAGATCCAATGGTTTACCAGGTCCCTTCTGACCCTAGAAATCTATTAAATCTATGAAATCCATTAAGACTCAGATTAACACTTTTCCTTCGATGTCTTTTACATGCTGTTCCATTTCCTTCTCGGACACTATATATCTAGAAGCCTTCCAGCAATATCTGTTCTGCTGGGTGGAGTGGAACCTACATGTAATGACTGAAACATGCCAGTGCAGTGTTTGTTCTGAACAAGGCAAAAGTGAGACTGTTGTATAAATGAACGCAGTAATCTTCTCATCTGTGTTATTCTCATAGGCGACTGGCCAGGGGGGCACCTGCATTCCCTCCCCACTGAGATTTGGCTGATGGCGGGTTCTGCGGACAGTTGCCGTTTGCTACCCTGCCACCAACGCTGCTGCCCATAAACTGCCCCCCCAGTCTCAGGAGACAGCAGTCACCCATGGTTGTCCTGCTGTAATTTGTAAGGGTGAACCAATAAAGATTTTCTTGTTGATACCGATAGCCGGTTATTAAGTATCCATATCATCTGATAACTGATCTGATAGCCAATTTATAGGAATGTAGCCTGGCAGCTTGGAGAGAGCAGTGCTTTGCTAGTAAGGTTTTTTTTTTTTTTGGTGGGGGGGGAGGGAGTAGAGAAAGGGCATGGGGGTGCAGATTAAGACCTTCACAATGAGGGAGGGAGTGGGGCAGGGGCAGGTGCTGCCCAGCCAGGGTGTTGAATTGGACTCTGGGGCTGGGAGTGAGACGGAGCTGCAGGCAGCTTGTTAAGGAGGGTAGGGTGGGGGGAGCGGCTCCCCGCTGCTGTACAAACCCTCGGAGGAGGCATGTGCCCCACCAGACTTGTATGTGGGATGAGGTCAGGCTGCCCACTGCGGGCTTGGGGCCAGAGGCTGTACCAGCTTCTTCCCAATGCGGGGGAAGGAAGGGAGGGGATGGCTTGGATCTGTGAGTGGGGTGGGCTCTGCTGTGCTGGGCAGACAGCAGTGGTTCTGGGAGGGGTGGCTACGGGGTCTACAGAGAATTTTTGGGTGGCTATAGCTCCCCAAGAGCCCCTGTAGTGCCACCCCTGCTCTGGGCACTCTGCACTTCCCTCAGGAGCTCCCCACTGCGGGGCAGGCATGGGCCTCGTGGCCAGTGCAGGGCTAGGACTGCTGAGGGAAAGGCAGCAGAGCAGAGTGCCCCAAGCAGGGGCAGTGCTACAGGAAGGCTTGGGGGCTATAGCCACTCCAAAACTCCCCATAGGCCCCTGTATCTCTACCCCTCCCAGCACTGCTGCCTGCCCTGTGCATCAGAGCCTGCTCCACTCCCAGCCCTGGCCCAGCCCCCGCTGGGAAGAGGTTTGCATAACCTCTGATCCCGAGCCCACAGCGGACAGCCCACTCTCACCCCATGCACAAATCTGGGGGGGCACATGACCCTCATGCTTCTCCTGGGGGTGTGTGCAGCAGTGGAGAGCCCTGCCCCCCTCTGGAACAGCTGCTCATGGCTGTGTTCTGCTCCCAGCTCCAGGATGGCATTCGCTGCCCTGGCTGAGCAGCCCCTCTCCCTCCCTCACTATGGGAGCCTTGATCAGCACCTCCCTGCACCCCTGTTTCCCGCCCCCCATCACCCACCGACTTACTAGCAGGGCACTGTTCTCTAAACTGCCGGGATGCATTTCTCACCGCATGCATGCTGCAGCTATGCACATGCACATGGCATTTATTGGTGACTCTATTGACTATACTAGCCAGAAAGTGCCAATAGCCAGTAATGTTAATTTTCCTTTTATTAGCGCTGATCCGATATATCGGTACACTTCTAATAATTTGCTAGTCCTGATTATGAACTCCTCCATAGTTTTACTTGATAACAAGGAAAGTCTCTTTTCTGGATACAGTTAATTCACTGTCTGAGGTATGTTTAGTTGCAGTATTGCTGTGATACTAGTAGATAGTTTTGAAGTTGCAGACAGTGCAGATGATGGACATGAATAATTTCTTACACTAAGTTGGACCCTGAAACAATGGTTAAAAAGTTACTCAAACTGTGTATTTCTCATGCTTTACTTAAAAATAAATGAGATTTATAAAAGAAAAGAGAGATCCTTCCTACAGCAGGTGTTTTCTAACCAGTGTTTAATTGGCATAATTTTTCCAAACCCAGTTCTATAGGGAAAATATTTAATAAATCGTCTTCTATTTAAAGCCTTTTCTTTATCAATATAAAACAGCTGGAAAAAAATTACATTTTTATTTTTAAATTTTTCTAAATTTCTGTTAAAATGTTATTCTGCACAGGATATTTTTGCGTAGGGCTTGTATGTCTGCTCACACCAAGCAATAAAACTCACTTCAAAAGTGCAGGGGTAATATTAAAAATGTGTAATTGACAAATGCTCCCACAGACTAGCACTTCCATTGTTATGTTGAACCATAAACATTTTGAAATTCTTAAATAACCCAATCAACAGCTAATATTGTCATAAATTTATCATTTACTAGCATTGCAATATATGGTAAGCAATTGATAAGAATGTTCAAAAAATAGTTTACTAACCAGTTGATCCAGATGGCTCAGACATCAGCATCATCATCTTCAAATTCATTGCCTTCTGAGAAGCATTTTTCATAAAGTTGCTTCATTTGACTTGTGTGCTGTCATCCCATCCCTGCTTTGTGGTTCAGAAATGGGGATTGCTTATGCTAGGCACATCAGGAGATGAACAGCTTCCACATGAGATGTCTGTAAGATCCAGAAAATAGAGTGGGGAGACAGAATACCAAACAAAGGTACTGGAGCGTACAGGACTGACGCACTTAAAAACCACTATCAAGATGAGGTTGCGATGAATTGGCCATGTCAGGGCAATGGAAGAAGACCGTATTCCCAAGAATATTTTGTATAGTGATATTTGAGATGGCTCTGGAAAGCAGGCTTGCCCTCTTCAGTGGTACCACAATGTTCAAAAAAATGACATGAAGTTGTACAACAACAACATACAAAGCAGGGGTGACACATAGGGGGTACATGGGTACACTTGCACCCCCTGTGCGTGGCCGTGCACCCCTTGGAAAAAGGTGCTGCTGACACTTGGCGGTGCCTGCAGGCAGTTCCTGATTGCCCTGGCCACCACCACTGCTGCCGGCAGCGCCTGTGTGTGGTCACTGATCCGTGATCAGCGCTTGCCACCTCCCCCCACCCCCTTGCTGCTGCCAACAGTGCTGGTGGCATCTGCCGTGTTGCCCACTGCCACCGATGCAGCTGGGCCCCCCCCCAGCCACTGGGGGAATGCACCATTCATGATACAAAGCTAGCAGGAGCATGTAGAATCCCATCTGATCTGGAGGGAGCATCTGGCACTGGTTGCAGCTCAACATGAAGTGGCTTTGATCCAAAGGATGGAAGTAAAATGAGAAAGTAGCAAGCATGCTGTAAATTTGGACTCCCAACTCAGACAGCATATGTATCTGTGAAACTTGTGTAACAAGCTGTGTTGCTCTTGAATTGGGCTTGTCAGCCACAAATGGATTGGTCAGGCATCTGACCAGATCTCTTACATGTACACCATAATCCAAAGGATCAATGGTTGCGTATGTTTCATTCGAACTAAAAGGTCTTTTCTAGACAGATGCTGAAGAGCTGGTTTGAATTCATGCACTGCTGCTTCTGGGCATGTGCAGGACTTGGTGTGGGAACACGCTGACTTAAAGTGCTGTTGGGTTTTTTTATCCCTGCAAGCACCCACTGGCAAAAAAAAGAAAAAAAAAAGGTGGCACCTATGGAAGTACCCAGAAATGTCCAGTAGCAGAGGCTTGGTAATTACTGAGCAGATGATCATTTTACTAAGAGCTAGAAAACAAGCTTCCGTTAAGGGTGCATAATTGTTCATTTCCTAACGTGAGAACTGTGCTAGCTGGATCTCAGGTAGAGAGACTAAAACAAGTATTTGATACCATCTACATGGGCTCTGTGGATAATCCTGATCGAGAAGTACACATGGTATGATGTCTGTTGGAGGCGGACGCCAGGTTCCAACACCTGTGATAACTTTGATCTTTTGCATCCAGTAGAGTAGACCATACAAAAACTTTTGGTTCCAAAAATTATACCTTTTATCAAAATGATAACTCTTTACCAAGAGTTCTAGTTTTTTGTATGCCTTTTTGTCTCAGACTAACACGGCTACCATGTACACCCTTGCTGTATTGACCATGCACCCTTGGCAGGGTCAAGCCCCTAATACGTTATGTATTATTCCATATTTTTAAAGGTTTACCTAAAAAATTAATAGCTTCTCCCCTCATTCTTCTATAGAAGAAAATCAACTTTTAATGCCAGAGTTTTTAGCAGAGACTCTGATTCCGGGTGCAAAGGTGGAGGAGACGGGCTCAGGTGGTGTTCTCTGTCCTTCTGGTCAAGGGGAAGGGCCTGGGTAGGAGCGGACCCATCCTGCAGATCAATGCATGGCTGCACAGATGGCCTTGTCAGCAAGGCTTTGTCTTCTTTGACCACTGGATGTACTTCGAAGAAGAAAGATGCTAGGAAGAGTTGGGATTCACCTGGTGAAGAGAGGGAAGAGCATCTTCACAGACAGACTTGCTAACCTAGCGAGGAGGGCTTTAAACTAGATTTGCTAGGGGATGGAAACCAAAACCCTGAGGTAAGTGAGCAAGTGGGTGACCTGGAAGAAGCAGACTGAGGGGGCAACAGGGGAGGCCTTGTCATACTTCCTGAAACAGCAGGGTAGTTGACTAGTTACCAAAGGTGTCTACACAAATGCATGGAACCTAGGTAATGATCAGGAAAAATTGGAAGTCCTTGCAGTCATGGAACTATGATGTGATCTGTGAAACAGAGACTTGGTGGGATAGCTCACATGACTGTAGTACTGTCATGGATAGGTACAAACTATTCAGGAGGACAAGCAGGGGAGAAGAGGAAGAGGAGTTGCTCTATGTGTAAAAGAGTTGTGTGATTGCTCAGAACTCCAGTATGAAAGTGGAGAGGCCTGTTGAACATCTATGAGTTGGGATCAGAGAGGAGAGCAACAAGAGTGATGTTGTAGTGGATGTCTGCTATAAACCATCAAACCAGGAGGATGAGGTGGATAAGGCTTTCTTCAAACAGCTTGAAGAAACTTCCTGATCACAGGCCCTAGTTCTCATGGCGGACTTCAGTCACCCTGACATTTTCTGGGAGGGCAATACAGTAGTGCACAGGCAATTCAGGAAGGTTTGGAGAGTGTTGGGGACAACTGCCTGGTGCAAGTGTTGAAGAAGCCGACTAGGTCAAGAGCACAGCCCCTGCTTTTCACGAAGGGAATAAGTGGGGATTGTAGAAGTGGATGGCACCTTGGGCAGCAGTCACTATGGGATGATTGAATTTAGGATCCTGAGGGAAGGAAGGAAGGAAGGAAGGAAGGAGAGCAGCAGAGTAAGAACCCTGGACCATAAAAACAGACCTTGACTTGGGAAACTGATGGACAGGATTCCCTGCGAGGCCAGTTGGAGACAGAAAAGGAGTCCATGAGAGCTGGTTGTGCTTGAAAGAGACCTTTCTCAGGGCCATCTCAGCACACTGCAACAGCTGTAGTTATGGCAAGTGACCAACTTGGCTTAGCAGGAAACTCTTTAGTGAACTAAAACACAAAAAGAAAGCTTAGAAATAAAGTGGAAATTTGGACAGATGACTCGGGGAGAAGGCGAGGGAGTATAAGAGTATTGCTCAGAAATTGAAGGATGAAATTAGGAAGGCCAAAGTGCAGTTGGAGTTGCAGCTAAGCAAGGAACAAGAAGGGTTTCTACAAATATGCCACTGACAAGAGGATGATGAGGGACAGTGTGGGTTCCTTAGTGAATGGGGGAATCAAGCTAGTGACAGATGGTGAGGGAAAGGTTGAAGTACTCAATGCCTTTTTTTTTAATCTCGGTCTTCACAGGCAAGGTCAGCTCCCAGACTACTGCACCTGGCGGAACAGTCTGGGGAGGAGGTGAATAGCCGACAGTGGAAACCTGCCAAGCAATTAGCCTGGCTTTTGGGCAAAATTTGGATTTTACCCTTCCTTTTTCTTGTCTTTGTGACAAGGTATTTGCAGAATTCACAGATTTGTTGGAATCTGACAGGGCTGTGCTGGAAGTGCTTCTGCTGTGGCCTCAAACTTGTGAGCTCTGGACTGTTAACTGTGTCTTAGTGCCCACGCAACCCCTAACTTCTAATACAGTCTGCGTAACAGCTCAATAGAACTGTTTCTCTGTATTCACTGGCTTGTATATAATGTGAGCAGCCTAAGGACAGCTGCTTGTGTTCATGGTTTCTCACAGTCTCTGAAAATTAGTCTGTCCAAACAAACAAACAAACAACCCTGTTCAGTAAATGCTAGTGGTCCTTGGTGAGCAGTGCAAAGAAAGAAGGACCTGAGGAAAATACAGAAATCTCCCTAGGAATCCTGTCAAATGCTCGAATTGCTTAGTTGTATTGAAACTAGGCTTGTGCTCTCAGGAAAGAGTAGGAACCTAGTCGAAGGTACTGAGATAGTGGCTGTGGCTCAAGTACGGAGCAAGGTGCTAGCATCTTCTTTGCACTGTTCGTGTGACTGGAATGTGAAGCAGGAAGCTTCACTATGTCACTGCTGCTGGGTCTGGATCCAGCCTGCAAGGCTCTTTGTGGTCTGGATCCAGCCTGGGAGGCTTGATTGTGTTTGTTCCTGCTATAAGACAAAAAGAATAAGTGATACCAGTATAACTACACCATTGTATAGTATAGCTGCAGCCATGCTACAGCTTATACTTGTGTAATTTCTGCATCTAAAAAATACAACCCAAACTAGCATAAATATAATAGTGTAAAAACTGTGTCTGTTGCCAACCCTCTGGTGGAGGTGCTCCTGAAGGTGATGAGCAGGGATCCTGGCTTTCTCTGTTTAAAGATCCCAAATAGTGTGATTTAAAAATATCCCAAATTCTCTTATTAAAACCCCCAAAATCCGTGTTTTTCTGTGATATTAAAAAGAAACGCCCCTCATGCATCTAAAATAGTAAATGTATCAATAAAATATTGTGTTCAACTGATAGATAGATATATAGATATAGAGATGTCTCTCTCCTATATAGGCAAATTGCACATTGAAAATGATGGGGGAGGGAGGGGGAAAGTTTGTTAAACATAACCCTAACTCCCACTCCCCCTGCTGTGCCACTGCTGCCTCCCAGGAGGGCAGGGAACTTGTCTCGCAGTCCCCTCGATTTCCCCCTCTACCAGCACCCCATGCCACCAACACCTCTGAGGAGCAGGGCTGGGTGGAAGGGGGGCGAGTCCAGCAACGTTCTTTGCCCCCCAGCTTGGTCCCTGCTGTCATGGCGGCACTCTGCTTGGTCCCCACCATCATGGTGGTGCTCGGCTGTGCTACTGCCTCCTGTCTGGAATGTTCCTGGAGCACTCTAATTGATTGGTTCAGTAACTGGTTGGAGTGCTCCAAGAGCATTATGGACTGAGACACAGATGGACTAAGCCCTTTATTATATTAGAATAATATAATCTAGTTAGAATACTGATATATATAATCAGTTGAATACAATATTTTATTGATTGATAGACAGAAAATTTTAAAGCAATTTGGAAGTCTACCAGTGCCTCAGTCATTATAATAAAATAAATTCTAACTACCTATGTATTTTGGCATTTGATTTTTGGGTTTTTTTAGCATGGAAAATCAGAGCTCCCCCTGCTCCCTTTTGCTCACCAGAACATGGGTCGAGTTGCAGCTGTTTTTCCCTGCCCCCTCTGGCAGCTTTGTGGCACTGAGCAGTTCTGATATGGCCCTGCTGGTGTCCTGCCTCTGCCACTGCTGTTGGCCCTCACTCCCAAGCCACAGCCTTCCCTGTTTTGTTGGTGCCTCACACTCCTGACGTGCAGTCCCCTGCCACTCCCAGCTCTACTCCTGACTCAGTAGACCCCTGCCCTTCCTCCTGCCCTGCTGGATGGGGCTCACAGCTTCCCCCACCATGGCTGACCCTATGCAGACTCACAGGACTCCAGTGGGGGAAGGGATGTGTGGGGGTGTCTTTTTGGCGGTGATGGGGAGCTGCATGGCTAGGCCACTGTGGGCTGGTGCCTGTGCTCTCAGGGGCATGGTTGGCCGAATGTGGCTGGGAGATGCTGTCTTGGGAGGGTGGTGGGGTGTGGCTAGGCATCCTGGCACGGCATGGGAGCTCCAGCCTGGGATGGGGGGGCCACTAGCATCCCCTCTTTCTCCTCCTCCCTCTCCTTCCAGTCTGCGCCTGGGTCAGACTTGCTTTGCTACTACCTGCATGAATGGGAGTCACCATGGGCAGAACTGAGACCACCTGGAGCCCCTTGCCCTCTTCCAGCTGCCTGCAGCATGATTCAACCAGAGCCATGCTTCCTCACTGTGCTTCAGCCTGAGCTGGCAGCATGGGGTTCCCTAGCCATTGTCTGTGCTTCTGGCCATGCAGATCCCTGCTGCCCCTGAATGACCCCCTGCTTGGTTCCCCCATTGGAGGGGCAGTCGCCACTAGAGGTGCACCAGTACATTGGTCTGGTGTCATATTGGCACCAATACATTCCTGTGGTGTAAGAGGGAGTGGGGCTGGGGCAGGTGCTGCCCAGCCAGGGCAGAATGGGGTGCAGGACAGAGCTGTGGCTTGTCTGGGGGGCATGGGCAAGGGAAAGGCTCCTGCTACTGTGCACACCCCAGGAGGGCATGGCAGGCACGTGCCCCCGGATCTATGCAGCGGGAGGGCAGGCTGCCTCTGTGGGCTGAGGCCAGGGGCTGTGCTGGGTTCTTCCTGGCAGAGGCTGCCCCAGGCTGTGTTCAAGGTGTGTGGGGGGGAAGCTGTAGCTACCCCAAAATCTTTTGTAGTCTCCCTGGAAAAGCCAGCCTGCCGTGGCAGTAGGGGTGGGGGGTGCAGAGTGGGCCTGGCCCAGACAAGCCCAACATGGCAGTGGCTGGGGGAGGGGAGAAGCGAGTCTCCTTCCCCTGTCGGGCCTGGGCCCGCTCCTCCCTGACCCCTGCTCCCTGCATTGGCCCTGAGCCTGCTCCTCCTATCCCCCTGATGCCGTTGTGTCAGTCTGGGCCCACTGCTCCTGCTGTGGCAGCTCAGCTTCTCCCCACCCTCAGGCCCAGTCCTCCCCTGCATCAGGCCTGGGCTTGCTCCTCCCTTCCCCCTACTGCTGCAGTACAGAGAGGGGGAATAGGCCTGGACCCCAAGCAGCTCCATTTCCCGCCCCCCCCAGGTCATTCTTGACAGGCAGTTGGCTAATTCTAATATAATAAAAGCCGTAGTCTGTCTGTCTGTCTGTGTCTGTAACCCTTCGTACCAACTGCGCATGCACTGCCAAGTCAGCACATGCCCGCATAGGGGGGCGAGGGAGCTGCTGCACTACCCCCTCCCTGACACAACAACAGCCGAAAGGGAGGGGGAGGCGGTGGGGAAGAGGGAAGGGAGGAATGGAGGGGAACAGGAATGGGAAGAGGGGTTTTCGGGGGCAGTGCACCTCTGCCGCCATTGCCATGGACCCCACCCCTGCTGCCGTCTGGCCCTGACAACAGCTGACAGGGGGAGGCGTGGGGAGGGGAGGCAGGGAAGGGAAATGTTGCATGCCACCTCATGTCACTGGCCACCGCTGCGTGCAAGCTCCCCTTCCCCCCCAGTTCCTAGGAGCTGGTGGTGGAGTGGTAGAGGATGAGGTGGGTGCACGGGGCTGCAGTGAGAGTGGTGGGGGGAAGCCCATGGGGCTGGACGCAGGGGGTTGGGGTGGGGCGCAGGAGGCGGGACATGGTGGGGTTGGGGAGGGACGCAGGGGTGGTGGGGGCACATCAAGCTGGAAGCAGAGGGGTGGCACCATGGGGTGCTGGTGCTCTGTTCTCACCTTCTGCTCCCCCCCTCCCCCCCGTCATTCATGACGGGCAATTTACTAGTTTAAATTCATCTATGTCTTTAGACATTTATTATAGCTACTCATTTTTTTTTTCGCACTTTTTTCAGGTTGGCTTGCTCCTGGCTTCCTGCTTCATCCCAGCTTGCTTGGCTCTACCTTCTAGCTGCTATTTCATAAACAGAACTCATGTGGCTTATTGGAAATACCGATCTGCTTTACACATGGTGAGTGATACAAATGATGCACATGTCCAGCAAACAGAAAACTAGCTCTTCTTTGTATGTAATTAAACTTTTTGGCTTGATATATCCATGGATGTTATGATTATACCTCTCTTCTTGAGAGAGAGGTATAATCATACAGGGGCATCTTCATAAGTATGTTAAAATACAGTGAAAAGCCTGATAACTTTTTATAGCTGATGTTTATATTCGAATAGGATTACATGCCTTTGACAGCATGATTTCTAGCATAAAACTTTCCTGAGAAATGCAGCTTACGCCTACATCAGCAGTTCCCAACCTCGGGCGGGTCGCGACCCAAATGGGGGTCACGGGGGCAATGCCGGTGGTGCCGCATAGAAAGGGGAAGCCACACCACGTGCCAGGAGCTCCCCCACCCCCAGGCTGCAAGCACTGCTGCACCATGCTCTCAGTAGTGGGTTGTGGCAAAAAAATGTTGGGAACCACTGGCCTTACATGGCTTTAGAGAGTTAGGATGCTTTCAGGCTTTGAACGCTAATTCTTTTGTGTTTGAGCCTTGGTTGTTAGTTAGATGGTGTTTGAACTTTAACTAAACAGTCTTAAAATGATGATGACTGTAGATTCCTTGGGGTATCTTTTTCTGTTTTTATGAGTTTAGTTTGGTGAAAGGTGCTGCCTTCATAACTCTTCAGACTGAAATTCTCAAGTCACTTCCTCTGCTGGATTTATGATGTAAAGTTAAGAACTGTGTCCCATTCTTACTACTGAACTCTGTTCAAAACCTCTGCTTTTCATGTGTAGTCATAGGCTAAACTGAACTTCTTACATTTCAAACTATGTCAGAGTGGACATATGTGACAGTTTGAGTGTTGTTTGTTGTTAATATCAAAATAATATTGGATCTTTTAAAATGGTCTTCGAAATTTCAATCGAGTGAGATAGACTATGATATCTGCCAAAGCAAGGAATAGAAACAGTCAGTCTCCAGTAAATCTTTTACCAGCTTGGGAAGATGCTTAGAGTTAGTTTTGTTACTTGCTATGTGGAGTAAGCAGATTTAACCACTAAAACTGCTGCAACTGTTTATGTGGACTTGATAAAGTTAGTTGGGGAAGGAGGGAGTTTATTGCTTTTTGGCCTCTTGATAGTTCAGAGCTAGTGAAGATGGGGGGGGGAGGGGGGGGCGGCGCACCTTTTAGTTTTGTCCCTGACAGTAATCAGTGGTCCCAAAGGCTGCTTGCAGACATGGAAAGAAACCCCAAAACAATCCTTTACTTTAAACTCAGCATACTCCCATGTTGAGCCCAGCACAGGCCCAGACAAGGAAGCGCATTAGTTGCACCTGGCTTTTTCAATGTCTTTGTATATATCAAGTGCTTTAGTGGGGCTTTTTTGGTGCTTTCATCTAATAGCTGATTGACTTAGCCAAAAGCACCCAAAAGCCCTACTGAAGCACATGTATACAGGTGCTGCAGAAGTGGTCAAAGTAACATGCTGCTGCTTCTGGTAAAGTGCATCCCCCCGCTTCTGTCAGCATCCAAAGAGACTAATTCCAGTAGAGAGCATTAGAGCTATAAAAAGTGTGATAGATTGACTTGTGCATCAATTGTGAGAACTGCTGGGGCTTGTCATCAAAACCATCTCAGTTCTGAAGCAGTGTTGGAACTTCCCTATAGCTTCTGCCTAGGTGAGGAGTAAGATTTTGCTTTTCCAGAGCTCTCATGTGTCTGAAGTGCAAGGCAGTGTTGCACAGTATGATTTCTCAAGTTCCATATTAGAAGTCCTGTTACAGCAGCCGCGGTTTGAGCTAGGTGATGATTTTCCATAGGGGTTTGTTCTGGGTTTGGTGTTCCTTAACAATTTTATTTAATAACTTGGATGTAGGAGAAGAAAGCTTCCCAATTATGTTTGCAGATAAGACGGAGCAGGCAAGGGTTGTAAACACTTTGGAGGATAAGAGTAGGATTCAAAAAGATCTGGATAAATTAGACAGTTGGGTTCTAGATGACAAAACTAAGATCAGTAGAGACAGATGTAAGGTACTTGACTTGGAGAAGAAAAATAAAATAAACAAATACAAAACAACGACTGGCTAGGCAGTAGCCCTGCTGAAAAGGATCTGCAGGTTACGACAGATCACAGAGTTAACATCAGTGTGATGCTGTCACACAAAAAGCAAATGCTGTTTTGGACTATTCATGGAAATATTGTAAGCAAGACACAGGACAATACTTTACTTCATGCTGATTAGACTAGAGGAGGGGTCAGCAATCCATAGCCCAGATCTGATCTGTGGAACCATTGGGTCTGGCCCTCCATATGTGGGGCTTTGGCAGGTAGGGGTCTTAGGCTGTGGGCGCTCTCCCACTGCTGCTGCAGGGACAAACACCAGCTGTAGGTGGGTCCTAGCACCCACCTATCTGTCTGTCTGACTCGGAGTGGGTTGTTCTAAGTCATAGTTGGAAAAGGTTGTCTACCACAGGGCTAGATGACTGGGCAGTTCTGGGCTTTGCATTTGAAGAAGAACGTTAAGAAGCAGGGGAGGATCCAAAGGTGAGCCACAAGGATGAAAGGGCATTCAGGCTATACAAGGAAAAGTTGAGAGAGTTGTGTTTGTTTAGCTTGGAGAAAAGAAGATTAAAACAAGTGACATGATAATGGTTTTCAAATATTTAAAAAGCTGCCATGAAGAAAAAGGAGAATGACTGTTGTCCTTTGCCACAGTGGGCTGAACATGAAGCAGCAGTTTTAATCTAAAGCTGCTTTGCTATAGTTTAAATCTCAGAGAAAATTCCTACCTGTAAGAACTGGAAGACAGTGGAACAAGCTGCCTAAGGAAGTTGTGCCCTCTCCTTAATTTTCAAGAAATGGGTGAACAAGGATCTATCTGAGATGGTTTAGGAATAGCAACCAGTACAAATGCAGAATACGTATTTTGTATTCTCTCTCTTCCACTTTGTCTGAATAGAAGTTTCTAATCCCTTTCCTGAGATCTATCACTTCTTAAAGGGGTCTTGTCTTAATAGGGAGATGTTGTCTCTAGTTGTTTCTTAGGAATGAGGGGGAAGAAGGCTAAAATCTAAATTCAAGGACTTTTTTAGTTTTAGTCAGGATATAGTTGTGGGTAAAGAAACATTATTCAAAGAATGGTGGTGTGGGACCCCTCTAGACTTGGTTTCAGAGGCTGTCCTGGAAAACTGAACTAATATACCTGAGGCTGTCCTGAAAAACTGAACTAATATACCTGAGTATGTACTGAAGCAATTTCTCTCTAAGCTTCCAAGTATGGTGTTAGGCCTGATGATGGTGAATGATGATAACGATCTCTCTCTGAACAACTGAAAACGCTTGTGGGTCTGCGGTGCTGTATGCAGCACATGGGCCCTCATTTTGATGTGCCCTCAGGGTCTGGGAAAGGACTGCAGATTACAAGTTAACCCTTATTGTTTAGGTATTTGTTTGTTTTATGATTATGTTGTTTCCTGTGGGGACAAGTTTGACCCAGGGAAAATAATACTGCTATAAACAGTGGCAACCTATTGCAAAGGATTTGGCATCTTGATTAGGTAAATTGTCTGCTGTATTGGAGGTGTTAGACACAAACTCAATTACTTGTTGGTTGAAAGACCCGTGAACATTTTCAGAGTTTGATCTGTAGGTAGAACAAAACTGGACCTAGCTTCAGGTTCTTCATGGAAAAGAAAATAAGCTCACAACAGAACTGAGTCTCTCAAAGCAATTTGTAAATACTTGTGTCATACAGTCTCACTGAATTAAATATGTAGCATTATTCTTTTGCAAACAAATGGGCTATAGCATGGCTAAGGTGATTTAAGGTCACTAAGGCAATCCATGGAAGAACTGAGACCAGCATTCTGGCTCTTAGTTCTGTTCTTAGATTACACCCCACTTTCCTCCCTTTACAATAGCCCCAAATATACTAGAATGCTTTGTCTAAATATTTGTGAACATCCTTTAAACTAAAGGGAACTAAACACTATCCCTTCTGTAAATTGGACCAGCCAGTCAGATAGCATCCAAGAAGAAGCTGGGTAGCACTGAGAATCTTCTCAGTGGCTATGTCTACATGAGATGCTGACTGCACAGTAGTGTCACATGGCACAAAGTGTGATGCAGTACTACTGCACAGTAGTAATAACCTACTGCGCAGTTGGCATCACCTAAAAGCCGTTCGGGTATGCTACTGCACAGTAACTCCGGTGTAGTCAGTGTCTCAGGGGGGTGACCAAAACAGGCCCTGTAACGAGAAGCTTTTAGAAGGATAGTTTGTTCCTTACAATATTTTAGGATAGGTTTGTACTTGGCTTTTGTACAAAACCTTCAAGCTTGATGATTTTAAAACTAGACATTGTCCTAATTCCTGGGAAACAGAAATTGTGCACAAATTCCCAACTGTGGAACCAGTTTTTTGGGTTCTTTTGCTCCATGCTAGCGGGCTTTGTGCGCTGCATTCATTGTGGAAACAGAGAGAAGAGAAGCCTGGAACATGAAGTGGTTGCTTATACTCCAGTAACTGGACAGGATTATTGGTGCTTGTGTGCCGTGGGGTTGGATTTCCTTTAAAATGAGAGAGCTTCCTTTTTACAGCTGCTAAACTCTTACATAAGACTAACTTGTTTATTCACTGTATGCATCTCCTCCCACTTTTTCTTTGCTGTGAGTGGAATGTAAGATTTCTGCTTCACTTTACTTCTGAATGGCAGAAATAGAGTGGAGCCAAAGGAAAACACTGAGTTCTGTGTGGTGTTTTCAAAATACTAGAACAATGAAACTGTTTTAGAAAGGAAGAATGAAGTGCAGCCAGTATCTTCCACTGCCACTGTGGAAGAGTTCTAGAAACAATACATAAGTGCTTTTCATAGATTTCATAGACATTAGGGCTGGAAGCGACCTCGGAAGATCGAGTCCAGCCCCCCACCCGAAGGGCAGGAAGTCAGCTGGGGTCATAGGATCCCAGCAAGATAAGCATCCAATTTACTCTT
>NW_017728938.1:4689238-4693350 GCF_001723895.1 Crocodylus porosus | reverse complement strand
TGAAAGACCAACATAAAGTACCCATTTAATAGGTTGGCTTTTTCCTGGGTGTCAGTTGCCCCATCTGGTTCAGCAGGGGTCCAGTGTTGCCCTTGCTTTTTCTCCGGCTCCCCACATATCTGAAAAAGGACTTTTTATTGTCCTTGATGCTCAAAGCTAGTTGGAGTTCAGCTTTGCACCTTCACACCACTGCGTTGTGCTGCTGTTGAGAGGAGATGAGAGGGAAGCTCTGTAGGGCTCGAGTATCAGAAGTACTACCTCCAGGTACTACTCACCTTTCCTGATCATCAGAAGCTGTATTTGGGCACCTCTGGGTACAGAAGTTCTTTGTAAACAGACAAATCTGAAATGTTGAGACAGTTCATTTGATGACTGCCCATTTTCCTCCTTGATAAGCATGGAGGTGTTGGAAGCTGTCCAGATGGAAAAATGACCAGTGACTAGTTGTGGGGGGTGCTTTTCTGGTAACAGTGACCCAATATAAAGGCAGGTTGTGGAGCCTGTCTGCCTTGAGAAGCAGAAAAGTCTGTCTGTCTATCTCCACTGACACCTAAGACCTTAGGGTGGAATACAAGATTTTGTCAAATAATTTCCAAAAAGATTTAGCTGAACTGCAGGGCTTTAAGTCTAGTTAGGATACACTGGAAGTGTGGCCATGTTTTATGAAGTATGCTGGAGAACTCAAAAGCTGGGGACACTGGAAATTGGGATAAAGACTCTCTTCTCTGGTCTTTAGGTCAGTACCTAAGAGACAACGTGGTTTGGCCCTAGTAACCATATGCTCAGTTGTTCTGTTAGCGTCCTGGATATGGAGCAGTGGTTCTCAACTGTGTTAGATTTGAAGCACTCCCTCCTTGGAAAAAGCCAGCTCTTAGCTTTTACTTGGGTTTTTTTTTTTTTTTAAACTACAGAAAAATAATAGAGCATTTTTTATATTGCAAAGAACTCAGAATGTTTTTGGTACTATAGATTCCTATCTGAAGTGTCTTGGTTTCTTTTGTGAATTATGTATAGGTATTTGCACACCTAACAGTGCTAATATTGTGTGGTATGTTGCAGTATCCTTGAAAGGATGTTGTGGCATCCTGATTAAGAATCACTGGATTACTGGTATAGAGATTCGTCAGTTATCTTTCTTTTGTACATTTGTCCTTATTGCTGTTCGTTTTAGCTTAAAGACCAAGGATTGAAAGGGAATAGGGAATGATTTATTTCTTTTTTGCCTAGGCCCTGAGTTTTAACCATAAGGGAGGAGGGATAGAAATTAGCTATGAACACAGAGTGTTAGTCTGATTCTCTGTTGTTGAAGGTTTTGGTAGGCGAGGTTTGGTGGGGGTTGGCCTGCATTTTTGTTCTTCAGCATGGTGAACTGCTTATTCCCTGAGAAGAATAATTCAGTTAAGACTCCAGATCTATTTGAGCTAGAAGCAGGGCAAGGAAAGCTAGTGAATTCCAATTTCTGCAAAAATGTACTGTTAACTAACAGTGTCCTGTTGATGTTCCAGGTATTATACACTGCTGATGTTGTCACAGTTTCAGTTTCAGCAGTTAGAACTGCCCCCAAGAGTGATTGTATGTCATATAGGCCAAAAGACTTCAGCCAGGACCTTGGAGGTAAATAGTACTTGCAATCATAAAGCAGGTTTGGAAGGGACCTGTGGAGGTCACTAAGTACAACCCCTTATCTGAGGAAGGGTCATCCCTATCTAAACCATCCCATGCAAATCTTTGTCTAACCTGTTACTATCTTCACAATCACAAAGCCTAGCATAAACTTGCCAATGTGAAGCAAGGGGACAGCAGTTCCCGATGTCCTTCATCTGCACAGTTTATTAAAATACACTTGAGAGATCCAAAGAAGGCCACCCTTCCCCCCTGCAGCTGTCCATACCCATCTGACCATGAGGTAAAATTCCTTTCTGACCCCAAATGTAGTGATTGGTTTGACCCTGAGCAGAGGGGCAAAGCACTGTAGGCAAAAAAGCTCAGGATCCTCAGGCTCTATCCAACATCCAGTGTTTCTGAGGAAGACTGAGGGGGAAATTTTTTTTTCAAAAACCCAACCCTTAACCTAGTGGGCCAAATGAGTGCATGGAGCTGGTCAATGCCTGCTCTTCCCCCCTCCAACATGCCAGATCCAGTGCATACAGTGCCCACTCCAGCTAGTCTGGAATTGTGCAGACCCTGTGTGGGGCTGGTCCAGCTCAGTTGAACACTTGCACTGTGGGTCCCAAGCCAGCTAGGGTGGGCACCTACTTTTGAGACCCTTGGGGAAGACCAGTAGTAATGGATACAAACTCCTGGAAGGCTGCCTTAGGCTCAATTCAAGGAAAAACTCCTTTACAGTCAGGGTGTCTAGATTGTGGAACAAACTCCCTCCAGAGGTGGTACAATCACCTACCCTGGAAATCTTCAAGAGGAGACTGGACAGTCACTTTGCTCATCTTGATCCCCAGTTGTCTTTCCTGCCTAGTGCAGGGGAGCTGGACCCAATCATCTTGCGAGGTCCCTTCCAGCCCCTAACAATCTATGAATCTATGACCCGGGGCAGCACTGGAGGCCAGTTGAAGGGGCTAATGGGCCCCATCTTTGACACCCCTGCTTTAAATCTTGACTGGCAGAAGTGGCAGGAGGGCAACAGGCGCAAGAAGTGGGAGGGCTGAGGGCAAAGGGACAGCCTGACCCCTCTCCCCCACCCCTCAGCAGCCACCTAACCCTTCCCCAACCACTGCTTTTCCTGCTATAGCAGTGGGTAGGAGACAAATTTAAGACTACCCTCTGTTAATTAGATTCTGTAGCTGGAAAACTAACAAATTTATAGATTTTCTGTATATAGAATCTAATTACTGGTGGGGAGGGTCACCTTAGATTCAAGTAAACATGGTACGTTGTTAGCAGAGACTCAGCCACTGGAAGTGACAATTTGCTATGTGAGCAAGAAACCTGCAATTTTATGGAAGTCTGAAGGGGTCAATGGCACTTGTTTGTCAGCATTGTACTGTACCTCAGCATTGTTGGGCTAATGGATATATTGCTGGGCATTACATTGCTAGCTGCTCTTGGAAAGCCAATTTTCTGTGCCTGTATTGCTCTGAAACTTCTAAACACTTCCAAATAACACCCTTTATTTTGGTTCCTAAATAAATTATCTCATTTGAAAAGGGACTCAGAAACTACTATTCCCATTGAAATCTGTTAAAATTATGGATGCGTGGACTTCTGGAAACCAGGCTGCTGATTTAAATATTTATGTTCACAAATTTTGGTCTATGCCCCCATGTTTTCCTTTTCTTTTCCCATTTGGCTCAGAGTATGTGTTCCAAGAGTGCATACGACATGGATTTTTTTTGGGTGTGTATCTTTCATACTCTGCATGTCTTATGGGAACAGTTATGCTAGCACAATGGATTTCTTATCCTTAAAGGGCGCTTGTACATGTGATGGGGGTTTAGTCCTTAGAGTTGCATTCTTTGCCCCCTAAATTGAAACGCTGGGTTTTGAATTGAAACCCACTGTTTCAATTTAAGGGTTTTATTTTTCTGTCACTGTTACAGTGAGGGGCCCAATCCTTTTTTTGGTGGTGCCTGCCTGTGGCCAGGGACATGAGCTGCCAGTGGGCCAAGTGGCCTCTCAGCTGCAGGGGAGCTGGTCCTTCCCTCCATGGTGGTGGCACCTCCTGGGGCCACTTGGATGGGCTGCTAGTGGGCCAGGTGCTACCCCAGCTTGTAGGCAGCACTTGGCCCAATCCAACTGTTCCCAGACCCTGCCCGAGAAGCCCTGGGGGTTGCCGCATAGAGAATTTCTGGAACTTCTGAAGCCATGGAAAAAAAGCTGTTGTTTTTCCATTTTTTCCAGAAAAAAAATGGAAATTTTAGGGAAAATTTAAATATATGCAGTATTTATTTTCTTAGCACCCTTTATAGATCTAAAGTCACTTTTTTACTTTAAGAACATAAAATGTATTATGTATAACTTGGTTTAATCATAAAATTATCATGTTTGGTACATTTTATTAAATTTAAAAGTATAGTTTATTCAGACAATAATTACAAATTTACTAATTGAATTTACTTTAAAATGTTTTTAATTTTTGTTACAAATGGAGCTACAAG
>NW_017728938.1:4611435-4686829 GCF_001723895.1 Crocodylus porosus | reverse complement strand
GGCTGTGACTTGGATGATTACACAGTCTGGTGGGTGGCAAATTGGCTAGAGGGTCGTACCCAGAGAGTGGTAGTTGATGGGCCGGTATTGACCTGGAAGGGAGTGGGTAGTGGGGTCCCGCAGGGCTTGGTCCTTGGACCGATACTCTTCAATGTCTTCATCAGTGACTTGGATGAGGGAGTGAAGTGTACTGTGTCCCAGTTTGTGGACGATACGAAGCTGTGGGGAGAAGTAGACACGCTGGAGGGCAGGGAACAACTACAGGCAGACCTGGACAGGGTGGACAAATGGGCAGAAAACAATAGAATGCAATTTAACAAGGAGAAATGCAAAGTGCTGCACCTAGGGAGGAAAAATATCCAGCACACCTACTGCCTAGGAAATGACCTGCTCGGTAGCACGGAAGTGGAAAGGGATCTCGGAGTCCTAGTGGACTCCCAGATGAACATGAGTCGTTAGTGTGACGAAGTCATCAGCAAAGCTAACTGCACTTTACCATGCATCAGCAGATGCATAACAAACTGAACCAAGGAGGTGATACTTCCCCTCTATTGGGTGCTGGTCAGACCGCAGTTGGAGTACTGCATTCAGTTTTGGGCGCCACACTTCAAGAGGGATGTGGATAACCTGGAGAGGGTCCAGAGAAGGGCCACTCATATGGTTAAGGGCTTGCAGGCCAAGCCCTAGGAGGAGAGCCTAAGGCACCTGGACCTCTTCAGCCTCCGCAAGAGAAGGCTGAGAGGTGATGACCTTGTAGCTGCCTATAAATTCATCATGGGGGTGCAGAAGGGAATTGGTAAGGCTCTACTCACCAAGGCACCCCTGGGGGTCACAAGAAATAATGGCCATAAGCTAGCAGAGAACAGATTTAGACTGGACATTAGGAGGAACTTCTTCACAGTTAGAGTGGCCAAGGTCTGGAATGGGCTCCCAAGGGAGGTGGTGCTATCCCCTACCCTGGGGGTCTTCAAGAGGAAGTTGGATGGGCATCTGGCTGGGGTCATCTGAACCCTGCACTCTTTCCTGTCTATGCAGGGGGTCGGACTTGATCTATTGAGGTCCCTTCTGACCCTAACATCTATGAAACATTGGAAAGAGCTACTTGCACTTCCATCATGATCTACCTCCTCCTCACTTACACCCATGAAAAATTTTTTTAATGTCTGCAGGACACTTCTTACATACAAGGATGTATTTGGTCATCCTAGTAGCATTTGGAAATTCATGTTTCATTTGACAGTATTTGCAAATCACATTTTTTTTCAGAATAACTTGCAGTGTGGAAATGCTTCCATATGCTAGAAGTTGGTTGCACCATTTTGCTGAGGGAGAAAAAAGAAAAATGGACTTAGTGGCTAGCTTGCATATATAAACATTAAGCTACAGCATGTACAAATTTAGTAGTGGATGGAGGAGAGGCCTCCTCAGAGTTAACTGTGAACAACTTGCCTACGCTGGAGGCCTCACCTCACTGCTAAGTTTAGGTAATTTGTCATAAAACATCAGATTAGTAGGAGTTCAATAATGAATTACAGAGGCTATGAAAATATACTAATGCATCTAAAATATAGTTTAATATACTGAATTCAGAGAAATTAAAACTCTTGCCTTCAATAAAGAAGTGTACTTTCTTTCAGCTCCTTTGTGCTGCTTCTGTGTTTCTGTGGATCTCAAGGTCAGAAGGAAGAAGATTCCTTCCAACTCCAAAACTTTTAGACTTGCTCTGTCTCCTGTCCTGAGGCTGTTGAGCAAGCAGGGCAATAAGCTCCTTGTTTCTAATCTCTACAGGAACAAATGGATGCTGCTGCCAGTGTCCTCTCCAAGTCCTTTGAGGCCTAGTCAGGAGGACAGGAGCATATCCACCAGCCTCTAAATCAAAGGTCAACAATAGAGGAAGTCCACAAGCAAAAAAAAGCACTGAATCCTTCTTCCTTCTCTTGTGAAAATGGCAGTGCCCCCTAGGGGCAGAAATGTATCTTACTATTGCGTTTGACGTGTACTGTACTGCTTGCCCTCAGCGTACAGGAATGGTCATGATCTGATACTGTAGATCAGGGGTTGCTAGCTGGGGATATGCGTACCCCTGGGGGTATGCGAGAAGGCCCTAGGGGGTACACACAGGCGGGGATGGAGTACTGCCACGCACCATCCGTGCAGGTGTTGCCCACCTGGCCAGATGCAGGGGGTGTGGGAAGGTCGCATGTGGCGGCTGCCCCCACTCCACATTTGGCCACACGGCACCCTCCCTGCTCAGTGTCTGGCCACGCACCACCCTCTCCCCTCATTCCACGTCTGGCTAGCGGGGGTATACACTGACCCAAAAAGGTTGAAAACCCCTGCTGTAGATGGTCTTACATTAAAATCTTCTTATTACATAGATATTAGAAAATGTTTTGGGGGAGTAAAGGGTACCAGTATATGAACACCTTGTCTTAAACATTTTATTCATCATTCTATAAGAAAATATTTCGTAAGAGATTTTTTAATTTTTCCAAAAATTTTCAACTTTTTTTTGGGGGGAAAAAAAGTCCTTGGGGAAGAAACCGGGGGAAAAAAAGTTTTTTTCTGTTTTTTCTTTTCCCCCCGCGAATTTTTCTGCTTTTTTTTTCTGGGCCTTCACATCTCTATTGCCACCACTGCAGAGGGAAGGACAGGGGCTCCCTGCAGCTTGGGCTGCTCGGCCTGCTGGCAGCTCGGCTCCTGGCTCTGGGAGAAGCAGACAGGCTGTATCCAAAAAAAAAAAAAAAAAAAAAGATTGGGTCCCTCACTGCTTCTGTCTTCAGAAGATGCCTACTGAAGGCAGAAGTGGGGGCCTGAACCTCTTCTCCTGAGAAGTCTGCTCTCCTCTCCCATGGCTGGGGGATGAGCTGACTAATAGTTCCAACAATGCAAACTCATTTAAAACCTCACAAACTCTTGCACGTGTAGTGTGACACCATTAAGCCACACAGTGACATTTTTGTCACATGTACATGGTAGTGGCTTCATGTGTACAAACATACATAGTCCCACTGATTACCAGTGACATCGACATGATGATGAGGTCGAACGGTCACAAACTCCTGCAAGACCGTTTCAGGCTGGACATAAGGAAGAATTTCTTTACTGTCCGAGCCCCCAAGGTCTGGAACAGTCTGCCAGCGGAGGTGGTTCAAGCACCTACATTGAACACCTTCAAGAGTAAATTGGATGCTTATCTTGCTGGGATCCTATGACCCCAGCTGACTTCCTGCCCTTTGGGCAGGGGGCTGGACTCGATGATCTCCCGAGGTCCCTTCCAGCCCTAATGTCTATGAAATCTATGAAATTTCATGTATTGTCCGGCTTTCTTACTGCTCCTTTAGCTTCTGCGGGCGCTGTTATCTGCTATTTTCTATGTTAATCTTTTCCATTGTTTTCCCATTGTCTCAGAGTTCAGACAATTAACACTAAAAGGCAAGTGTGTGTATGTAAGCAAATTTTGAGTATAATTTCACCATAGTAAACCTAATTTAACCCCTTGCACATGTGAGGCTTGATTTTTTTTTTCTTTTTTTTTTAATGCCATAGTATATGTGCAGGATGGATTAACTACTGTGGAATTCATAGTGGAGTTTCATGACCTTGTGCAGTCAGTGCTGACTATCAATTTGTAAAACAAAAAAAGGAGCTGTTTACATGCATTTTCCTTTGTATATGTCTTGATAGTAGTGTTTCCTCAGTTATGTGTGACTATTTCTGTCATTAAAGGGCTAAGACACCGTAATGATTTTTACTCAACTTCATTTATTAATTTGTATTGTACTGTACATGCCAATATTAAATAATTGTTTGAGATTTTTTTCCCCATGATTTCTTCAGTGGTGAAGAATTCTCATTTTTCATTCTTGACTAACTTGGAAGTGACAAATGATCAGTATTTGTGGTAACCTGCAAACAAGAGGTCTAAAAATGTGTGTATACCTTGAAGTCCTTTGGTCCTGAGCTGTCTGTTAGAATAGTCTAGAAAGGGTAAAAATGAAGAATAATGGAAAATCCAGTTTTCATATACGGTTGGTTTCCTGGTTTTTTGTTTGAGGTGACTTCAGTATTTTCCCACGTTTCATTGTTTAAATACAGCAAAAGCGGTGTTGACCAGCGCTTTATTAGCCGGAAAACTCTGTTAACTGGCATCCCAGGGACGTGGCAAAGGCGGAAGTACCACTTCTGGTAATAGTAACCGGAATATTTGATTAACTGGCATCCCCCGTTCCCAGGGGATGCTGGATAACAGAGCTTTTACTGTATATTTGTATCAGTGTTTTCAGCAGGACAGACTGTGTCAGTCTCTTTAGTTTGAATACTCTGAAGCAAAGGAGTCAACAGCTTGGCCCAAAGTGTTATAGAATTCCCAGTTAGTTTTGCCCTAGTTGTTTTCTCTGACTTTGTACGTTGTCATCTCAGTGCTTCTGGTAAGCTGACCTTTGATTAAATAGCTTCTATAGAGGATGGTCTTCAGTGAGAAGAAATGTGCTTATTCAGTTAACTCAGCCAGGAATGTAAATGTGTAGTACCAAGATAATAATCTTAGTTGGTTGCGTCAGGGCAGGGATTGGCAACCTTTTTAGACTGGTGGTCTGCTTGTTGTTATCTGGCCATAGCCGCAGGCTGTTTCTCCATTCTCCACAGTGCCTAAGCCTCCTGCAGCCAACTTTGTCATGCACTGCCAACTCCCATTCCCAGTAATAGTAGGAAAGGCTGAATTCTGCAGTGATGGGAAGCACCTGCTGGGGCAGGGTTGGGCAGTACAGGCAGAATGAGGAATTAATGTTCTGTTTGAGGTGCTGTGCACAGAGGTTGAGTCTGCTGCTGTCTTGTCTAGCAGAGCCGTGTCTTTAAGGTCTGGTAAATTAAGGCTCCTGTTTTTACGGTTCTCAGTCCCAGGTTTGAGCCTTTCCTACTAATGATCGTTGTACTGAAGTGCACAAAAGACTAAGTAAGTGGAAAAATTACAGATTTTTCTCTTCTGAAGCTAATGTACTTAAGTGTTTTATTTACTAAAAATAAAATATTACATGTCTTCTGTGCATTCAGTTGAATTTAATTTTCCATGCAAATAGAAATTGACATTTATTGTGAGTTAAACATGTATTCATAGTTTATCATTTGCCATTTTCTATCATAATAACACCTAAAAAATAATTAAAATTTATATTAAGCTTCATAATTGCCTAAGATATTGTGAGTGTACCTTTTAGATTCTCTCTTAGAAATGCAAAGCAAGTTTAAAATAGATGATTTAAATCAAGTTTTCTAATTTCTGATGATTAAAATCATGATTGAAATAGGTGATTAAAATCACTGATTTAAATTTATTCTTCTTTTTAATTTGAACTCTTAACAGATTTGCATGACATTTGCATAAGACACTAGTTTCTTCTTCAACAGCATTGTTGCATCTGGAGTGTTAAGGAGCAGTGCAGATTTATTCATTTTACTAAAATTGTTCTAGTCCAGTGGCCAGTAACCTTTAACAGGCCATGGGCTGGATACCCAGGCTTTTCTTCAACACAAGCCATGTGGCTTTGGCAGCGTGTCAGCAGTGAGGAAAACAGAGGTGTCATGGGGCAGGTATAGCATGGGGGTGAGGGCATTGTCAGTGTCATGCTGCTGCTGCAAGGATAGGACGTGATTGTTAAAAATACACTTGAGAAATCCAAGAAAAAGTACTATGTCCCTTGCTAGAGTGGAAGGCAAAATACCCTGCAATCCCTGGTGACCTGACTGTGGGTAAAATTCATGCCTGATCCCAAATGTAACTGGTCTGAGTAGAGGGGCAGGATCCTCTAACCAGAGACTTCAAGGTGTTTTAGTCCTAGCAGGAGCATTGGCACGTCCTAGTCAAATCCCCATTGTTGTTGGTGACTAACACCCAAGACTCCTGATAAAGCATCCCTGGCACTTATAGCAAGAAGAAGGGAAGAATTCCTTCCTGGCTCTGTGTAGCAACCAGCAAAGGCCAGAAACCTGGGAAAAACTAAGCACCCTCCACTTTTTTTTGCTCTGCTGTCCAAGGACCACAAGCAACTCCACAGTTCATGCGGCCTGACTGGAGAAACAGAATTCTCATGTTCTTATAGATGTGGGTCTGGGGTTCGTAACCTGCAGGGGTTCTCAACCTTTCTAGGCTCAAGGCACCCCTCAGAAAATGCCAGCTCCTTAATTTCCACTTATTTTTTGACTACAGAAAAATAATATAACAGTTCTTTTGTCACAAAAATATCAGAAAGATCACAACTGGTCAGAATTTTTTTGACAATATGGATTCCTATTTGAAATCTCTGGGTTTGTCTTCTGAATCACATGTAAGCATTTACATACTTAATGGTGCTAATATTGCATGGCACTTTGGCACTGACAGTGCTGTTTATATATATTGCTGTTGTCTGTCCATGGCCCCATTAACCTAGTATGAATCGCACAAGTCTGTTGCACACTTTACTTTTTATAAATTCAGCAACTGTGTTGCTACTTAGAATTGCAGAGGATAAATGAGGGATCTGATGGTAAAGAAATAAGGCCTTAAAAATGTTAATATTGTAAAATAGAACACCTTACTATCCTAAAGTTAGATCTCTTGGCTTGTTTTTAAAACCTAAGTGCTTTTGGGTGTGGAGTTCCTCCTGTAGAGAATTGTGTTGAATTCATTAAACAGTGAAGGAAAAGTAGGATTGAACAGATCCTAATTTGTTGGGACTAGGGAAATTTGTGAGTTGACTGGCACGGTTTTTCCCTTTTTATAAAGTTTTGTGCTGATTGGACAACCTGAGAGGTTGAAATCCTGAATATACGAAGTAGGTACAACAGAGGCTGTAGAAACATTACTTTCCATTTACTGTCTCACTAACATTCCTTGCGGTTGTCAGTCTTCGGTGCCTCTGTTTCCAGTAGAAAAATCCACTGGAATGGTGGTGTTTGCAGTGTGATCACTCACCTGTTACCAAGAACTTCGAAGAACGGTTCCCTTTCACAGGCTGCTGTATAAAGTTTATTTCTTAATTTTTAGTGTCTTTGTGCTGCTTTGTGCTTACTGACTTTTTCTTAGTCCCGTTTACCCTCCCCACTCTTTTTGTTCAGTCTCGTTTGGGTGTCAGTGCATTCAAGGAACCCTTAAATCAGATTGTATTATAAATATCCAGGTAGTCTTTTCAGTCCTAGAGGCTTACTCTCTAGCATGAGGGTATTTTACTCTTTCCTCTGTCTTTAATTTCTGTGTAGAAGATAAAAGTAACAGAAAGTGAAAATTTTTTCCTTAGCTAATTGGTAGCTAAAAACCATCACAGTGCTCAGAAAATACCAGTGTTCCTACTACAATGTTTCTGTGAAGAGAGGCTTTTAGTGTTTAGTTCCTTCAGGTCCCAGTGAAGCCAGTTGTTAAGTACTTCTGAAATTTAAGCTGTATATCTTTTCTGCAGAAAAAGGTTGATGTGATTACTTATAAAGCCTGGACAAAGACTTTGACCTCTTATCTGGCTTGGACCTCATTCCAAATACATGGCCTGTGATTGTGTAGGGACCCGGTTGATTCTTTACAAGGGATATTAAGTTGTAGAGCCATGTGTTTAGAGGCACATTGAAACATTGGCAGAAGACCTGATCAATGACAAACAGGGTGAAACTGAGTCAAAGTGATGTTTAAAGGTGATCTAAACAGATATAAGTGGGCTACAGGATATGTTTCTGAGCAGTGTCCTCTCGAAGTGGTGCTGCTGTACTCTTTTTTTTAAGCTACGATCTTGTATGTTTTATGTTGAAATGTATCCATTGGGCATTAGGGCCTTCAAAGAGGCACCACTTGATTGAAATTTTATATAAAAGTAAATAATAAATAACCTGAAATTAGGGAGAACAACTGAATGATGCAAGCTGATTTCTGGGCTTCACGCTTGCCTGCTGCACTGTTGCCTGATTTGGTAGAAACATTCACTACAGAAATCTGTGTTAACCCATTGAATAAATTTATTTTTGGAAAAAAGTGTATTGAAATTGTGCTAATAACCAAATGATGACAAAGTTGCTTTGATGTGCTAGTTTTGCAGACTTGGGGCATTATATGTAAACTGGTTGAAGTAAACTCTGTGTTCTCCTTTATCTCAATCAGCTAATATGTATTAAAGCTAAAACTTGTTTATGCTAGAATTTTAATTGTTCCTAGTGAAGACAAGGTATACGTAAAGTAATACTGACTTGGAAATAATTAAGCCTATTTGAAATGTCACTTCACAGCTAGTCTAGTGGGAAGGTCAGCCCTTGGCTCTGCTGGGTTTTTGTCTAACGTCCTTTACATTTGCTGAAGTACATTCCGTCTTCTATCTGATGGATGTGTTAGTTACTAGCTAACATGGAGCATTCCATTTTATCCTAGCATGGACAAAGCTAAAGGTAACTGTGTCAAGGTTGATGCTGGAGGGTAAAAACCATACTTTTCTCATTAAAAGTAGGTAAAGAACTGCTGGCTGAGATTTCTAATGCAGGGGTTGGCAATGTTTGGAGTGAGGTGACCACCTAAATAGAACTTAGCTCTGAGCATAGGCTGTTTGCAACTCAGCCTGTGCTGCTGTTTCCACTTCTCTCTGCCATGTGAGTGAAGACTGCAGCCACTGAAGCTCCCACCTGTGTGGGTTGGATAAAATGGCTCCATGGGTTAGATTCAGCCTGTGGGCTGCAGGCTGCTGACCCCTGCTTTAGTGCATTTGGATTGCCCACCTCTTACAAGTAGTGGCTGCACTCCCTAGTTGTGCACTAATGTAATATTGCATCTCCATCTCTAAGCTCACCCGTGGTACTTCTCTGCCTTACTCAGCTAGAGTCTGTGTATCATTTCTCACACAAGCCACAGGTTTATTTTAGATGGTATTTGTTGCACTGCATTAGCTAGGTCAGATTTGGAGATGAAATTACAAACCAGTCTAGAACTAACTCCAGGTTTTCAAAAGATATTTCTTGTTACTCAGCAGGGCCAAGTGTTGAAAAAAGTGTTCTAGACATTTCTATGATGTTTCTGATAGGTAGATGGCATACCTTGCTCAAAGCTGTAGGGCACTGGTTCTCAATTAATTTAGACTCAAGGCACCCTTTGGCAAATGCCAGCTTAGTTTTTTTGGTTTTTTTATTTTTATTTTTTACTACAAAAAAAAAAAATAGAGACGTTCTTCTTGTTTAAAGAACTCAGTAAGACTGCAACGGGTCAGAATGTTTTTTGATGGTATGGATTCATATTTAAAATTTCTGGGTTTATCTTGTGAATCATGTTTGCATGCCTAAGAGTACTAACATTGCATGTTGCCCTGTGGCACCCTTGAAAGGATCTCAGAGCACCCCAGGGTGCTGTTGCAGTCTGGTTGAGAATCATTGCAGTGGAGAGCTGCAGATCTCCCCTACCTTGGGGGTCTTCAAGAGGAGGTTGCAGAGCTTTCTGGCTGGGGTATTATGATCCTAGCACTCATTCCTTCCCAGGGCAGGGAGTAGGACTTGATGATCTGTTCAGGTCCCTTCTGCCTCTGGAAACTATGAAAAAAAATCTCCTGCAGTGGAGAGGTGACATGTTAGTACAAATATGGTACTGCAGCAAATAATTAAATTAGGATTTTATGCTTGAATTCTGCGTATATGAGACCAAAAGTGAGTTTTCAGCATGAAGCCTCTCAATATTTTGGTGAAGCCCAAAACATCAAGATTTGATATTTCTTCAGTTAATTTTTAATAGAGCCTGGAGCCCTTCAGCAACTCTGAGAAAATGTCAGTGAAGAACAGGTTCCCGCATGCTTTTCCTGTGCACCCTCCCCTCCCCCCGACATACAGTACCTGAACTGTACATCAGTAGACTTTATGAATCAGTTGCTTGTGTGTGCATTTTGGAAATCATAGGGCTATAACCATGATGGTCCAGGAAATACACAAGAGGTAAGACTGTTTTGATGGATCATCTGTATACCGTATTCACCTGAATCCAAGACTTTGACATTAAGATGACTCTCACAATAATTAGATTCTATACGTGGACAATTGATTGTCATTTTCAGCATGTAAAATCTAATTTATTGTAGGGTCATGTTAAATTCATGTCCTCAACTGCTGCAGGGAAACTGTCAGGGTGCCAAGCAGTGGGGAAAGTTGCAGTGGGAAGCTGTCACTTGCCCTCTCCACCCCCTTCCTGCTACCTGCACCTCCCAGCTCCTGTCCCACTTGTCTTTTGCATCACTTGGCACTTGGTGGTGTCTTCCCTGCCACCGCCATTGCTTACCCTGTGTGGTGGCTCAGGTTTCAGTTTCAGATTGGGGCATGGAGCACACAGTGGCCCTGATCCTGGCCAGGCAGTAGCAACAGTGGCCTTGGAGCTGGAGCCATAGCAGGTCCTTCAGGGCCGCATATTATGCAGTCTCCCCCAGACTGGAGCTGAAGCAGCAGCAGCCTTCTAGGCTGGTACTCAAATTTAAGACGAGGTTCTCTTTACTTGTATTTAATTGCGGGGTGGGGGGGCAGGACCTCATCCTCGATTCGGGGAAATATAGTAGTTGGGAGAGATTAAACAAGCTGTCAGCACTAATTTGCCTTCCTCAGGTGTGAGAGAGAAGCAGGTGCAGCTTGAGCTAAATAACCTAGAGCAATATTGTGTGTATTACTCCATATGTAAATGAAAACAGAATGTGTAAAGTAGGGGTGCTCAACCCCTGGACCTTGGGTGATATCTAGCTATCCAGCCTGCAGAGTGCTCTAAAAGTCTGGAAATTTGGGGTCAGATTTGTGGTATCTTCTGTTTGTGTGTGTGTGTATGTGCATTGAAAATCCTTTTGTTTCACCTTTCATACAACAAAAAATAGAAGCAGAAAATCATATTTATTTAATTTTCCTATAAAAATAGCATTATGCTAGGAGGACCCTGCAGCTCTTTTACTGGAGTTCACAAATGAAGGTAAGTGCAACTGGAGCAAATGTTGCTTTTAGAGCAGGGGTGGGCAATTATTTTGGGCGGAGGGCCATTTACTGAGTTTTGGCAAGCCATCAAGGACTGCATGACAGGCAGCCAGGGGCAGATCAATATTAATTTTCTAATTTTTTTTTTTAAGGGCCCTGTGGGCTGGATAGATTGGCCTGGCAGGCCACATGCAGCCTGTGGGTTGCATTTGCCCACCCATTTTAGAGTATGCAAAGCTAAATCTCTGTGACTCAGTTAAGAGTTACTGGGAGTATCTATACAAGATGTTTACTGCACAGTTGCCTAATTAACTACATGGTAAATGTCTCAGCATCTACATGTGCTCCCCTATTAGGATGCACAATACTAATGAACTCTGCAGCAGGGTAGGACTTGTAAATACAAGTTCTACCTTGCTGCGGAGTTTTTTCATGTGCAGCAGCGCAAGTCTAGACTTGCCAGCTGGCTGGGGCATGAGAGTGCTTCAGTACCAGGGTTAGCTGCTGGCTAGCCTTGCACTGAAGCACCTTTGTGCCCTGGCCAGCCCCTCCTCAGCACATTTAGCCTGGTTGGAGCAGCTCTGGGCTGGCAGGCTGACCCCATGGGCTCCCTGCCAGCCAGGGCTGCTGTGACAGCCTCAATGTGCTGTGGTCTGGGTGCACGTGCAGCTGTGTGCCTGGGAGCTTCCCAGAAACCATAAACTGGAGCAATAAGCTGTGCAGTTTATTTCTGCCCCCTAATAGCATGTATAGATGTACCCATTGACAACAGGTGTTTGAAATAGCATTGGAATTTTCTGATTCTCAGATATGCAGCAAAGGTATTCCAATGGTTTGCCTGATCTGCAAATACTCTGCAAGGTTTGGAGAATTCTTTCATGAGAAGGGCTTCTATGAAGACCTTGTACTAGCATCGATAGCTAGGCCTGGTAAGGGCATGATATGAAACAGAGACAAACATAACATTTGAAGTTCTTCAAGTGTTTTAAAGTGCTTGAAAAAGGGAGGGTACAGAAGTACCCAAGTGATGATGCTTCAAATCTGGGTTGTTCTGCCTCAAACAACCTCATCTCCTTGCCTTACCAACCTCATCTTCTATGCCACCTGGACACGAGAGGGCAGGTATTGTATACCTTGACTTCCAAAAGTCCTTTGATATAGTATCCCATGATGTCCTTGCTAGAAAATTGGAGGATTGTGGGCTTAACTGCAAGACAGTCAGGTGGGTGAGGAACTGACTGCAGGATAGGACTCGGAGTCATAGTGAATGGATCTGTATCATCTTGGCGAGAAGTGGGTGGTGGTGTCCTGCAGGGGTTGGTGCTTGGTCTAATACTTTTCAATATCTTTATTAATGATATGGATGTGGGGATGAAAAGCTCACTGGTCAAGTTTGCGGGTGACATCAGGGGAAGTGTGGTCACACTTCGAGGTAGGCTACAGATACAGGCAGACCTAGACAGGCTGGCAAGTTGGGCAGATTGGAATCTGTTGAAGTTCATCGTTGAGAAATGTAAAGTGCTCCACTGCAGGACAAACAACCCCCTACATGCCTACAGGCTTGGCAGCACCAGACTGACTGGCACTACAAATTAAAGGGACCTGGGGGTAATAATAGACCACAGTATGAATATAAGCTGGCAGTGCAGTGCTGTAGCTAGCAGGGCAAATGATACTCTGACATGCAACAATTGATGCATCTCCAACAAAACCAAGGAAGTGCTTTTTCTGCTGTACTCAGCACTGGTGAGACCTCAGCTGGAGTACTACATCCAGTTCTGGGCACCACACTTTAACAAGGACATGGACAAGCTTGAGAGAGTCCAAAGAAGAACCACCTGTGTGATCAGAGTCTTACACGGCAAGCCATATGACGAAAGGCTGAGGGATCTGGGACTCTTCAACCTGAAGAAAAAAAGGCTGAGAGGGGACCTGGTGGCAGCTTACCGCTATACTAGGGGAGTACATCAATGGCTCGGTGAACACCTGTTCACCAGGGAACCTGAGAGAACCAGGAGTAATGGCCACAAACTACTGGAAGACTGATTCAGCCTCAACATTAGGTAAAACTTTTTTATAGTCAGGATGTCCAGACTGTGGAATAAGCTCCCTCCAGAAGTGGTGTAATCATGTACCCTGGAAATCTTCAAGTGGAGACTGGATGGTCACCTTGCTGGGGTCACTTGACCCTAGTTGTCCTTTCTGCTTTGTGCAAGGGGGTTGGACCCAATTCCAGCTTACCTTCTATGACCGTGGTCTCTTCCACCTTACCTTCTATGACCCTGAAAAAAACAGGAACAACTTTGGAATGCTTTAGTGTAAATTGCTTCATATTATGTATGTATCCTCCAGCAGAACTGATCAGTCCTTCAGCATCCCGCAGTGCTTTCTGCCTCCCACTCATCTCCCATGCTGTGAGAAGCCACCTGTGTGACTCACCAAACAGGCTTCTCCTGGGTCACAGGATCTGTCTGACCTCACTTGTTTACAGCCAGGTGCCAAGATGTGCTATAACCCTCATTTTGCTGGGTCCTCATCCAAAGCACTTGGCGTCTTTTGTACCGGAACTGGGTGAAGACCCCTTGGAATGTGTTGGCTTGCATTGAGAATGTTAGCAGCACTATCCTCTGCTACATTTATAAGGCACTCCACTAATTGGAGGTAGGCACAGGTACTGGACCTCCTTGCTCTCTGGTGTGATGAGAAAACCTGGCACTCGCTAAGGATGCACCACTGGAACCAGGTTGTTTATGAGCGCATGTAGCCTCTGAAATAGCTGCTTGGGAACACAGTTGTGACTGGCACCAGTGATGTGCCAAGTTCAAAGTACTGAATACATAAGAAGGCCCACAACACCAGTTGCATCTTAGGTGTTTGGAGTGTGACATGCTCCTAGAGTAATTAGCCAAGGTAATGCTTTTATTTTGTAAGGCTACCAATCTCATGTAATGCACTGGATTGGGGAGGCTGAGGGGAAGAAAAAACGTTACTCATGAGCAGACTACAGCCCTCCTATGACCAGCCTCCCAACAGCAACAGATCATGGCAGTTCACAGTAGGGCAAAAATTGCTAAGGACACAGAGGATAGGATCAGTTTCACACACTATACACCTTGAACACTGGGAATCCCAGCACCATAACTCTCTGCCCCCCTCACTCTCTTTCCTTGCCTGATCAGGTGGCTGTATGTAGTGGGGGGGAGGGGGGCGCAAATGAGGTGACTTGCAGTTTTCACAGCACAAAGGCCAGTTCTACAGTCAGGTTCTTTCAAATATCTCCTGATTGCTTAAATGGCTTTAAATGTCCCAGAAACAGTTTGTTGTCTACAGCTCAACTTGGCTTCCTTCCTTCTCTGTGGTGGCAGCAGGTGTGCACCTGAAGATCCAGTTAATGTCAGGTTTGTGGGGTGGGGTGGGATCAGACCCAGGAGTGCAAGAGACTGAAGATGTTTCAGCTAGTTGTCTTGGGTCACTTCCAGAGTTCAGTGGAGACCTTGCAGGGGTAGCAACCAGGGTTCTCTGGAAGCAGACAGCTGTAATGGGTGGGGTACCTTGAGCCTATAAATCTTCTGTGGTGTTTGCAACTAGGCCAGGAGGGAGTAACTGACATTTTTTCGTTATGCTTCTTAGGCCAGGAGGGTGTAAATGACATGCTTTATTGACTCCCAATTATTTGGGGATAGGCATTAAAATTTTCTCTGAGATACTCTGTCTTCCAAGACTTTACGTTGAGAGGCACTCCTGTTCTTTCCACAGAGCCACCAAAGCAGGCTTGCCTTCTCCAGGTTAGGTCTTTGGGCAAAACCATCTCCTCCAACAACAGGAGAGCAGGTAGAGAGGGGTTGCCTACAGCTGACCTAAGCAGTTCATCTACAGAATACTATCTCCATGTCACCAACATTTTAAAAAAAGGTGCTTATTTCGTTACTGCCGTTTCAACACCTGCTTAAGTGGAGCTCCCATAGCACTAGGCACAGAGGCCCCAAAGCCTGACCTAAAGATCATAGTTTAAAGAATCTTCCAACATAGGAGAAGGAAAAGATGGAGCAAGGAGATGCTAAGTGAGCTAGTGGCATCATCAGGAGAATTGGAGCTGTTGAGTTTGAGGTTCAGGATGGAGTTTCACAAGGACTGGTGTGCTGACCTGGTGAGGCAAGGCATCTCCCAAGGCAAGTGCACAGCTATGTTCCAGGCCAGGAGGAATGCTATGAAGATGCTGATGGACACCATCTGGATAGAGAGACACCCAGTAGGCCTTTAGCCATGCTCAGCAGGTAGACAAAAAGCATTAAGGGCCAGCAGTAGTTTCAACAGAGGCAGTATTAGCCACAGCAGCCTCCACCAGAAAGATCCAGATCTGGTATTCTCAACTTGAACTGGTATCTCACTAAGGCTGTGGTTTTCCTGATCAGCCCCCTCAGCCCTGTGTTGTGCCATGGGGAGAACTACCTTTTCCAGCCCTCAGCTGTGCAGCCTCTGGTCCAGGGCTTCCAGCAGCAGCCTTATAGATCTATACCCCAGTTCAAGGGTTACACCCCTGTCCCACTAGCACCCATAGGGGTAAGCATCAGTATTGACAAGCCACAGTTTGGCTGTGTGCCAGCCTCTTCCCTTCCCAGCCTCCAGTTGACAGAGCATCGCCATTTGCTTGTAAATCACTTTCTTGTTCTCATTGGCAATTTCTCAGTTTGAGGATGATCTCTGCTATGGCTTATTTATGGGTCTTGAGGTGACTTAAAAGGCCAATCTTTGAGTCACAGGTCTATCTGCAGAAGTTGCAGTTCTTTCTGCTGGCCAGAGTAGGCTGTAAGCCAGGATTTCTTTCCTTTTCCTTCTTCCACTTTCTCTGCTTTGAGGACAAGATACTTTACCTTGAAGTGGTCTGCTACTGATTAAGGTTGTGATGCCTTTGGAGTCAGTTAGCTGCCAGGTCTTCTCAGCTCTTGATGTTGGCATCTACTTTCTTGATGGGACACACAGGATAGGGCACTTTCTAAGGACACAGAGGATAGGCTCGTGTCTGTGCCTTCAGTGTGTCCTTGTAGCATTTCCTTTGGCTTCTAGATGATCTCAGGCTGTACCTAAGCTGGAAGTCAAGTCAGGGATTTGCACACAATGTCCAGTCCAGTGAAGCTGCTGCTTGAGGATCACTGACTCAGTGCTGGTAACACTGGCTTCAGCAAGGACACTGGTGTCTGTGTGGTGATCTTCCTATTTGGTACAGAGGATTTTCCATAAGCATGTTGGTCGTACCTCTACAGGCTCTTGAGATGACAACATTGGGTCACCCATGTTTCATAATTGTAGAGGAGAGTGAGGATGATGACTGCACTGAAAACCTGGATCTTGATGTTTTTCCAGAGATTGGGAACAATAAAAATATGACAAAGCAATTTCCCAACTTTCTTGTAATTCACTTTAATCACAATTTTTTTAAAACTGTTATAACTATTTAATAAAAAGCTCTTTTGGTTCACAAAACAGTCATTGGATGTGCCCCATTCCTCCTTCAGTCAGCTCATTTTTGCTGTCCTGCTCAGTGAACTGGTGTTACTGAAGGTGGTTTGACAGAGTGCGTCTAACAAGATTGCTCAGGTGGTCTCTAGAAAGGTTTTCCCCTGAGTGTTGTGGGTACTGTGTGCAGAACAAATGCTAAGATGATCGTCTGAGGCAGACAGCACTCTGAGATGATCATCTGAGGTAGATACATCCCACAGTGTCCTCTTTTGTCCCTTGAGGCACCCAAAGGCATACTTAATGCTTAAGTGATAGCATCTCAGCCAGTAATTGAACAGCTCTTTCTTGGCATCCTGGCACCTCATGTAACGCTTCATGAGCCAGGAGAGGAGCAGGTTAGTTTGGTCCCTGTGTAATATGGAAAAGTATTTACTGTAGTTACTCAAATACAAGACAAGGTTCCTCCCCCTCATCCCACCCCAGTCACAATGTGGGGTGGGGGGGAAGCCCCTTGTCCTGTTTTGTATGACAAAAACAGTGTGCTGGAATCATATTTCACATTGGACAGAGCTGAGACAGGATTGATATGGGTTGTTGAGGGCAATGGAAGATAGGGCATTTTGTAGTTATGTGGTTTGCAGTCTGTGGGAGGGCGCTGCATTCACAAGTGGCACTTGGGTGCTGCATTCACAAGTGGCACTTGGTCAGGCCTGTTTCATGCGTATTGTGGTGGAAATGGCCATAGCCAGTTCAGAGCGTGTTGAGGCGAATCTGTCCGAATCGAAGCTGGGAGGTCTCATAGAGGGGGTTGGGATGAATGTTTTGAGTCTGCAGTTCTCAGAGGCCTATCGTTCTTCCTATAGCTGTGCAGCCCAGTCGTCTGGGGAAGAACCTTTGGAAATAGAGCGCAGGTGGTGCAGGTGGGCTATGAGGGGTTTCCTAGGTTGGAGGTGCTACCTGACTGGAGGGCCTGGGCAGGCAGTGCTGATGTAGGCAGTGATTATGATCTAGTTCAGCATAGTGAAGAAGGTGGAGGCTTTGCTGCTCTTGGTGGATGTCATGGGGAGCAATACCACTGACCTAGTGGGAGCTGTGATGTAGGGGTAGAGCAGATGTGATGTCATGTAACATGCTACCTGAGGGCGTCATGTTTAGTTGAAGGAATAATTTGAAACTGAAACAGACGCACTATATTGATTTAAGCCAAGTTTATTTTGTTTTAGACAAAGTCGGTCAGGAGTGGGTTTGTTTAGATTAAAACAAAATTAGCTCTTCAACTAGGAATCAGTGGGCGCATCTACATGAGATGCTTAACTTTGTATTAGCATAATTTATTGTGAAGTAAGCACCATGCGCCTACACGTGTACATGCTTACTATGTATTAAACCTCCCTAATCCCAAGTAAATTTGCAACCTGCAAATGGAAGTAGAAGGTTTACTTGAGATTATTAATGGTGCTGTAGTGCTCATGTAAATGCCTGACCGGAAGCAAACTCTGTTCCTAATCAGCTGTCCACCAGGGGGTGGGGGAGAGCTCCCTGCCCTGGGACCTGCCTGCTGCTGAGGCAGACTTCATCACAGAAGCCTGGGCAGGAACTGTGTCCCCCTACCCCTTCAGCAGGGAACTCCAAGCCCCCTGCTCCGAGATCATGATTGCGGGGCTGGGAGACCTTTATTTTTCAGCAGCAGCTCTGCGCCTGCGGGGGGACCCTTATCTCTCAACAGCGGCCCCATGGTCCCAGAACCGGTGCTGGGAGCTCCCTGCTGGCAGGGGCTTGGGAGCCTATTCCCTGCCCAGCTCCTCGAGCATAGAGCTAGGGGAAGAACATGCTCCTCAGCCAGTTCCTCCCCTCCCTCAGCTTCACACTCATGGAGCTGGTGGGGGACAAACTCCCCAGCCCCTGCTTGGCGTGTGGAGAAGGGCCTGGGAACTGTCTTGGTCAGGGTCAGATCCCAGCCCTGTTTCCCAATTGGGTGATTGAGGCACAGGGCTTGGAAAGAGCTGCAGGGGTGGGGTAGGTCCCAGTCCCCTGTCCCAATCTGCCAGTGGGGCAGCTAGATTGCTGCCTCACCAGTGGATCGGGTAGAGGGCTGGGACCTGCCCTTTCCCTGTAGCTCTTTCCAAGTCTCCTGCCCCTAATCACGGAGCCAGGGCCAGGAGCTCCCTGCTGCTGGAGCAGGGGAACATTATCCCTGTTCTGGCAGCAGACAACCCCTTCCCTCCTTCCTCTCTGCTACCCAGGGACCAGGAAACAGCTGCCTCCTGGCCCTGTGCTCCCTACCACCACCTGGGCTAGCACGCAGGGGGAGCCTGGAGCTCCTTCTAGTAATGGCAGGGGCCCATTACAGGGCTGCAGAAAACTGGGTACAAATCTGCTCCCTAACCCCTGCATGTGTAGACTCCTGTCTCTGACCTAGACTGTTCTCTGTGGTGATATGTATCAGAACAAGGAGCAATGGTCTCAAGTTGCAGCAAGGGAAGTTTACATTGGATATTTGGAAAAACGTTCTCACTGGGAGGGTGGTGAAACACTGGAATGGGTTACCTAGAGAGGTGGTGGTATCTCCATCCTTGGAGGCTTTTAAGGCCCGCTTAACAAAGCCTTGGCTGAAATGATCTACTTGGGAATGGTCCTGCTTTGAACAGGGGGTTGGGTTAGATGACCTACTGAGGTCCCTTCGAACCATAATTTTTCTCCGATTCTCTGATTGGTGTTCATGTGTGTTTTCATTCTTCATGTGTTTGTGTGTTCCTAGGTGTCTCTTGTACCCTTATTCAAAAGTACCAAAAGTGCCATCACACCTTTGACAGAGCCTACTAATGCCACTTGTTGTAATATAAGTGGAAGGGTATATATTTCCCCTCTTCTTTTTCCCCAAACACAGGAAAGTTCAAACTTGGGTTTCTTTTGAACATTCTCTGTACTTTTTGGTCAGTGTGAATAGGGACTGGAAGAGTCTTTGATCAGAGGCTTCTCATTGTCATGATGACTTATGCATATATGTATATGTGTTTTGCCAGGCCCCTGGCACTGGTTCTGTACCATGATTCTCTTGAATGATGTATATTTAAGGGAGTGTCCATACCAAATGGACCTGCTTGAGTCCTTGAAGCTTGTAATTATTTAAAATGAATCCCTTCCTCACTATGAGTAAATTAGATCTGGAAGCTATGCTAAAGGGCAGGGTATGTTTGCATTGTTTGAAAATTGCTGAGTTTTTGGTTGTAGTCGTGTTGGTTTAAGGACATAGGCAAGCATGGTTCTTTGGTTAGATGTGTGGCAGGCCAGTAGGGGGCACTCCTGCATTGAGCCACCCACCTCACTGTGCCTGACCACCTTCCAGGCTCAGAGTGCCTCCCTAGGTGTGCCTTGTGTCTGGCTGACCCCTTTCCTGGAACACACTCGCTAGCCTGGGGGTAATGTAAGCTGCCACCACCCTGAGAAGAGACTCTCGGCCCTGTGTCCTCGGGGAAACACAGGCCTAATAGTCCTATGGGTACTCGACCCAGTACAGGCACTTGGGGCACTTCCCCAAATCGGGGGCCAAAAAGGAAAGTCTCCCTTAGTCCGCAGATCTAAGGGGCCTCTTAGGCATTATTTAGACCCACCCATCAATAGGTCTCCTACACCGGTCACAAAGGAGAACTTTACTGATTACAGGGATAGGGTGAAAATAGGATACAAGATAGAGCAATATCATAGAAATCCCATAGAGCAAAACAGTCTGGCTGAGGTAGCCTTTTGATCACGCATCTGAGTTACTGCCAGCTATATATCTAACCAGATCTCGAGGTAGCTTACTCACAAGCATCATCCAGAGGCCGTTGGAGGTTCCCTCTGGAGGCAAGCTGTTCTTAGCTCATTAGTTATGTGGGAGAGAGTCAGTTTCAGATGGTAAAGCTCCTCTCTAAGTCTGAGTCCCCCACATGGCTGCTGCCCCCTCCTCCTCCTGGGCAGTCTTAACTTATATAGCCCCTGTGACCTCATTCACCTGGTCCAGTGGAGGCCAGCACCTGTTGGCTGTCGGCCCACCAATTTGAAATCCATCAGTAGTTGCTGGCCAGACTCTAGCCCACCAGGTAGATGCCCCTCACACAGGTAGCTGACGCCAGTCACCAGTAGGCAGAGGGAGCAGGTTTCCCCTCTCCCTCAAGAATGTATCCATCTCAGGTTACCTAAAGAGATAGGGTAAAGGTGTGTCTCCTCTGCTGGGCCCATCCTGATCAAATTGTCACAGCACAGAGATTTTGGGGAGAAACAAAGGTGGCTTCCTGCCACAAGATGTGATAACTTTTATTAGACAAACTGAGTAGTTGGAAAAAAGTTCTTAGCAAGCTTTCAGGCACAGTCAGCCTTCATCAAGCATAGGGAGTCTCTGCTGGTCTGAGACTCCAAGGAATGAGAGAAGCTAACAGTGTGGCAGGACATCAGTGAGAATGTAAATAGGTTAAAAATTAGAAAAACAATTTCTAATTGTGGAGAGCTGCATGCAGCTGGTAAGTGTTGCAGTGGAAGGGGAGGGAAGGGATGTGGGGGGGGCCGATAGATGCCCCCATGGTGAGGGAGGCGACAGGGGCAGGGTGGGATGGAGTGCAGGACAGAGCTGTGGCTTGGAGGGGGGGAGGGGTGGCTCCTGCCGCTGCTTGCACCCCAGGAAGTCATGGGGGGGAGGTGCCCCCAGATCTGGGCGGGGCTGCTTTGGGCTTTTCTTGGTGCGGGCAGGGGTGGGGGCTACGGAGGGGCTGCAGCTACCCCAGATTTTGCCATAGCCGCACTCCCAGCAGCAGCATCGCTGCCACCCATCTGGCGCAACCTTGGCTTGTGTGCCGCTGGAGGGGGGTCAGTTGGACTCTGCCGCCAGGGTGGGAGTTGTAGGGGCATGCACCTCTTTGGGGCCTGGTTGGAATCTGCCCTCCCAGAAGGTTCCTGCCCTGCCATTGCTTCACATAAGGGAGATGGAAACCAAAAAAGAAAAAAAACACGAGAGGGCTAGCTAATCCAATAGGGGCAGACTGGGGTTATGGGGGGAGGAGCGGGAGGACCTGAAAGTACATGTCCAGGCACGTGCGCTGAGGCAAAAATCCCCAGCACAAATTTGTACTGCTCTTATTTAGCTGCTGCAAGCACACGTAGTCAACTCAAGGATTCGTCTTTAGGTGGTGACCGGGGGTGGTGTGACTTTTCATTCGTTCCTGGGTATAAGTAGACTGTCTTCAGGGTGACTCTACTTGTTGATACACTTGCCAGATGACAGGGTGAGGCTGGCTGGCAAATTGTAGATCCATACAGATCAGTTATAGAACTGCCTCATCAATTGGCAGCACTGTTTTCAAAGGTCTGGGCTGGTTTAAAATGTCTGACAATGAAAGCATGGGGTTTTCAGTTATTTCTCTGGGGAGAGAGTGAGGCCCTGTGCCATATTTTTGAGAAGGTCTGGGGCACCTCTTGGCTTCTCTACCAAAAGGACGGACAGAGGCACAGTGTCAGAGGAGGTACATATATCTGTGACCTTTTCTCATGGGGACAAGTATCCTGATCTAACAGGAATTGTCCCCAGGCACCAGGCTCCAATCATGGTGCTGCATGGTGCAGCTGCAAAAAATAAATAAATAAATAAAAATCACAGGAAGGGAAAATGAGCCCAAAGCCCCACCAGTGAAAAGAAGACTCTAAAACTCCTTAAATTAAATTGTTTGGGATTTTTTGTTTGAGAAAACTATAATGAATGAAAAGAACCAACCAAAACAGCACATGTGGATCTGTCTGGTTTTGGGCTCCAAATGCTAGTAGACAACAAGTTTGTCTTAGTCAGATGCTTGACTGGGAGTGAGGAATGGACGAATATGTTCCACCCTTTATCCCATTGGTGCTGGGGAGAGAAACCTGAAGGGAAGATCTGGAGTTGCCTGTATAGGTACTCTTAAAGCAGGGGCGTCAAATTAATCTGGGCTTGTGGGCCAGCTGAGTGGTACATGGCAAGACTGGGCCCATGGGCCCTTTCTCCTCAGATGCCAGCATGTGGTACATACGTGTGGTACCTATCTTCGCCAGCAACTGCTCTGGCAGCAACTGCAGATGTGCAGCAAGTGCTCTGGCAGGTCCCAGATCTAAATGGCACCCACCCCAACCAGTCTGGGATAGGTGGCCTGGAGACAGTTCCACATATGGCACGTGTCCCAGACTGGCCTCACATGGGCGCTGCATGCAGTACAGTCCCAGACCGGCCGGGGCAGGTGCCACATGCACTGCAGGTCTTGGGCTGGCCAGAGAGGATGCTAAATTGCCTGCATCCCAGGCTCTGTGCAGGCCTAGTCCAGCATATACTGGATTCAGTGTGTGTTCAGCTCTGAGACCCAGAGGGGCAGCACCGGGGGGATGAATGATGATGATCCAGTGGGCTGTATCTTTGACACCTCCATCTTAAGGTTAAAAAATGGTCTCCAAGGAGACTCTCACGAGCAGCAGGTCTTAAATTTCACTGGGACACCCTGTGAAGTACTTTGTATGTGCGTTTTCCCCTCTCCCTCTGTCTCTGGCTTCAGTTTTCTCCCCCTCAGTCACATTCCTATTTTGTGAAAATAAAGCATGTCATGTTGAGTATTTGTTTATGCTCTGGCTTATATAAGTATGGACCTACTGAAAGCACAATTTTGTGATTTTTGTGGAAACCACGATTTCAGGCGGTCTTCGCTAAAAACCATGGGGACTGCGAAAAGGTGCAAATTCCCTGAGTGGTGGGGGGCAGAAAAAAGAAAGCTGCAAGCAGAGAAAAGGGCAGGAAGCCCTTGCGTGCTGAAGCAGAGGCAGGGAGAGAAGGGTGGGGGAGAAGAAGCAAATCAGAGGCTGATCCCCTGATGTAGGCTCAGTCCAGGAGCCAGTCAGGGGCCAGCCAGGGAAGCAGGAGGGTTTTGACACTAGCTTTTAAAATGCCCATAGGCATGCTGCTGCAGCATGCTCCTGTCTGAGAAGGACTTTTCTTCAGCATGTCCACTGAGAAGAAATCTTTTAAGGCAGTCAAGTACATTTCAGTTCTAGATTGTGTAAGACAGTATCCTGCAGGGACCTTGCACATAGATGGAGGCAGACTCTTTTGTACCTTCTGCAACGTAACTCTGGATATGTCCAGGAAAACCAGCATAAATTGGCAGTTGGAATCTGAGGTGCACTTGCAGAGGAAGGCTACTGCTGAGGCTGAAGGTCAGAGCAAGAAGCCTGACTATCCTCCCTGTTTTAAAGGACAACAGAAAGCAGCTTGGCAAGGCAAGAGGCAGCATTTTCCCTTATGGGAGCTTTTGCAGCTGTCAGCATCCTTCTAGAGAAACTCGATCACTTGAAGTTACAGGACTACCTGACCCAGAACGTGCCAAATACTGGCAGTGTCCATGTGCCAACAAGCTTCACCAAGACTATTTCCCTGCAGTGACTGCTTTGCATGTACAGTTCCTAAAGGCTGCCTTGGCAGAATATCATTTCTTTTCTGTTGTGGCTGAGCCATCAACCCTTAGGATAACTACATGCTGCACATTTTATTTGTACTGGGGAGCTAGACTGACTGGGACCCGCCTGTGTTTCAAAATAAGCCAGTTCATGTCTCATCTGTCAATTTATCTACCATGTCTTAAACCATCATGGAAGGTAATTATCAGCAATGGCATAGATTTTAACGAGGTCTCAGCATTCCTCTCTGACAATGGGCAAGGCTTTTTCCAGTGCGCTCCAAGGAATGCTGCCCAGTGCTGTTCATGTCACCTGCAATGTGCACATTCTGTCTCTAGTACATGACATCTGGTGCATGCAGTTTCCTGAGGTGGATAGCTTGATGTCTTCCTCCAAGAAACCTTTCAGGCATGGTTCAGGTCATAAGGTTCAGTACAGAGAGTCTGTCACCAGTCAAAGTGGGGACTCGCATGGTTCTGTGATGCTGCCACTAGAGCTTGTGCTCACAAGGTGGAATTCTTGGTTCAACATGGTCTGTTACTATGCCAAGCATATGCAGCACTACCAGCAGTTTGTGACTGCAGAGCTGGAAACCACACCTGGCACACAATGCATGCTTAAGCTTTACTATCTCTTGGGGTGAGGCGACATTCATGATTGAGTGACGTTTGTGGCTGACAGTGCCACCAGGTTCATGGAGCTCCTGACCTGGTTTGAAGGCTGGCAGGCTGTGATCCACCACACACACAACGAGGTTATGGATTTGATAAGCTGGGTCAAAGACAGCAAGAACTGTCAAGCTGTCCTTGTGATAACCAGTACAGAAAGGACCTGTTCTAGGCAGTAGCTGTGAAGCTGAACCAATACTATAGGTATGACCTGTTACTGCCACCACTCTTTCCTTAACACTGTTCACATTTTGGACCCCAACCAGGTGTCTTTGAGTTGTGGCCCTAAGCTACTGAAAACAATCCTGGGATGGGGGAAAGAACATGAACATACTGTTTGCATGACCTTCATCAAAGAATGCCAGATGCTTATGCCTGAGCCTGTGTTCTGGGACTCTGTGACTGGTTTCTACATCTTTATTCCCTGGCAAGACGCCTCACCATTCCAATGAACTCGATGAATGCTGAGTGTGCCATCTCAGTGCATGGACAAGTGTTCAAACCACAGAGACAGAGAATGTATGCAACTACTATGGTTGGGTGCAGCATGCATGACTTTAATACCTAGCATGAACTGCCTGTCTCAAGGTTAGCAGTCAGTTTCAGTAAACTACTTTTTTCATAATGTTCTTTATTAAAGTGTATATAGTTGGTATTAGTAAATAAAGTGTGTATATTTGATATTACTTGTAGTTCATGGTGTGTGTCTCTTTATTTTATTAAGATATTTCATTTTAGACCTTAAGTGCTTGGAATTTTTATTAACACATCAATTAATGGCTTCCATGGGATTAATCCCCTAATTAAGCCCATCAAAGCCATTAATGGGTGATTAGATTGCTTAAAAATGCATCAGTTAATGGCTTCCATGGGCTTAATTGGAATTAAGCCCCCAGAAGCTATTAATTGATGCATTATTATTAGCAAGCAGTGGTTTAGAGACACCTGACAATTTGTGGGGAAGGATGGGACTTTTGGGACCTCTTGGCCTATCAGAGGTATGTAGGGGGCCCTGCTGCAGTTGGCTCATGAAAATGGCTGCCTGGCCCCCAGTCTTTCCACAAAAATCTGCCTGCAGCTGCTGTGATTTCGGTACTCATCGGGAAAAGGTGCTAAATGTCTTTTTAAAGAAACAAGCTTGAAGGATGGTTGGGAAAAGAGAGGAGATGTGGTGAGTCATGACTTGATCACTTGAAGTTATGGGACTACCTGACCCAGAAGGTGCCAAATGCACTTTGGGGCAGCAGAGTTCAGCATGAGTCACAGAGAGTCCCCTTGGAAGAAGGCAAGGTGGGGGAGAGAGCAATCTGCCCTGAGATACTGAAGGATTTGCCAAGCCTACCATCATATGTGTAATGTGCCAGCTTTCAAATTAAAATGTGATGTTAACTGCAGAATATTCTTGAAGTTCATTCACAAGTAACATCTTTGAGGCTGGATCACCATTTCTGTGGCTCATTATCAGCTGATAAATTGTTTGAACTTGTGGTATGTTACAATGTATTGCTCCGTTCATGTATTAATCCTACTTCAAATGTAATGTCTGCCAAGGGCCTTAGAAATGTGTTGTGTCCATTGTACTACATACAAATATGTGGTTTGCAGCCTTCTTAGACTTGAGGCACTCTTTATTCAATGTGAGGCACCCCTTGTTAAAGTCAAAGCACTCTGTTAGAAGATACCAGCCCTTAATTTTCACTTGTTTTTTTTTACTACAGAAAAATAACGAATTCAGGTCGGCATGGCCTGATGAACTTCATCCCAGGGTACTGAAGGAACTGGCAGAGGCAGTCTCAGGGCCCGTGGGAGTAATATTCATTAACTTGTGAGAGACAGGCAAAGTACCAGAGGACTGGAAAAGGGCCAGTGTAGTGTAGTTCTGTTCTTTAAAGAAGGCAGAAAGGAGGACCTGGGGAGCTTCAGACCAGTTAGTCTCACCTCAGTTCCAGAAAATTACTGGAACGTATCCAAAGGAAGTCCATTTGCAAACATTTGGAGGAGGAATAGCTGATTACAAGCAGCTAGCATAGAACAAATTGTTTCTAACAAACCTGATCTCCTTTGACAAAATAACCATTTGGGTGGATGAAGGGAATGCTATGGATATAGTGTATCTGGACTTCAATAAGGCTTTTGACAAAGGTTCCATGTGACCTTTTCATTAACAAATCAGGGAAATGTGGGCTGGACAAAAAGACTTTAAGGTGCATAACTAACTGTCTCAATGGCCATAAGCAAAGGGTAATGAAGTTTCAAATAAAGTCCCACAGGGATTTGTCCTGAGGCTAGTGCTGCTCAACATGTTTATTTAATGATTTGGATGCTGGCGCTGAAGGCTTCTTGAGCAATTTTGTATTACGCAAAATTGGGAAGGATTGTGGCCACATTGGAAGATGGGAACATAATTCAGGAGGATTTTAACAGGTTGAAAAGGTGGGCTGAAGTTGACAGAATGAAGTACAGCGTTGACAAGTGCAAGGTGCTACACTTTGGAAGAAATAGTCAAAGATGGAAATACAACGTGCGTGACACCTGACTGGATGTCCGCACTATGGAGAAGGATCTGGGAGTCTTGGTAGATCACAGACTCGATGTGTGTCTTCAGTGTGATGCAGCTGCACAAAAGGCAGATGCTATTTTTGGGATGCCTCAATAGAAGCATTATGTGCAAGACACTGTTAGGTGGATTCCTATTTGAAATCTCTGGGTTTACCTTACAAATCATGTTTGCACACCTAACAACACTAACATTGCATGATATCCTGTGGCCTCCTTGAAAGGATCTTAAGGCCACAGGCATGCAACTCCAGTTGAAAATCACTGTTTTGACTACGAGACACAAAGTTGATATATGATTTAAATCAGATGTTGGTAGATGGGAATCTTGTCCCAGCTGCCTGCAGAGGGTTCGGGATTGGGAGTGTGGTCAGGGGTAGAAAGGTAAGAAAGGTTTATTGACTTAACAAAAACACAACTACGCATAGTAAGAAGACAGACAATGACAGACGGGAACAATTCTCGTTGGCAATTTATCAGCAGTCCCCTCTGATGCCTGTTGTACAACAAGTTTCTCTTTCCACAAAGTTCAGCGAAGTCAGACGTCCCCAATCAGCGCTGTCCGAGAGGTACCGGGAAGGACCGTAGAATTCAGTTCTTGGGCTCCTTGAGGTCCACGGGCCCACTGATCCAGGGCAACAGCTAACTAATCCTTTTCACAGAGCTGTATCTTCTGTCTGAATGGCTTCCAGATATTCCAGCTAATTTATAGCTTCTGAATGGTACTGATAGCATACAATTCCTTTTACTTCAACTGTCCTTAGACTGACCAATAGCAATACAAGACTTGCATTCCTTTGATAAGGCAATTTTAATTACTCCACAGGGCGTTACTACTTCAAGGCTTTGCTAAATTTACTAGGCCTTAGTTTATACAAGGCCTTGCTACATCTTAAACTTTAATTAGGTTCTTAGCAACAACATATAGCTTAATATCTAAACAAATACAGAAAAACACTTAGTCTAATTTTCATAGAGCTTTCAGCAAGCACCTTTATCACACAGACATAGTTTCAGCTGTCACAAGTCTAAACTCAAAATTTGGAGAGTCAGCTTCCTCTTAGTACACCATTTTAATGGAAATCTTTTTAGTTTGCTGTCAGAGGCAGGGGGAGTTTAATGGAAAATTGCTGATCTGTGTGTGGTTATGTAATCCTTGCCAACTGGATTCTTTGACCTTTTTCTATAAGTCCAGTACAGTGCAGTGTGGGTCGCAGCATGTCTTCCTAAATGTGTACCCTTCTGTTGTTATTGTGCCCCTACTTGCTATATAATGGGAACAAACACAGCTGTTCTTGACAATAATCAAAGAATTTGCTTGTGTGAACTGGTCTCTCTCAAATATGTTCTCAATAAAAGATTACATTATGCACAGAGCAAATACTATGTATTTTAACAGCAGTAAGCTAAAATACCTGATGTGATGCCCCAGTTGTTTAGTATGAGACAGTATGTGTAATCCTTAAGGGCCCATGTACATGCCATGATTTTTGCCCTTTTGTGCTCTGCAGCTGCATGTCTGTTTGCGTGAGCAGAATTTCCCAACACTTTAAAAGTCTTTCTTGGGCATTAAACTAAAACTCCTTGATGTAGCTTAGTTTGGCTTGCCGGGAATTAAAGCATCACATCTATGGATTTGTTGTGTGCAAACACAAAGGCACTCAAAGACGTGTAATGAGCCTCTTTCTTCACGAGATGGTGCTGCTACTTTTTTGTAGTTCACCCCTTCGAATTGCTTTTGCTTTCATTTTGCTTCTGCTTTTTTTTTTTTTTTCTTGTGTGGTTTGCTGTCTCCCTGCTTCCACAGCTGCATGCTAGGGCATGGGCATGGGGTTAGTGGGGGCCAGACCGGGGGGTGGGGGGCAGTGCTAGACCGTCCCTCTCTTCTCCTGTGGCATTGGCCAGGGACCCAGCTTAATTTGTTTGACAACCTGGCGCATGTAAACACAGGAGTGATGCTCCCTAAGGGTTCAAGTATCCAGTATTGGGGTGATGTTATAGGTTACCTTTAAACTATACTAAACGCAATTAAAATGGGAGCTTTTATAGGGTGTTGAACTGTGCTAAGTGCCCTCTAAGCATCTTAGATACACCGCTTCAAGGGTTGTTGTTGAGCTGTTCTGCCTAGTTTGTGCTAGGGTATTGTTAGTCTGCTTCACAGAGAATAAGCAACAAATTTGCAGTCATTCAGCATCCCTAGCTGCATAGCTCCCAGACCCTCTGCCAACGACAAACTTTCCATCCTCCAAAGCTCTACTACGCAAGGGGTAGTACCAGTCCCAAGCAAACACCCCCACCTGCCCCCAGTGGGTATGACCCTAGTCTACATGGCATTATGCTGCTGGCTTCAAGGACCCCAGGAGACCCAGTGTAGGCCCCTGGGTTCTCCCCTTTGACCCCTCATCTGGATGGCTTTGTTAGGCTGGAGAATCTGGGGGAGGGGTGTAGTTTCTGTCTTTGGCCTCCTACATGCCTGTGGGGGGAAGGGAGAAAAGGCTGTCAAGAGCAAGTATGGTGAGAGCTTGGAGCCTGTGGAGGCATGCTTCCCTGAAGTCCATCCTCTTGCTGTGCTTCACCCCTAGGGCTCCAGTCCCAGAGGAGATACAGAGTCCTGGCTCCTGGCTATTCCCCTGCTCGCCAGGCCCTCTAGTGGCAAGTCACAATTGTGCAGGTCAGAGATGGCATTAAACCTTAAGCTGCAACTGCTCTGAAACTGTTCTAACTTCTAGCATTCCACAGATTTAGAATGGTTTAAAAGTAACCTGTAACAGCCCTGTTAGTTTTGTAGTGGGTTAAGGCTGCTCTCAATTTTATTTTCTGTGTAGTAATTTTTTACATAGTGTTTTTAATCACATGTCAAAGAAGTGTGCTTGAGCAACTGTGAATAATGAATAAAAGGCCCTTAGGAAAAAGGCTTTGCAGAAAACTTACTGTCTGAAAAGAGTTCAGTCCATTGAATAAATTATTTAGTATGAAGCTTTTTTTTTTTTTTTTTCTGGCTGTACTTGCAATGGGCTACAGCTACTGCTTTGTTTGCTAAGAGCAGTAGTCTTAGCCAAGTGTCCTCTTACCCCATCTAGTGTGTTAATTCTGAATGTTTTATTTCCAGTGATCATTTTCTTTGTGGTCATGGCACCTGCATGTGAATGTTTAGGATAGCTCTTGAATGTGTTATTCTGCAGCCTGTGATGTTTAGTCTCCATTTGTTTGAGTCTTAGTTCAGGACAAACATACCTCTGCTGCTCTTCTATACATAGTTTTCCCTGGACTGGCTGCTGGGCTGCTAGAAATAGATCAGGACCTGGTTGGCACCTAAAATTACCAAAAAGGGTTACTGAGTAGATAACCTTTTTACCTGATAAAATTTTGTATCTGTATCTTGAGGGTTTAGGAGTTAGTGGCAAAGTAGTAAAAAAACCTTTTGTAGGTACAGCACTACGTAGGCTTTGACCTGCTCAGTTATTGATGTGACTTCAGGCTCCATAGTCTGTCCATAAAGGACTGTTATCCTCATACTCTCCCAGTGAGGAAGTTATCTTTGTCCCTGTTTTAAAGAAATTGAGGTGACATAGCCCTAGGTCTCAGAAATAGGAGTAAAAGAGCTGGGAATCAAATCCAGCTGTCTTGAGTGCCCATTGGGCACTAAAGCTACCTCAAATAGGGACATCAGATTTATCTTGCCCTTTGTGCCTGTGGATGATTACAGTGTAAAAGGAGCACAGAAGGATGACAGGGCTATTGCTGAGAAACTAAATGTATTCTTTGCATCTGTTTTCACCATGGAAGATGTTAGATTCTCTCACCAGATCCATCCTCTCTAGGGACGAGTCAGTGGAGCTGACCCAAACTGAGGTTTCAGTAGATGAGGTTGTAGAGGAAATTGATTAACTGAGCAGTAGCAAATCACTAGGACCCGGTGGCATTTGTTTTAGGCTCCAGAAGGACCTCAGATTGGAAATTGCTGAACTCCAAACTGTAATATACAACTTATTGCTAAAAACCAAAAGGACTGGAAGGTTGCTAATGTGAGTCCAGCATTTAAGAGGGGCTGTAGAGGGGACCCAAAGAACTGTAGGCCATTGAGTCCAACTTCTGTTCCTGGAAAATTGGTGGAAAGAATAATAAAAATATTGTTCAGCACATGGATGAACGTGACTTGCTGGGGAGAAGTCAGCATGGTTTTTTCAAAAGGAAATTGTGCCTCACAAACCTACTGGAGTTCTCTGAGGATGTCAATAAGCAGGCATATTAGGGCGGTCCAGTTGATATAGTGTGTCTAGGCTTCCAAAAACCTCTGACAAGGTCTCCCATCAAAAGATTGTGATGAAGTTAGGTAGTCATGGAATTACAGGGGAGCTCCACTCAGGAATTAGAAATTGGCTTAAAAATAGAAAACAAAGAATGAATATAAATTGTCAGTGTTTGGGATGGAAAGATGGGTCACCCAGGAATCTGTTTTGGGATTGGTGCTGCTTAACATAGTCATAAATTATCTAGAAAAAGGGGCGAGTAGCAGGGTGGCCACATTTCTGGATGACACAAAATTATTCAAATTTTTAAAGACCAAGGCAGACTGTGAGGAACTACAGAAGGATCTGGCACTTTTCAGCAGATGTGCCACTAAGTGGCAGATGAAATTTAGCATAGATAAGTGGTACTACACAGGAAGGAGATCTGGGAGTCACTATGGACAGTTTGCTACAAACATCAGCTACCAGTGCTCAGCAGCTGTCAAAGAGACAAATAAAATATTAGGGATTGTTGGGTAGGAAACTGTGAACAAAACAGAAAGGGTCATTATGTCCCTTTGTAAACCCATGGTGCATCTATATCTTGAATACGTGTGCCTAGTTTTGGTATCCACACCTCAAAAAGGATATAGAAGGGTTTACATAGAAGGGCAACAAGGATGTTAGTGGTATGAAAGGGCTTCTACATGAGGAGAGACTAAAGAGCCTGGGCCTATTCAGTTTTAGAAAGAAATGCTTGAGGGAGGGACATTATACAGGAATTTTATTATTTACAATCTCTCAATACGAGAACTAGGGGTCACAACATGAAACAAGTAGGTAGTCGGTTTAAAGCTAATAGAAGCAAACAGAAGCAAGTTGTTTTTTTTTTCCCCCCACACAGCAGATGAAAGTGTGGAATTCATTGCCACATGATGATGTAGAAGCTGACAATGTAATCATATTTAAAAAGAGATTGGACAAATTCTTGGAGGAAAGGTGCCTTAGTAGCTATTGAGCATTGGAGCTAGGGATACAGCCTCTGAATTGGAACTTCCTAGGCTTTAAATACTCAAGGAAAAACCCTGGTTATATTCTGTTAACTCCCTCTTTCCGTATCCACTCTCAACCACTGTGTAACACAGGATACAGTATTATCTGACCCAGTAAATGGTAGTTCTTATGATAGTCTACAGGCTGGATGAATGGCATGGGGCTGACCCTGCAGACTGGATTGGGCCCAGAGTCTTCCCTGGCCCTTCCTGTTTCCCCCCCACATGCTGGAACCAGTGCCCACAGTTCCTGCTCTGGCTGGTCTAGGATGCAAGTCATGTGGTGCTTGTTCCAGCTGGTCTGGGGCAGGTAACACAAGCGGCATGGGTTCTGGAGTGGGCACCACTGCAACAATCCTGAACTGGCTAGAATTGGCAGCACTGGATCCAGCATGCGAGGGACGCGTGGATCCCCCTTCTGGGACATGCTGGTTCCAGAGGGTGGGGTGTGGGTGAGAGGGAGGATGGGGGTTGTGGGGCCCCCTCACAAGCTCCCCACATGGTGCACAGCCCCCGCTGCTTGTAGGAGGAGGGATGGGGGGGAGGGGCTCAGGGCACTGATGGCCAGCACCAGTGCTGGTGCCCGACAGGGTGTGGTGTGGCTCTTACCAGCGCTTCATGTGAGGGTGGGAAGCACACCCTGCCTGGCTGCCTCTATCACAGGGGCTCCATGCTGCATGCCTGCAGCTCCCACACCCATACTGGGGGAAGTCCTATGTTGGACTCTGCAGGGAAACAGGGGATAGGGGCTCCTTCCACTCCTGGCAGAGTCCAGGGACCTGTGCAGCAGGGGGCAGTGAAGGTAGCTGGCTCCAGTATGGGGCTGGCTTCCCATAGTATGAGTGAGGGAGCTACAGGCATGTGGTGTGCAATAGCTCTGGGGATGGGGTCGATACACCCCAAATGTTGTGCCCACCCTGGCACCGGGGTCCCCACGCTACTTTGGAGCCCCTATGAGGCCTCCTTCAACCCCTAATAGCCTCATCCAGTCCTCTGGTGCAACAACAAACACAAAATACAAAGCCCTCTGGGCTATAAAGTAAAACTAACCTGTCCAGCCAAACAACATTCAATCCCTACCGGGGGAAATACTCCAGACCCCAGCAACGCTCCAGGGATGCTCACAAGGTCAGAATTGTCCCTTCTGTCTGCACTGGCCAAGCTCCTCCTTCCTTGGTCGCCAGAGGGGAACTGGCTTCTCACCTGGGTTTATATGGGCCAGGCCCTGCCCCTTCCTGTCAGCTGGTTCCCCAGCGGTTGTCCTGGCAACCAGCACCTGTTACTCTGGCTGCCCCAGCAACAGGCAGCTGAACCTCCCCCATCCTGCCCCTAGGGGTCTCCCCCAAGTTGTTTTTCTGCTCTCAGGCACAGGGCACCTGAGTGCTCTGTGACAACCCCACTGTCCATAGTGCTGGTTGGAGCCACACGCTGCTGGGTGCCAGCATCTGCGCCTGGCATGAGCACCTGAGAGCCCACACCTGCTGCTGCTGCCAACAGTGGGGGCTGTGCACCATTTGGGGGAGTGTGTGGGAGGTTCCCACACCTGCCAACCTCCCTCACACCCATACCCTGCCAAGCCAAGCTCTGCGCTTCTGTTGCCCCTCTAGGTGCAGGCTCTGAGCTGCCCTCTGCACTCCCACCCAGCTGCAGCTTCACTGCCCCTGCCCCCACCACCACAGTCTTCCCTGCCTGCTGGACACCTGGAAAGCAAGCAGGTTCCCATCGGGGTGGCTGCAGCAGAGGCAGCAGCAGCCCTGACCAGAAACTGCTGCTGGCAGGGCTGGGCCCTTCTGCCCACTAGGGTGGGAGCAAGGCACAATAGGATATGTTGCGGGGTGTGCATATGCATGGGTGCCTTGCTCCCACCCTTATGAGTTGAAGGGCTGGGTGGGGCACAATTCATTGGTGAATGCTGCGGGTTGGATGAAAGTGCCTGGTGGGCCGTATATGGCCATATTTTGCCCACCCCTACTCTAAAGAGATTGTGTAGCAATTGCCCCAGTTGCAGGCCTGAATGACATAGGGCAGCGAAAGTATCCATTTTGACAGAAAAGAGGGAAGGTTGGAGGTGTAAAGTAAGAAGCTTAATTTTGATCATCTTTGATTTTTAATGTGACTTCACATTAACAACAATGGCTCAGGTATGAATATGTGGGAATGCCTGAGGGAGTGTGGAAGCTGACACTGCTGATGTAGCAAAGTGGAGGGTGAAGTAGGGAAGTAGAGAGAGAGCTGTGATTGTGGAATACCTTGATGCAACAGCAGGAAGCTCAAATGTAGTGTCTAATAATGAAGCAAGAAGCCAGTGAACAGCTTCAGAGGGGATCAGTGCAGGCAGTTGGAAAAATGCTGGATCATATTTCATGTGGGTTAAAGGGGAAGCACTAGATGTTAGGAAGGGGAAGTAGGAGAAGACAAATTAGAATTTACCGGTTTAGTCAACTGGATCCTAAAAATGTAGTGGTGGGATTTATATTCCAGAGGACTTTTTGGTGAGTCTGTGCTGTTCTTAATGCTTGCTGTTGGTAGGGAAAGGGGAAGAGGTTTGGCATCTCACCAGGATATTTCCCTCGTAACTTGTGCTACATTGTGACATTGCTGTAATGGGATAGTCAGCTACACTGTGGAAAGTGGTGGAATCCAAATATTGATGGTGGAATCACAATGTTAGTCAATACAACCTTTCTCTTAGCACTTGGCAAACACGTGTAGAAGAGACTCTAGAAAAAGGGGAAAATTCATGCAGGCGGTAAAGAATCTGAGTTCATGGAGACCAAGGTAGTAGTAAGGAGAGAGCACAAGGAACTGTGGCCCCAAGACAAGTAGCAAGAGTAAGTGGAGTGTGATTGGAAGTCTGCAGACATGTTTTCCTTAGTAGAAAACTTACTGAGCTTCATGTTGTAAAATGTCCCAAGGAGCCTGGGGTTTGTCTGAGAGTGTGACCCTGTCTCACAGGATTCTTCTTGTTTTCCAGATTATCAGAACGATCCTAATACCAGGGATTTTCTAGCTGTGACTTGCTGTTCCCTCCCAGCCCATGCGGCTCTTCCCATGCCCCAAGTGTGTCACCGGTGCCCAACGCAATGTGTGTTTGCCAAACCATGGAGGTGGGCAAGTATGGCAAGAATGCCAGTCGAGCTGGAGACAGAGGGGTCCTGCTGGAGCCTTTCATTCACCAGGTGGGTGGCCACAGCAGCATGATGCGCTACGACGACCACACCGTGTGCAAGCCTCTTATTACCAGAGAACAGCGCTTCTATGAGTCCCTGCCCCCAGAAATGAAGGAGTTCACACCTGAGTACAAAGGTGAGTCCCAACACCACTGCATGTTACATGCGGCTTCTGACTGAGGAAACACTGATGTGCTGCTGTGGTGTTACGGTCTTCATCTGGTTCATTTCAAGTCCTTCTATTTCATTGCTAACTATTAATTTGATAGAAACTTCGGTGAAGAAAGGCTTTCTTTGTGCATTCACATTAAGCAGGCAGCTGGAGATGCATATAGAGACATCTAGAGTAGAATGCTGATTGTACTGCCAGGCTTCAATCTAAGTCCTTAACCAGATCCCTACTCAGTTATATTTGATGTATACCAAATAAATGGAAAGGCAGTGAAATTCTCTTCATAACTCAATTCAGAGCTCAGTGGGCATATTAGAAAGGTTACTGTAGCTTTTCTTACCAGTCAAGGAAACAGTTAAATGGAAGGGATCAGTTCTCTTCAGCTGTGTACTTAGAGTACCCATGGTCTAGGCTTTGGTAGGGGAGAAGAGAAGAGGCAGCTGGCAGCATTTAACTTCTGCCTCTGAAGGCTTAACAGAAGCAGAAATGAAAGAGTTGCTTCCTCTGAGCCTCCTTGAAGAGCTCTTAGTATCACCCTGTGTTCAAACTGAGTGAAAATAGAACAATAACAAAGTGACCTTTTGCACCAGGGAGCCTAGGGCTCCTGTTACTTTAAGGATGAAAAGAACAGCCGGGAGAGCCTCATGAAGGGGACGCTGCTTGTTATGATCTGCCAGAGAGTGGGTCCCCAGGGATTTACCTGCTACCACTACCTATTGCAGAGCTAGTTGTTCTGCAGTAGTACAGTAGGCTAGAGCCCTGTACGGGAGACAAGATAGTACTGCAGCAATGACCAGTGGCAGTAAGCTACCTTGGAGTTAAGCCAGTAAGCTAAATCAGAAAACACCTGCAGCTAGTCCAGGGACTTATCTGAACGGAAGAGGGCAGGGCCTGGGAGATGTATAAACCCAGATCCTTAGCTAGGATGGTCAGTCTGGCCCTGCAGGCCAAAGGGGAAAGATCCTTGCTGCAAGACGGCTGTTGCAAGTTTCATAGTTGGTAGGGTCGGAAGGAGCAGATCATCAAGTCCGACCCACTGCCATGGGCAGGAAAGAATGCTGGGGTCCAATGACCCCAGCTAGGTGATTATCTCTTCTCCTTTTGAAGACCCCCAGGGTAGGAGCGAGCACCACTTGGAAGTTGGTTCCAGATCCTAGCGGCCCTGACAGTGAAGTAGTGCCTCCTGATATTTAGCCTGAACCTGCTCTCAATCAACTTGTGGCCTTTATTCCTAGTTACTCCTGGTAGTGCTCGGGGGAACAGGGATTCTCCCATTCCCCGCTGGTCCCCCTTGGTAAGTTTATAGATGGCCACCAGATCCCCTCTCAGCCTTCACTTGTAGTTGACTGACTGGGACCCTGTCAAGCATGAGAACAAGTGATGAGATGAGGGTTGATAGGGATCAGAGACACTCAGTGAATGGGAGTTTTTAGTAGACAACCAGTGCACTTAGATTTAAGTTGCAGCCAGTGCACTTACGTTGGTTTGAGTTTGGACCAGTACACCAGGTGGGACTGATAGGGGAGGATAGGAGGTCCCAGAGTGCCAGGGAGGCACGTCAGGCTGGAGTTTTCCAGGACAAGATGCGAGCTACAGTATAGCCCAAAGGGCAAGAATCTAGGCCAGCAGTCCAGCAGGAGAGTGAGATAGTGAGACAGCGACCGGGCCAAGGGCCTAAAGCCTGAGAGCGACAGAGTTAGGGTTAGTGACCCATGGCCCTGCAGAGGTGAGAACTAGGGCCAGTGGCCCACAGCCCAAGCAGGGTAGAGACTAAACAGGACCAGTGAGCCCACAACCTAGGAAGGGCAAAGACTGGGCCCATAGCCCATGAGAGGCAGAGGATAATAAGGGCATAGAGGCCTGAACCATTAGAGAAGAGATTTGGGGCTATGTCTCCACTGATATGAAAGATCGGTAACAACTGTGAGGCATGGGCATGGCTGTAGGGGAAGGTCAGAGGCTATGAATAACTCATAAGGCAACAGGTCCCCTGGGGACACATACAGGCCAAGGTAGGAGTTTCTTGAGGGGAGAGGGTTCAGGTGAGGTCAGTGGGATCTGTGAGGGATCTGCTGGCAGGAAGATAGACTAAGGCTCAGTCTAAGACCCTTGGGCAGCCTCCCTTTCCAAACCTACTAAAAAGATCAAGGCGTGGCAGTTGAAAGAGGCCGAGCAGGGCAGGAATCATTTGACCACCACGGGGCATCATAGCCACCCCTGGGGAGCGATTCTGCTCTATCTATGCTTTGTGGGTTTGTTAGAATTGTTTCTACTTTACAGACTCTAGTTCTGAAGGGACCCATGTACAGGAATAGGTGCCCTGTGCAAAATGGTAGAAAGCAGAGCAAATTGTTGAAGATAACATTTTAAACTGGTGGTTTGAAACTTGACCTCACTTTTCCCTGGTATTCTTGACATTTTGGGGAAGTAGGAGTGAAGTAGGCAGGAGCAAAGAAGCATGAGCTGTCTCAGCGTAGATTGGTGCCTTGCCTGCTGTGCAGGCATTCTGCCTTTCTTAGAGGTACATTTGGGTCTCTCTCTCAGGTGAACTGTGTTTATATCAGAGTATGAAATGTTAGACAAGAACTTAACTTTAAGGGAGAGCCTGTTTCCTGGCCTTCCTCCAGCCTGTCAGCATTATCATCTCTGGATGGTTCTGGGTTAGGAATATATCACAAGTCCAACATAAACTCCAGATCAGAGTGTACCTCTCTGTGTGGCACATGATCACCTTTTAAAATGTCTAAAATAGCTTTGTTTCTAAAAAGAAATTGCTTCAAAGTCTGTCTCTGGGTTGATGTGAACGGCAGATGCCATTGGTTAGCCAGGAATTGTTTCTTTATCCTATGATACCTACCTATTTCTAGCTATACAGGGTGCAGGGTAGCCAATTTTTTATTTGAAGAACAGATTCTCTTAGCTGAGCAGGTGTGAGCAGCAAACTAAATTCTGATCCTCATGGATGGCTGGAGGAGCTGTCCAGAGGCATGAGAGCTGAGTACACATGCAGTTTTGTTGTAGTGAGGTACCAGGCCCAGTAATATTCAGCCATGTATGTAAAGGAAAACTGCATTTTCTCCTACTGTAGCCCTGCCACTGAATAATCTTGGTGTTACTTTTAATAACAATAATAGTTGGTGGAAAGTAATTTATGCCAAGTGTTACTTTCAACTTGGCAACTTTTCTCTTAAAGTTGAATGTTATAGGGCAGGGCTGTCCAGCTGTCAGTCCACTGGCCACATGCAGTCCTGAAAGTGTTGGCATGCAGATCACAGGCTCCCACCTGCCTCTTCCTTCTCCTCCTAGTTGCTATTGCCCCTGTGGCTGAGAGATGGCTGAAGTGCCTAAGCTGTGTGTATGGCAAAGAAGGGAGCCAGGCTGCACACACTGCAGGTGGGTGGTATGCACAGTAGTGAGAGGAGTGGGTGAAGCACTTTGCAGTGGGAGGGAGTTGGGCTGCCTGTACTATGACCGCAATGTAGGGGGGAGCACTGGGCAGCCTGCACAATGGAAGGGAGCTGGGAGCGGGGGATGTCTACCTGTAGTGTGTGGTCCTTGTGGTATGTAGCCTCTGGGTGATGGATAGTGGGCACATGATGAAGTCAACACAGATACCTCATTTATATGCACACTTTGGTTTGTAGAGTACAGTTGGCTGGGCGCTTAACTGCTGTAAATTGGCATTGGTTAACTTCAGTCTACATGGATATCAGAGAGATGTATACACAGTGGCTGTGATTTAATTGTGTCCAGTTTGGAAAATCCTCCCAGAAGAACTCCCTATGCTTAAAATGAAACACTTCTTTCCAAATGGGAAGCAGTTTTTAAGTGCAATTACTGAAAATACAGAAGTGGGAAGAGCTGCTGCTTTACAGCTCTTTCCCTGGTCTGGACTGGCACAACTAGTGTTTGTTGGCCTTTGGGGCACTTGGTGAGTCCTGTCTCTTTTCTAATCTTTTCTGAGGATGAGGAGGACTGAGCAGTTAGCTTTAAGGTAGATATCTTCCCAATTTGAGCAGTGGTGTTTATGTCCTGGTTAAGTCAAGCTGTGCATGAGTCCAGTGTTCTGGACTGGTAGATTTTCATAAAGGGCAATGCCATGGTCTTGCAGTTAAAGTCCAAGATGGTAGAGTTTTAGAATACCCCTCCCAGGCTGTGCCAGAGACTTCCTGTATGACCTTGTCTCTCTCCCTTTTTCACATTTTCTGGGAATCTGTACTCAGTGGGGAGTACCACTACACATCCTGCATCAGCTGGGACTCCACTTGCTCAGCATTTTCCCTGTCTGAAGACCTTCTGTTATTCAGCATTTTCCCTGTCTGAAGACCTTCTGAGTGATTCACGTTTGAAAGTAATTTCACCAGGACAGGTCACTGCCACAAAATGGGGCTCTTGTCTCCTGTGGCCTTCTAGGTCTTGGAATTTCAGAATCCTTGATTTGCCCAGTAGAATGTCAGGAGCTGATCATTAGTCTCCCCACCTGTCCCCCATGAGTGTGTAAGATATGGAGAAAATCTGTATATTTGTAGACGTAAGGAAATGCCCAGTGAAGGTGCTGCTTCATTCCTGTAACTACTCCACAGCAATGGCAGCCCCTTATTGCAGAATTCTCTTGTAAATGAAAATATTTGCCTTATGTGCAGGAAACTAGCTGTAAGGAATTCCTGAATGCAATGTAGTAAGCCTCTTTAATTGTGGTTGTACGTGTGGAACCAGTGGCATGCACTACCATGTCAACATAGCTCTGCAGATCATACTGGGAACCAATATGGAAAGTAGTCCCGATTGGTACTTACATTGTACCGTTTCCAGGTTTTGTTGACATCTCTACAGCAGGGGTTTTAAAGGAGTGTGCCCCTTCTGGTGGTGGCAGCGAAATGCAGAGTGTGGGAGGGGTGGGGCTTGCATGCAGTGGTGCAGGATGGTGGATGGCAGTGGTGACGGGCTAGGCAGTGCCTGTGCGGCAGGCAGAGGGGAGCTTCTGCCCTCACCTTCCCCTGGCAGTGGTATAGGGTGGTGGTTGGTGGTACTTCATCCCCTAGCATACCCTCTAGCACCTTTTCAAGTGCCCCTAGGGGTATGTGTACCTCCACTTAACAACCCCTGCTCTGCAGGATGGAGTTATGGCTCTGGGAGAAGCAGTGTCTGAGGGTGCTTCCTGAGGTTGTTAGCTAGCAACCTTTTTCTGCTTATTCCACTTACTTGCTGTGGACATAGTATGGGAGACTTTAACCGAGCTAACCTCAGTTAACACTGAGACCTTAACTGGCTTTCTAATCCATAGATTCAGGGTTCCAGAGTCTCATGTACCAGAGGGGTACAGGAAGCTTTTCTGGGGCTCCATTGTTTAGGGTGACCTCTGTCAATAACTACTGGAAATAAGCTTCCATGTACAGCACTTCTGTCAGAGGAAACATCCTAATCTCTATAGACAATTTAAAAATCTCATATCAGGAGTATCTCAAACTGTAGACTTATATCCATTTCTAAACCCCTGCTAACCCCACCCTGGATTGTAGCAGTAAAGTGAGGTCATAGTGACCCAGACACAGAACACCATCTCAGTAATGGACCTGCAATAAGATTGCATATCTAGATATGCCTGCATCAGTGGCTAATGTTGATTTTATGACTCAGTATAGGCCCTGTAGCCTGACAGCATTCCTATGCACCCTTAGGTTCCTCTCAGCTATCTGCCTCACTGCCCACCTGAAAGCTTTAGAAAGCTCCTGACAGTAAATGTACCCAACCTGGATCCAAAATCTTAAACAAGTCAAAATAGGCTCATTTGGTGCTGCACCCAGGACCAAACTAGCTTATTCATACTTGTGAATGGCTCAGTGTTCCCTATCCTGCTGGGGTGGAGGTGGTCCTAGAAGCTCATAAGAAGAAATTCTTTCTGCACGTTCCCTCAGCATTGCTGAATATTGTATCTGTAAAAATGGAGGGAGAAGGACAGTGTCCTGCCCTATAAGCCCTGGGTCAGTAATAAAAGTTATGCATGCACAGGAGTTATTAGCATCAAGCAGTGGAAGAAGAGCCTTGAGCTCATAGGTTACTGGCTTCCAGTGATATCACACAGCACAGTTACCTGACTGTGCCTCTAGTCTTGTGGCAAGACAAGCATCACTCCCAGGGACTGAGTGGCTGCTCAGTCACAGAATCATGGAAATCAGGGTTGGAAGGGACCGCAAGAGCAAGGCCACCCGCAACTAGATCATCCCAGCCAAGCCTTTGTCTAGCTGGGTCTTAACAATCTTAAAAGATGGAGATTCCATGACCTCTCTGGGTAACCTGTTCCAGTACTTCACTACTCTCCTCTTGAGAGTTTTGCCTAATATTCCACCTAAGCTTCCCTTGCTGAAACCTAAAACCATTGCACTTTGTTCTGTCATCTGCCACCACTGAGAACATGGTAGCTCAGGGGTGGGTAAAATATGGCCTGTGGGCTGGATTTGACCTGCCAAGCAATTACAACCAGCCTGCTGGGCCTCTCCGGAAGCCCTCTGTAAGCCCTGGCCCTCTGCAAGCCAGTGCCTCCATGCAGGAGGTGTGGGTCTGGTTGCTAAGCAACCATGCCCTGCCCCACCAACCCCAGCCTGGCCTGGCCCACTCCAACCCTGAGCTAGGGGCGCTAGAGACCAGAAGTATCTGCCTGATGGAAACTTTTGCTGGTGACCCTGTGGCTGTTCTCAGCTTCCCTGCCTGCGAGCGTGGGAATTCAGGGATGGGCCCCACTGGGTCAAGACCAGGGACTACTGCAGGGGAAGAGGGATGGGAGCGCAGGAAGCCATGCGCTATGGGGCTAGGTCAGGCTGGCCCTGTGTGCTGCCACTGCCACCACATGCAGATCCAGGACTTGCATGCTCCAGTAAACCTAGTGCCCCAAGAATTGACACAACACCTGGTTGATCAATAGCAGAAAGGCTTTAATAACAATACCGCAAACAAGCTTATAAAACCAAGTGACAGAAAAAGACTCCTTCCCAAAATAAAATGAGTTACTCCACAAAGTCCTAGTACATATTTAGCAGCAATAGTGTTCTCTCGCTAATGCCGGCAAAGGAAACTGGTTCAGTCTTGCAGCTTTCACCAAGCAGGGTCTGTTGCTAGTTAAGCTGGGTGTGATGTAGCAGTGATCTCTCTCTGCTTCTCCTGGAGTGCACGCTTTGCTGGAAAATTCTGTTAGTTCTTATACTGCTTAATTGTATAACTTCAAACCATTTTTCCTTAATAGTTGGCCGATTACAGTCCAAACAAACAGGGAGGAAAAGGTGTTGATCATCATATCATAACTATTAATTAACTATTAATTTCCTGGCTCCTGTTCTTGTATTGTCTAGGTATAAAAACATGTGCATCTCTGCAGACTGCAATTGTAGGTCAATTTACACACCGGTGATGGGCCTGAGCAGTCATACAGGATACTTAGAGGTGTCACCAAACCTGTCTTGAGGTATTTGTATATCAGTGGGGCACAATGTGGTCCCCATTTTCAAAAAAGGGAGGAAGGAGGATCCAGGAAACTATAGGCCAGTTAGGCTTACCTTGATCCTTGGTAAGCTTTTTGAGAGAATTATCATGGCGCATGTCCGTGAGGGGCCAGCAGGGGAGATTATGCTTAGGAGCAACGAACACAGGTTCATTAGAGGCAGGTACTATCAGACCACCCTGGTGGCTTTCTGTGATCAGGTCACAAAATCCTTAGATGCAGGGGTAGCAGTGGACATAGTCTTCCTGGACTTTAGGAAGGCCTTCAACACCATCTCTCACCCCATCCTCATTAAAAATCTAGGGGACTGTAGTGTCGACACCTACACAGTCACATGGGTCACTAACTGGCTGGAGGACCACACCCAGAGAGTGGTGGTGGATGGATCTTTTTCGGCCTGGAGGGATGTGGGTAGTGGGGTCCCCCAGGGCTCGGTCCTTGGGCCTGCACTGTTCAACATCTTCATCAGTGACTTGAACGAGGGGGTAAAAAGCACCCTGTTCAAATTTGCAGATGACGCTAAGATGTGGGGGGATGTGAGCATGCTAGAAGGAAGGAATAGGCTGCAATCGGACCTGGACAGGTTACAGGGGTAGGCAGATGAGAACAGGATGGGTTTCAACACTGGCAAGTGCAAGGTGATGCGTGTGGGGAGGAAGAACCAGCAGCAGACCTACAGGCTGGGGAACTCCCTTCTTGTCAGTGCAGAGGCAGAAAAGGATCCAGGAGTCGGTACTGATGCCAAAATGAACATGGGCTGACAGTGTGGGGCGCGTTCAGGAAGGCCAACCGTACCTTGTCATGCATCCACAGACGCATCTCAAGTAGGTCCACGGAGGTGATCCTCCCCCTCTATGCGGCACTGGTCAGACCACAGCTGGAGAACTGCTTCCAGTTCTGGGTGCTGCACTTCAGGAGGGATGTGAACAACATGGAGAGGGTCCAGAGGAGGGCCACTCACATGATCAGGGGGCAGCAGGGCAGGTTCTATGAGGAGAAGAGGCTGCGGGACCTGAACCTGTTCAGCCTCCACAAGAGAAGGCTGAGCGGGGATCTAGTGGGCTGTTACAAACTAGTCAGAGGGGAACAGCAGGCACTGGGGGAGCTCCTGTTCCCCCAAGTACTACCAGGAGTGACCAGGAATAACTGTCACAAGCTGGCAGAGGGTAGATTCAGACTAGACATCAGGAGGCACAACTAGGATCTGGAACCAACTTCCAAGTGAAATGATGCTGGCTCCTACCTTGGGGGTTTCGTAGTTTCTAGGGTCGGAAGGGACCTGAGCAGATCATCTAGTCGGACCCCCTGCCATGGCAGGGGGTCAGACTTGATGATCTGCTCAGGTCCCTGCGACCCTACCAACTATGAAACTATTTGCAGTAGCTTGTACAGGTGATGGTTTGTTTTTCAAACTCCAGACATGCACTGAATGGTTCAGACATTTTTAACACCCTATACTTTAGGATGTTTGTTGGGAGAAGGGTTTATCACATACAGGGCATCTTTTCTATATCTTTTACAAGTTTCTCTTGAGATGCATATTTAGCCTTTTGTTTCCTTCAGCTGCTAGCTAAGTTGAAATGCATATGTAGCTTTCTTGCCTTTACTGGCTTCTGAGACGCACACACATGTGATGAGCATGTCAGTTCTCTGTTGACCATTTTCTTGATTTGACATGATCTAGCACAGAGAGTAAAACCAATTGAGGTTGCTCTATTTTGTACGGTCCCAGCTGCCACTTTGCATTATTGTGCAAGATGCACTGTTTTTTTAATTTGGTCACAAAGATTTTATGTGTAGGCCTGACTGAGCTGTTGCTGTATTCACCATCAAGACCCCCACATGCCGACACCCCCACCCCAACTCCAAACACACCCACACCCTCCCATACACACTGCCACCCCCACTGTACCCCCATACATATCCACACCCTCCCACAGCCCCCATCCAACCACATACCCCACACTCACACACTTCTACACCTACCCCTACGCTCCACCACACACACACGCACTCCCCAGCCACACCACCCACTTATATCCCCTTACCCCCAGCAATTTATATTATGAGCTATTATGAAATTATATACTATGCAAATGAATGTAAATCAGGACAAAAATAAAATTAAATTGTAGTAGATGTTTGATTTTTTTTTTCCTGTGGCATTTCCAGCTCCAAGATGGCAACCAGGGGGTGGGGCAGCTGTCAAGGGGCAGGGCTACCATTGCAGCCATTCACAGCTTGCCAACATTTATTAAGCAGCCAAATAATTGTCCTTCCCTGGTCTAGCTCCATCTTCTTTACAACCACACTTATGTAGCTGAAGGCTGCTATTAAATCCCCCATCAATCTTCTCTTTTCCAGACTAAATAAGCCCAGTTCTCTCAGCCTCTCCTCTTAAGTCATACGACCTTATGATTTTTGTTGCCCTCTGCTGGACTCTCTTCAATATGTCTACATCATTTCTGTAGGGGAGGGGGGGCAAAACTGGACACAGTACTTCAGATGTGGTCTCACCAGTGCCAAATATAGAGGGGAAGAATAATTTCCCTCGATCTGCTGGTTCTGGTAATGTAGTTCAGTATGCCATTAACCTTCTTTGCAACAACAGCATACTGTAAGTTCATATTCAGCTTATTGTCTACTGTAAACCCCAGGTCCTTTTTTGTAGAGCTACTGCTTAGCCAGGTGGTCCCCAGCCTGTACTGGAGTATGGGGTTTTTCCATCATAAATGCATGAGATTTCTTTTGGTCCAATCCTTCAGTTTGTGTAGGTCCCTCTGGAATTCTAGCCTGCCTTCCAGCATATCTACTACTCCCCCCAGCTTCCTGGTCATTGAGAAAGATATTGAACAAAATTGGCCCAAGGACCGACCCCTGGGGCACTCCACTTGATACCAGGTGACAACTAGGCATCAGGCCATTGATTAACACTCTCTGAACTGAATGATCCAGCCAGTTTTCTATTCACCTTGCAGTCCATTCATCCAATCCATACTTCCTTAGCTTGCTTGCAAGAATGCTGTGGAAAACCGTATCAAAAGTCTTTCTAAAGTCAAGGTAGATCATGTCCACTGCTCTGTCTGCATCCCCAGAGGGAGTCATCTTGTCATAGAAGGCAGTCAGGTTGGTCAGGTATGACTTGCCCTTCATGAAACCATGTTGACTGTTCCTAATAACCACCTTCTCCTCCAAGTGCATAGAAGTGGATTCCTTGAGAACCTGCTCCATGATTTTTCCATTGACTGAAGTGACACTAAGTGGTATGTAGTTCCCTGGATTCTCCTTCTCTTTCTTAAACATGGGTAATGTATATTTGCCCTTTTCCAATCATTCATGATCTCTCCTAGTTGCCACGATTTTTCAACCGTGCTGTGGACTTCCTGATTTCATCCCTGTATGCCCAAGTAATACTTTTATATTCCTCCCTAATCGTTTGTCCAAGTTTCCACTTGTAAGCCTCCTTTTGTGTTTTAGCTCACTGAAGAATTCCCTGCTAAGCCAAGATGATCTTCTGCCATACTCGCTAGTCTTCCGGTGTGTCAGGACAGTTTGCTCCTGTGCCCTCAAAAGTTTCTTTAAAATACAGCCAGACCTCCTGGATTCCTTTCCTCTTCAGTCTGGCCTCTCAGGGGATCCTGCCCATTAGTTCCTTGAGTGAGTCGTAGTCTGGTTTTGTGAAGTCCAGGGTCCTTATTCTGCTGCTCTCTTCCCTTCCTTTCCTCAGGATCCTGAACTAAATCATCTTGTTGCCATCCGCTACTACTTCCCACTTCCCAAGTTGCCATCCACTACTACATTTCCCACCAATTCTTCCCTGTTTGTGAGCATCAGGTCAAGAAGAGCACAGCCCCTAGTTGGCTTCTTCAACACTTGCACCAGGCAGTTGTCCCACACTTTCCAAAAATTTCCTAGATTGCCTGTGCACTGCTATATTGCCCTCAAAGCAAATATCAGGGTGATTGAAGTCCCTCATGAGAATCAGGGCCTATGATTGGGAAACGTCTGCTGGCTGTTTGAAGAAAGCCTCATAAGCCTCATCCACCTCATCCTCCTGGTCTGGTGGTCAGTAGGAGACACCTACCATAACGTCATCCTTATTGCTGTCTTCCTCTGACTCCAACTCATAGACTTTCAGCAGGCCTCTCTCCTGTTTCATACTGGAACTCTGAGCAATCATACAGCTCTTTTAAATAAAATGCAACTCTTCCTCCTCTTCTCTCCTGCCTTTCCTTCCTGAACAGTTTATTATACCCATCCATAACAGAACTCCAGTCATGTGAGCTGTCCCACAAAGTCTTCTGTTCCAATCACGTCATAGTTCTGTGATTCTGTGAGGACTTCTAATTCTTCCTGTAGGGGTTCCTAGGCTCCTTGCATTTGTATACAGACACCTGAGCATAAGTGGCAGAAAGCTGGGGCTAATGGTGCTTGGCACCCCCCTGGCTCCCCAACATGACACAGTGGGTAGGGTCACAGAACAGCTCAGCCACAGGCTCTGGGCTGCTGCAGCAGGAGGGGTGCACACACTCATACACATTGAAGCCCTGGTGTGTGGATTACTGCTCAGCATGGCAGCCAGCCAAGTTTCAGGCTACTCTGTGAAGGAAAAGGGGCTGGGGGGGGTGGGGAGGGGTGTGGCATGGGAAGATTGAGGCCCCCACAGTGAGGGAGGGAGTGTGAGAGGGGCTGGGGTGAATGGGGCCCCAGGGTGGGTTGTGGGACTATCAGGGCCCTGGGCAGCTTGTCTAGGGGTGTGGGGGGTCCTGCCCTTGGCTGCACCCTGGGAAAGGCAAGGGGGAGCACGTGCTCCCCTATCTGTGTGCGGGGAGGAGGTGGGCTGCCACTTTGGGCTGGCCTGTGCTCCTCACTGCTGCTGCCCCAGGAGCGATGCAATGCCATGTGCCTGCCACCATCGAGCTGCGCCCTGTCCTACAGCAGTGGCAGGCACATGGCATCGTGTGGCTCTCGAGGCAAAGACAGCAGTGCGCAGAGCCCAGCCCACCCTTGCCCCGCACACAGATTGGGGAGGCCCATGTCCCCTGGGCCTCCACTGGCGTACATGCAGTGGCAAAAGCCCACCGCTGCCCCTGGACGAGTTGCCCAGGCTCCGAGTGTCCCATGACCCACCCCAGGCCCTGCCTCTGCCCCACTCCTTCCCTTACTTTGGGGGCCTCAATCTGCCCCCTCATGCCCTTTCTCCATGACAGACTTACCTGCTGGGGGGGAAGGGTGTGAGTGCATGCAAGTATGCACATGCTCAGCCCCCAAATAATATTTTTTCCCTTTGCCTGTGCACCTGAGGTAACTAGCTGACTACCCTATTGTTTCAGCAAGAATGAGAACACCTTCCCTGTTGCCCCTTCCTGCTTGTGCTTCTTCCAGGTCACCCACTTCCCCACTTACCTTGGGGCTTTGGTCTCCATCCCGCATCAGTCAAATCAGATTTTGTGGTAATATAAGAACTTTAGCTTCTGGAGCTGGAGTTTGTGTTGGAGGCTTGCTCTCACTGGTTGCAATCGAAGGATGTGGGTGTTGTGTGAAGCTTCACTCCTTTTTTTCTGTTTCTGGATAAAAGGCTTTAAATTAGAGTGGACTATATTGTGGAAACCTATTCATCCAACTAACACCATCATTGCTAACTTGGGTCTTGGGCTTGAACTGCCATGCCTGTTCTTTAAACCAGTGTAACTAAGCAAGCAGCTTTTAAACAGCATTGAAAAATGGTCTGTAAACAGAAATCCAGTTGTTATGTAAACATACTATAGGGTTTTTAATCTAGTTAGCTATCAAGGTAAGAGTAAAAACATGTTGCTAAATGAAGCAGATCAGCCATAGCAGGTCATATCCTGCCACAGCTGATCTGCTTTAGTGGCAAAACATGCAATGACTGTTGTCCTGCATCAGACAGGGATGCAATCTGGGACAATGGGTAATACGTTTCCTTTGTCTGGGAAGCTTGGTGTCCCTCACTGTCCTGTGCTTCCTTGCCAGGACCTGCACTGGGTCCCAGTGTAGAGGTGTGGGGCAGCACAGGACCTGGAGAATCCCCAGTGCCCCATGCCTCCACACCAGGACCCACACTGACCTATGCCTCCATTTGACATATGGGCCAGTGTGGGACCCAGGGACACGATTCCTGGTGTCCTGTGCCTCCAGGCCAGGCCCTGTGCGGATCTATACTTCACATGGATGCACAGGTCAGCATGGGTTCTGGAAAAGAGACACAGAGCCCCACAGATTTTCCAAGTCCTTTTGCCTCCATGCTGGGAACCACAAGTTTTCCCCACTGATGATACTCCCTGGAGATCACAGGGGAGATGTCTGTAAGCAAGGAACCCTGATTTTCCTTGCTTTGTAGAGCGCCTCCTGAGATCTCCCGGGGTACATCCCTTTATGTAGGGAAAGCCATGGCTCGAGGGGTCTGATCCTGTGGGAATTTCCAAGATGCCCAGGATCAGGCCCTTCAAGCTTCAGGAGCCACTTGCTTATGGTGTAGCTGGAGAGCGCAGGCACCTTTGGACAGCCAGCACTTTCTCACCTCAGAGGAAATAGACATCTGCTGTGATGCTGTTTAACACTACGTTTGGTTGTAGCCATTGATGTAGTACAACAAAGAATTGGGACATCTATTTTTTCATCATTTGTGTGACTCCAAAACTTTTTATGATAGCACGAATGTGACATTAGGTGGTGTATTTCTACTCTAACCACCTGCTGCTGATAGGTAAAAGATTCATAATAACAATGATACTAGACTGAAAGTTGAGTCAAGAGGCAACATATCACATGTGAAAATGTTTTACTCACCACTAACAGCCAGCTCATGGCCCAAGAGTAATGCTTCTCTGGATCTTAGTATTTGTTGCCAAAATTAAGTGAGCTCCAAGAGAAACAACTTGGACAGGTGCAAGTCAGCTTGAACCCTACCGTTCTGATGGAGCCAGAGTTGGGAAAGATACTCTCAAGGTACTGAGCACTCAGGGTACAAAGGTACTCAAGTATTTCATCAGAAGTAGGCACTGGAAAAACGCATTAAGAGACCTCAAGACATAATGTTAGAAGCATCCACCGATATTTGGAGTGACCATCTGAAATATGCTATACCAAGTAAATCCTTCTGTATCCTCTGGCTGCAGTACCAATGGCAGGGGAAATAGAAAGCATTCAGTTGAGTCTGTTTCCCATGATAGTTCTGAAGGAACCAGATCACCATGAATTAAATGGATGCATCCATGAATCCATCATGTCTAAACTGAAATTCACTCAATGACGTGTAATTGAGCCCCTTTGTCCAGCAGATGCCATTGCAATTTTTGTGTAGTGAGTCCCTTTATCCACCAGATGTTGCTTTGAATTGCAGCTAGGAGAGAAAAAGAATATCTGCAATTTTTAGTTACTTGGATGTAATGTATTTTTTCGGACACTAGGTATTGCACACCAGTGTTGTGGTCCAGCCAGCCCAACATGAATCAATCTTCTGCTCACTTGCATAGACACCCACACCCCTCTTCCCCTCACCAGCCATGCCCTGGCTGGGGTGACAGTGTCACCGTCACCACATAATCTGCCCCTGGTTCCATCCAGGAATGAAGAATTGCTTGGCTGCCTAAAGGGGGAAGTGCTTTCATTTGCTTTCAGAGCAAATGGCACCCTCCTGATCACAGGATTTTATACCATAGCCTCCACACAAGTGCACACCACCGTCAGACCCATGGCAGCAGGCAACCAACCCTTAATGAGAATGGCACTGTCACCCCATAATCTTCTCCAGTTCAATACAGGAATAAAGAAACACTTGGGCACTGAAAAGAGGCACGCTGGACTGCTTTAATTTGCCCTTCAGAGCAAATGGTGCCTGCCCTCTTATAGGACTGACTGCAGCCCATAGCGTCCATGCTTCATGATTTTTTTTTCTTTGTGCTGGCTGCAGCGCTATGCCAATCATGATTGCACAAGCTCACCCCACAGTCAGATCCATGGGTGCTCCTGCAATGGCAGTAGGAAGTCCTTAGTGGCAACATCACCTTCACTAGGGTTACCATTTTTCCAGTTCCAAAAAAGAGAGTACCTGTTGCATGCGTGCACAGTATATGATTGTAGGGGGCAGTGATATGCCAGTGCCCTAGCCCTGCTCATTCCATTGTCCCTCACTGCCAAGCCACAACTCCCCCAGGCCTGCTGCTGCCCCTCACTCCTGACTTGGGACCTCTGGCCCTGCCAGTGCCCCTCACTCTCAACCCTCAGTACCCTACCCCCCTGTGCCATGCTGGTATCAACTGGGGATTTACTGTTTTTTCCAGTTTTATGAGTTTAACAGCCCTCTCTATTGGTGCCAGCAGCTATTGATTTGGCAGTGATGAGAACAAAGCCAGGGAACCTGGCTTGATGACCTCCTAATGACTCGCATTGAAAGAAAAGAAAACAGAAAAGCTTATTTACATAATTGGTCATTACTGATATATTAAGCATAATTTACATACATTACCAAATATCACAGCATTTACAAGGTAATGGTGATCAACAAGCAATACTCTTCAACTCCTAAATACTCATTACTCTTCAACTTCTAAAACCTGGAGCAATAATCAACAACTTTTATAACAACAAGCAATAACAATAGGCATTGAATGTTTAAAACAACAAACAAGCAATAATCAATAATCAACAATCAACAATAATCAATGACTTCCACTGCAGAAAAGCAATATACTGTTTTCTGTGTTTCCAAGCTGGACTGCCCTTCTGTCTCCTGTTCTCATGACTGTCTCCTGCTGCGTTGCCCGGATGATACTCAGCTACAGACATGACATGCCTGTCTTGCAATTTTGCACAACCACACCATGCAGGTACTGATGACACTGATGATCCTGTCTTTGTTGGTATTGTTAACAGGCTTCATATCTGGTCTGATATGAAGCGGTTGGTTAAAAATGACCAAGAAGGTCTTTCCTGCCTGTTCAGGTTGTTGGATTGCAGGCCCTGAGCAGCTGCAAACAATTGCCCAGCAGTCTCCCTGCTGTGCATTGTCCTGCACTTCCCCGCACTGCCTAACTCACGGACTCTTTAAAGCAGTGTCTGACACCAACCCAATCCCCTGGGCTCCAAATCCCCCCCCCCCCACACACACACTTCAAGCATGTCATCTTGTGATTTACTTTCCAGATCTCTTGTTTTTTAAGAGTTTGTCTCATGATTTTTGACACGGTGGAGTTGGCAATACTGAGCAGAGGCGAGGTCCCTGAACAGTGGGTCCTTGGCCAAAGCCAGCAGCAACAGTAAAATTGGTCAGCTCTTCTAGTTTGAGCAAACATTCCTTGCTGTGATCTGTCTGGAATCTGCCATAGCAGCTGACAGCATGGTAGTGCTAAATTAAGTTCTGAATAGGATTAGGATTAAGATTACTATTAGGATGGGATGGCATGACAGCACCACCCTGGCCCCTTGTTCCCACCAGCACAAAACACTCACAGGCGTGACAAGGTTCACATCTTTATTTATCATCCTGTTTTCTTTTATCCAGACCTGAGCATGAGTGCACTGCTTACACACTGAGGAAGGCGTTGATCATGTGGTGATGTTATCCTTGGTATTGGGGGTCAGGGGCATGTAGCACCATGACAGGTATCTGTCCAGCCATTGGCGGAGGTTGCATAGCAGGCCAGGCTTGTCCCCCATGCTGTCGTAGCTAAGTGTCCTGACCCAGGAATGCAGGTGTGTCCAGGGAACAAGCAGGATCAGTAACAGCAGGGCATAGTGGCTTGGCCAACCTTCAGCCTATACAAAGAGCTCATTGTACATGGCATGGGGCATATGCAGCAGTGGCATGTTCTGGGCACATTGGCATTGTGGGGGGGAACCACCCCTAGGGCACCTCCCCAGAGGGGGTGAGAGGGTGGTAGCTGTGTGGCAAGATCCTCACAAAGGTTGTCTTGTAGCCCTTCATGATGAGCTAGGTGCCAACAGCTGTGCAGCAGTAGAGCAAAGAGGCTGTCTTTGCTCCCATGTTACGAATTACGCTCTTAAAGCTACGTGGAGTTCACTCTAGGCTGGGGCAATTATCACGCAGAGCAAGTATCCAAAGTCAGATACAGAATCTTTATTCGCTGCAGCGAGGTGCCTCCGAGGAGGCATCCCGCCTACCAGATATAATACTATTTTATACTTAGTTAATATGTCAACAGTAGTTTGTGATTAGCTCGTACTTGTAAAAATAGTCAATTATCTATTAACTAAATCACAATTTATTCAATCAAGTGGCACTGTGATCGTGAACACCGAAGTTTAACTCTTGTGACTACATGCCCCATATATTTTTGTCACCATGAATTTTATCTTACAAAAACAATCCTTGTACCGCCTCCAAAGGTTCCTTTGTTGATGAGACTTCTCTCTTGACTGGATTCAGCTAGGTTCATATCTTATCAGTAACCCTTACACAGTACCCCACTTCTCCCAGCTGTCTTGTAAGTGTTGTGTCCACTTTAATGAAATGGAGGCAAAGGGACAAGGAAATGGCTTCACTGGCTAAGCCTTGCTTTAGCCCTACAAGATTTGTATACAACACCATCACCCAGTGGGACGCTGGCCACAGTAGAGCAAGCTGAGAAAGGGAGTGGGGGAGTCATCTGGCAGTCTCCTGGCTACCAGGTCTGACTGGTTGATTTACCATTATCACTGTGCACCTGTAAACACAGCCAAGCCCCAATCTGAGAAAAGGCAGTGGACGGCACTTGGTACTGATCATCTTATCTGTGAAATGTTGGAAAATTTCACAAAAGGTTTCTGGGTTTTTAATTGTAGCCAAGTTGGTCTAAGGAAATAGGCAGGCAAGGTTCTTTGAATAGATGTGATATCTTTTATTAGACCAACTGAGTGGTTGGAAAAAAGTTCTTAGCAAGCTTTCAGGTGCAATCACCCTTCTTCAGGCATAAGGAGTCTCTGCTGTTCTGAGACTCCAAGGAATGAGAGAAGCTAAAAGTGTGGCAGGATCTCAGTCAGAATGTAAATAGTTGAAAATTAGAAAAACAAAAGGTAAAAAAGGGAAGGGAGGGGAAAGAAAGCAGTGGAGGGGGGAAGGCCAAAAGGAGACACTAAAGTGGTAGTAATACAAGGTAAAAAAGAGGCTATGGAAAAGGAAATAGTTAGAAATCAGGAAGACAAAGGGCAGAAAAATAGAGGGGGGTGAGGAAAAAAGGTGGGGGAAAAGAAGAATGTAAGAGGTCAGATCCGGCAGGTACCTGGTGAATCAGATGTCAGGCAGGTTGTAATGTGTCATAAGTCCAGTGTCTATATTTAGTCCATGATTTTTTGTATCCAGTAGATTGATGAAGTGAAATGTATAGGCTTATCTGTGAAAGGTGTTTTGTAATTTCTCTTTGAGGATTAGAACTGAGAGATTGGAAAGAGAGTGGTTTTGTCGTGAGAAATGTGCCCCTACAGGTAATTGGGTATTCTTGCCTTTGATAGACATCAGGTGTATGTTCATTCTGGTACACAGTTGTTGTTTGGTTTCTCCTACGTATTTTCTGTAGAGGGCATTTGGTGCATTGGATGAGATATATTACATTTCTGGAGGTGCAGCTGTAAGATCCAAGAATGCTGACGGTTCTGTTGTGGGGTGTAATTGTGGGGCTAGTGGAGATATGGTGGCAGGTTTTATGTTTCTTGCCATGGAATGGTCTGGATCCATTTGGTGTGTTTTGGGCCTTTGCTTCTTGATAGGCTGTTGCCTCTTGATGGGCTGGCACTTTATTTTTCAATGCGGGCTATTATCACATACCCAAGCCACACTCCCTGGCTTTGTTTTCCTCACTTGCAAGACCAATAGCAGTTGACAGAGGCACCCCTAGAGGGGTTTGTTAAATTTTTTTAAACTACAAAAACTGTTAAAATTGCAGATCAGCTTCAAGGGTGGAGGGATGAAAAGAAATGTTGGGAGCCAGGGAGAGCATAGCACAGGTTGGCACTGTGGCCAGGCACGTGTATGGTGGGTGCAGGACTGGCAGGGCTCCCTGAAAGTGCCTCCAGGTGTCCACATTAGGCACCCAAGCACTTATTAAGCCCTGACAGGAACCAAGCGCTGATTAAGGGGCAGCACAGCATGGGGGTGTTATTTTAGCCATGGACATGTGGAGGTGCATGGTGCGAGTGCAGACGACATGGTTGACCCTGCTCCCACCTTTGCCCTGCTGTTTGCCTTTGGCTGCTGGCACCAGTGCCACTATTACAGAATGGGGCAGCCCACGTGGGCAGCTGACGTCAGACCTGCCCCCTCCCACTACTGGAATTCTGTTCCAATGCACCATGAGTTACCAAGGTACCCCCGTTCTGTGCCCCCTCCCTCCACCCACTGTCCACTTCTGTGGAAGTACTTTCATTACTGGTATATGTCTGAAGCAAGCCAGGGAATGTTTGGCTATGCTTACATCAGCCAGCACTCAGAACCAAGTATTATTAACCCTTTCCAATAACAGAAGTAGATATGGATGAGAAATACTTTTTATTAGACCAGAGCACTTAATTAAATGACAGTGACATACCACGGGATGCCAACTCCCCAATTTCTTGTATATAAAAATGCATTACCAAATAGGAACCCCTCTCTCATATAGTCTTCTTTCCCAGCTGTGCACCCCCTGTCTGAACCTCCACTTGTTCCCTAAACCGTAGTGGTGCTTTCCTGGAATTGGAGCGCCTCTTGGTTGCAGGCAGTGTGGGTGGGGGAAAAGGCCCAGTGGTCTCACTACTGGCGACTTCCTGGAAAGAGGCAAGCCTAGTGGAGTTCACGTACAGTCTTCCGGGGGGGCTCCATTTATGAATCGAGGGCTTGTTCACAGGCTTGAGAACCGATCCTTAATCATTTCATGCGTCTCCTGGAGATATGCACAGTACTGCAAGGCCAGATCAAGAAATTGGCTTGTGTGGTCTAGGAGATCCTTTTGGAATTCTCTAGTGTAGGCCTTGCTTTCCATCTCCCTCTGATTAGTCTCTCTAAACACCTCCTGGACTTCGTCCTGCCAGTCATCTGCACTGATCACTTGTGATTGCGCAGCCTCCACCAAAGACTCCATCATGCTGTCTCTGGAGCATTGCTGCCTGCAGCGGAATTCCTGCTTTTGCTCTGCTCCAGTGTGAGCCAGTGTCTGCAGTTCGGCCGCACGTCCCTGGCTTCCATCAGGTGCAGTAGCTGGTAACAGGAATTGGAAAACAAAGTGTTTTTGGTCAAAGATCTCATCCCCAACCTGTAAATAAAAGGTTAACCCTTACCTACGCTACTTGTAGAAACCCCCCAACATATCCATCCCAATGGAAGCAAAACATTGCCTGCCATAGTGCCACAAGTAGATATAATGCCCATTTCCCAATACTTAGGTGTCCCTGGCTGCGGGTCCTCTTGCATCTTCAAAACAAAAGATCTTTGTGTCTCGGGAACTTCTGATGTGTCAAACACGTTGGAGAGGAAAAACACAGTTTCATCTGACCTGTCTTCATTCTCTGTGCTCACCGCCGAAGGTATCGGGGAGACTGGGCGCATGGTCAGGATAACTCTTCTTGTATGTTCCCGTCCACCAGCTCCTGCAAGTAGTTGCCCCACGCCTCCAGCATATCTCCTGTTTGAGTTTCTGGACAGTCAGTTTGTTAGGTGTGCTCTTCTGAACACCTGTCCCAAATGACCAGAGACAAGTCTCACCTGCATCCTTGGTGAGAGTGATGGACAGCTTCTCATAGAGTGGTGCAGTTGTGTGTGTTGCCCCAGAATGAGAGTTCTCCTCCTTGGCCCAATCAAAAGCATATTTCAGGGCCTTGGTCTTGGTGTGGCACTGTTGTCCGGTCCTGGTTGTGCCTGCGCGCCTTCTTTTCGTTGGCAATTGCTGTATGCACTGGCTTATTCCATCTACTTTGCAGCTGCTCAATAATCTTTTCCTCCGACCAAATATTGATTAAGTCTTTAAGTTCTTCCCAGGTCCAGTTGGGGCCATGGCTTATAGATGTATCAGACTCCTGTTCCATAGCCTGCATACTGGACTTGTTCTTTAGCATCAACATCGAGAACTTTTTTGTGGCCAAAAGGAGTTGAGAGGGCCAGATCTGCTATTACCAGAGTTGTGAAATGCTTTCTGGCAAAGGTTTTGAGCTGTTATATAGACATGTGTTTAAAGAACCTTCTTTTAGAAATTCCATGTATGCATACCTGTGAAGGTGTGAACTGTGTCTCAGTACTGGCGTCAAGGGAATCTGATCAAGTGACCTTTCCGAACAAAGCACCAGTAATATGCATAGCCTGGGCTAAATAATCTCCTGTTGTCTGGAAGGACAGATGATAATGTCTCGCTGCTGATTGCATCCAAGCGTCTTTGGCTAGCAACTCTTCCTTCATGTACGCATCCCCTTCCCCCCACTGTACCACCTATCAAGTGCTCAACTGGTCTGGGGTTCTGTCTGGTCTGAAGGGAAGGAAAGTCTGAGGTTCATTCATTGAATATCTGGCTGTCCACACCCCAGTTTTTTTAATGATAAGCAATTGATGAATTTCTGGGGGGCCAGGGAGGGCCCAATACCCTAAGTACTAAATTAGGGGAGGTAGCCAGGTTATGGGAGTCTGGTGTGTTCAGCAGTAGAAATGTAGCATGGCTGTTAATGGTGCCCTATTCCAAAATTGGGTGTGGGTCAATTTGAACCATAGTGGCTGTGAGAGGACTTGATAGTTCTGACACCTTGTTGCCTGGCATAGATGTTGATGTGCTACTGGGAACTATTGAAACATAGTGCTGGCCCAACACACCCATGTTTCAAACTTGGCTTAATCCAGGGTGGGGTACCATTATGGGGTGATACTTCTTGGGTGTGCCTATTCATTGGTCTGGTAAATGGCAGTGTCTACACCCAGGGCATATGATGGTTATCTGGGGTCATCCTAAAACCCCAGTTCTCAGTGGACGTGAGGAACATGACCTTACCCCCCACCCCCAACTACAGGCCAAAACCTCTGGTGTGCCTACACCCAGGACATGGCCTCTTGAGCTGTGTATGTACTGAAATGCAAAAATCTGGGCAGTTATAATGCTAATAGATTGTATTCAGCAGCCCTAGCTGTTTAGATGATCCCTGGTGAACCTTGGTGGTGCTGTGTGCTAAACAGCCACTCTGCTTTGTGCTGCCAGACAACATGGCTTCATGTAATCCTGAGTGAGGAGGAGTGAATGGAGTTGGATCACCTGTTGATGGCTTTGGATGCAGTTGATACTGTAGAGACACAGCTGCTGATCACAATGCAGGGTATGCTGAGCCTTCTGTTAAGTTGCGAAGACGTGGCAGAACCTAATCACGGCTTGCTATACCAGGCAAATAGCCTGTGCAGTGGATTGGGAGAACTGAGAGGCAGCTGCGGAACTGGTGGCTGACAGGTGTCCGTGGATCAACCTATGGAACAGCAATCGCAGGGTCTGGGCCCACGCGAGCAGCTTTGACTGGGGGGAGTGAATTGTGCTGTTGACTTGGGATAATCAACAGTGGCTGGAGATGTTCTGAATGACCAGAGAGACATTTAATCACATAGTATCGATGCTGGGGCCACAAGTTATGAGGCAGGAGACTGTCATGTGTTAGCCCATTGTGCCGGACAAGAAGGTGGCCATGGCCATCATGAAACTGACCACTCCCACCAGCCTCTGCGACATCAGGAACCAGTTCAGCATGGCTCCCTGCATGGCTGGGCTTGCAATTTGCGTGGTATGCCAACTGCTGCAGGATGTCATAGCGAACAACTTTATTTGCCTCAGTAACCCTTTGGAAGTTACTGAAGGCTTCAAGGCCATGGGGTTCCCTAACTCTGTGGGTGCATTGGACAGCACACACATCCCTGTGTTATTCCCCTCACAGGCGAGCCAGCTATTCAGAAACAGGAAGGGATTTGCCTCAGTGACCCTGAAAGTTGTGGTGGATCACCATGGCTTTTTCACTAAAATTTATACAGGCTGGGCAGGCAGTTCACATGATGCGTGTTTGTTTAGAAACTCACTGTGCTTGGTTTGATAGAGAAAGGACAATATGTGGCTTGAGTCCCCTGGTACAGTGATGCATGGTGGTGTTGTTCCCCCATTTATCATAGCAGATGCAGCTTACCCCCTTCAGCCCTGGCTCATGAAGCTTTATGGAGGACAGGTTACCAACCCGCAAAAGATGGCTTTCAACTGTCATCTGAGCAAATGCAAGATGGCTGTTGAATGCGCCTTTGGCCACCTCAAAGCATGGTGGAGGTCACTAAACTACAGGTTTGAGTTGGAGCGAGAAAACATAACGGCTTTTATCAGTGGCGACATGTAGGGGGTGCACGTGGACCCCCTGACAGCACTGGTGTACCCCCTGACAGGCTGTGCTCCCCGCTTAGGCAATGGGTATGGGGGGCAGGCCGGAGCACTGGTGCCCCACCCTGCGAGCACTGGCCAGGGAGTTGGAGCGCTGGATGAAGCGCTGCAGTCACTTCCCAGTCGGTGTGATCGGCCGTGGGGGTCGCCCCACCAGTCGGTGAGATTGGCCGTGTGGGGACCGCCCCCCCACCCCCATTTGCTGTCTGGTCGCTAACTAGAGGTGGCACCAGTTGCCCATGGCTTTTATAGTGGCAGCCTGCATGCTCCACAATGGGGCTGTGTGAAATTTTCCCAGGTGTTTCGTTTTGAAGCTGTTTTGATGCACTTCGAACTTGAAACAGTGAAATCTAAACGAAACAAAAGCCTTTGAAAGGAAACAAGGGCACTCAAAATGTTTAGAAAGTTTTAAAACATTTCGAAGCCAGGCTTACTTGACTTCAGCGCTGGTTCCAGCTGGCAGCAGCACCCTCCTGTCATCCAGCGCAGATCCGGGAGCCGTGCCCCCTGGGAGGATTCTGGCACAGCCCCCAGCCCACACGGGTGTGGGCCCCCAGATCTGCCACCTGGATGACAGCATGCTGTTGCTGCCGGCTGGGGCTAGCAGCAGTACCAGTCTTCCCAGTGCTTGGGTGTGTGCTGCACCCAGTGCCAGTTTCAGCTGGCCGCAGCAGCCTCCTATCATCCGGCAGGCAGATCGGGGGCCCACCCACACCCCCAGGAGGGCTGCGGGGGCTGTGCCGGACTCCTCCCAGGAGCGCGGCCCCCTAATCTGCCTGCTGGATGACAGGAGGCTGGTTCTGCTGCCTGGGGCCAGCGGCAGCACCAGTCTTCCTGGTGCTGGGTGCCGGCTGTGCCCAGTGCCGGTCCCAGGCAGCAGCAGCAGCAGCAGCAGCCTCCTGTTATGTGATCTGGCAGACAGATCAGGGGCCCACACCCTTGAGAGGAGTCTGGCAGAGCCCCGCATCCCTCCCAGGGGTGCAGGCTCCCAGATCTGTGGGCCGGATGACAGGAGGCTGCCACTGCTAGCCAAGTGACAGGAGTTTTGCTTGTTAACACCTTGAGGTGCAGTTTCCCAGAAACCTCTGCACCTATCTCCTTGAAACTTGGCAGGCTCCGTGCCCTCAGAAAGAGACACCATCCCTGCAAGTTTCATCTGAATCAGGCTAGAAATTATAAAGTTATAGGTAGTTTCATGCTTCCCCATTATAGCCTATGGGTGAAACAGCAAAACAGCGTTGAAACGGTGTCAAAACAGCGAAACAGTTTTGACTAAATGAAAGGGAACAGTGCTTTTGAAATGAAATGAAACTCAAAACGAAACACTGTTCTGTTGAAATGCCGAAACAGAAGTCAAAGCAGAATGGTGCTGTTTTGCACAGCCCTACTCCGCAATATTTGTGAAATCAGGGGAGAGATTTTTAGTGAGTCTTGGGCTGAGGAATCACGGGAGGTTGCAGGTAGGTAAGAGATGTGGGCGGGCAGCGCATAGCACCCCACACCATCAGCATGGAGACAGTAGTTGGGCAGCTGTTCTGTGGGGTTGCCTGACTGCACATACTATGTCTGCTGCCGATGGAATTGGTTTTCTCTAGTCTGATGGATATGTTCCCAGTAGCTGCTGCTGAGTGTTTCTTTGAATAAAAATAAAATTTTCATTGCAACACAAAACTTCTTTCTGTCTCTTAAATACAGGCAGTCCTCAGACTTACGACACAACTGGTTCCTGAAAACCACATCTTAATTCAAAACGTAACTCAGAACCAATTTTCTCGTAAGAAACTATGTTACAAATGGGGGATTGGTTCCTGAACCAAGGCCCAATACCCTATTTTCACCAAAAATACCCCAGAATTTTGTACTCGATCAATTATAGATGACTAATATAGCTACATTAATGTATTTATATTGTAAATAGCGATAATATTGATTTGGAAGGACTTCTTTGAGGTGACGGCTGGACTTTTTGAAGGGCTCTTGGCTGGAATCTTCTCAGGAGTCTCGGCTGCAGGTTTTTCTGGAGTCGTGTCTGCTTTCTTAAAGAAAGTGTCCAAGGAGGTTTGGACAGATGTTCTCCAGGGAGATGAGCAACGCAACAAACTTGTTCACTGGCGTGCCTTTGAATCAGATCAAGCATTGTAAGTTGAAACTGACGTTATAAAGTTGAAACTGGGTGTCAATTTATAAACATTCTAAGTGCAAAATGTTGTAACTCAAAACATTTTAAGTTGAGGACTACCTGTACATTGTCTATAGTGGTGGGGAGGAGGATGTGGTGGTGGAGGGACGGGTGGGAGTCTCCCTATCAGCAGCTGCAGCTTTCTGTGGTTACTTGAAATGTGAATAGCCACCGGCCACTGGGACTGCGGCAGGGCATGGGTGGAGGGGAGGGAGATGCTCACCTTGTGGGGAAGAAGGGTTTGTTGTTGTCAGGCTGCCAGGCACAGTGCTGGAGCCACAGCCCAGTGGGAGGCCCCCTGTACAACTCAGTGCCTGACACCCGGCTTGGCATGTTCCCCCTCCAGCCAAGGCTCCCTGGACCTAGGCTAGCTATATGCTGTGAAGGGTTAATGAAAGCGCTTCTGGGCGATTATGTTAGCCGGCAAAGTGGCCCAGGTTGGTACCCATGTCAGGGTCCTGCCCGGGGCTTTGTGTGGAATGACTGTGCAGGAGTCCAGGTTGGTGGGGAAGGCTGCCTCCTAAAAGTCCAGGAGCACCCATGGGGTATGACTGTACCGAGAGCTAGTACATAATAAGTGCACGTCATGGAAAGACTGGTTAATGCAGGGGCGGGCAATTATTTCAGGTGGAAGGATGCTTACTGAGTTTTGGCAAGCTATTGAGGGCCACATGACAGGCAGCGAGGGGCAGATAAATATTCATTTTCTAAATTTTTTAGGAGCCCTGCGGGCTGGATAGAATGGCCTGGTGGGCCACATCTGGCCCACAGGCTGCATTTTGCCCACCCCTGGGTTAATGGGTGCCAAAATTTCCCTTTGTGTCGAGAAGATCTCCTTCACACAGGCAGATTAATGTATGGACCAATTGCTGGGTACTGGGTGGGAGGCTGCCACCATGCTGGAGCCCTGGGAGTGGCCAGAGCAGCTGGCAGTGGTAGGGAGCAGAGGGGTTATGTGGCCTGGGGCATGCAGGCTGCAGATTGCGGCTCTGCCCCACCTATGGACCATGCTGCTACCACTGCAAGATGCCAAGCCAGCTGCAGTGCAGGTCCATGCTGTGTACCCTGCCAGAGGGGGCTGGTAGGGGGGGCAAATTGACCCCCAAAATTACATGTGGCTGCATGAACTGCCAGCACATGTGGCCCAGTCTCCATAGAAACCCCAGGCCCATGCTATCACAGTGCGGCTGCTGGAGTGTCCGTGGAAACCAGCCACAGCCACACGGGCACTGTGAAATGGAGTCTGGCTGCTGGTTTGCTTTATTCAAGGGAAGGAAAGAAACATGGAGGGACATAGCCCAGTCTACCTGCCCCCCCCCCCCATGATTGCTCTTTATATAGTGATGTTTTTTCTACTGCCCCCACTGCCTATGGTGGTAATGTTTCCACTCCTTCTGTCCACACCCTTCAACCACATAAACCTCAGAACCCACCTGCATTGCAAGGGATGCAACAGCAGGTGCAGCACGTGGTAAGTTTGCCGTTGAGGGGGTGTGCCTTCGCACATGTTAACATGTTAATATTTTGGGATAACTTGCGTCTTTGTCATAATTGCCTTCCAGAAAAGACATGCATGGCAGAGGTATCCTCCCAGACCCCTCCCCTGGGCTATGCTGCATCCTGGGTGATACATAGACTTTGATAGACATAATGCTTGGAGAAATCTCCCATGGGAGATTTTGTAGCCTGTAGTGGGGAGGTGAAGAAGGTGGATTTGGGAGTATAGGCCAAAACCCATCTTCTTTCTTCCCCTGCAGGACTATTAGAAGATTAGAAATAGAAGAAAACTGAAGATAGAAGATGGTAGAAATAGAAACGGATAATAGAAGATAATAGAAATAGAAAATAGTAGGGTAACAAGAGAAATAGAAGATGCCACTGTCCAGCTGGCCCCATCCAGTTGAGGAAAAGTTTATTTATGTTGGCTGTTTTTATTCATTCATTCATTTATTTTAAAGCAATAAACAAAAAATAGTATATTTTATATTTTTATAGTATATAAATAATGGTTTATAGTAAATAAAGGCTTTAATTTATGAAGTTCCTTCTGGATGTGGTGTGCTTTTTTTTTTTTTGTAAGTGGATTGGCATGGGGCTCCGTATGGGCAGCTAGAGCTTCGAGGGGTGGGGAGGTTGTGTTTTGGGAGCGAGGGGATTACTGGATTGCTGCACCCCCTTCTGTAATTGAGTACCAAAAAGATCAGGGGGGTGGATTGTTATGCTGCTCCCTCTGGTGTAATGTACTTTGAATTGCGCACTGAGCTTAATTCGATTTAAAGGCACCTGTAAACAATAATGTATCAAATTAAAACAAATAATTTCAATCTTAATAAACCTATTTAATTTATTAATTAAACACATGTACAGGTGCCATAGGTGTTCAGTTCTGAGGGCTGCGGAGCTCTGGGCTACTAATTGCTAGCTCATACCATGGACAGATGCCAGTGAATGCATGGTATATTGTGTCTGAGGGATCTTCCTTCTGCAAGATGCTTAGGTGGAAGTATCTCAGTCTCTTTGCAGGGCTTTGTCTCTTCAGCCCTGTTACATGGTTCTCAATTCATGCTGCTTCAATATCTGTTCTGCTGAAAGTTCTTACCTTTCCATTGCATGTATTCATTGTTTCCTGTTAAGGGACTGCTGGGAAATGAGTTGTTTGAACTGATGTACGTTGCCTTTTTCTTGCAGGTGTTGTGTCTGTTTGTTTTGAAGGAGACAGTGATGGCTACATCAACCTGGTAGCATACCCCTTTGTGGAGAATGAGACTTTGGAACAGGATGACATGCCTGAGAGGGACCAGCCCCGACGCAAACACTCACGCAGGAGCCTTCACAGATCCAGCAGTAGCATTGAGCACAAGGAGGAGAAACCTGGGTTGGCCAGTGACAGCACTGAGAGGTAAAGGGACTGGGCTGAGGACAACACAACTTTTAGGGAAGCCACTTTTATGTACTTCTGTGAGCTTTGTGCTCCCTAATGACAGTTCTGCAGTTGCACATGCTAGGCTGAATGTCACATGCTTGCTATCTTAGTGGTTGCAGAGTCTTTTAGGACTTTTGTCACATTCCTGCTTCTCTGTACCAACCCTTGACTGCCACAGGATTGCCCCATTTTTAGGCAGCAGCTCTTTCCAGATACCACGCTAGAGTCAGGTGTGTCCTAGTGAAAAGGCCAGCTCTGCTGTGCATTCCTAAGGTTTGTTGAAGGAACTCTCTTCTATTCACTGGGGCACCCTACTAAAGTTGAAAACCTTTCAGAGTTCCTTTGTGAGGGCTGCACTTTCCTGGCTAGCCTGTGCTGTCTGCTAGTGCAAGCTCCTAAGATCTGACACAAGATTGTGGCTCTGTTGTAGTGCCGGCAGAATGAATGCCTGGCTTGCTCTAATTGTGAGCAGTCTGAGTGCTATACAGTTGCTGCTAGGAAGGCCCTGGATTGCTTAGTATTCTGATATGAAGTTCTTGCAACTGGCTAATGTATAACCTGAGCCTTGGGTCAGGAATCTCTTCCCTTAGACAGGACACTGGGGACATTGACAGGCAGTTGTAAACATCTCTGCCAGGTCTGTTGAGCTTTTAGCAGCCCAAGCAAAGGACTGTGCTGATGGAATGGGACCAGCCAGACTTCAGAGTGCAAGCTGTCCTGTGCCTCAAAGTGAGTCAAAGATTTCTAACCTCTGCACAGATGGATTGTCCCCCCTTTTTTCTTATGTAAGTGTAGGCAGAATAGCTAAACACAGCTCCATCCAAGTATGAAAGAGAAGACAGGTTTGCAGAGAGGTCTGGAATACTTGTCTGTTCCCTATTATCTTAGTATGTGAAAGCATAACCACCATTGATCTCTGAGTGCGTAGTGCCCTTTAAGCCCCGTTCTGTAAACTTAGCACAGGCGCGGTTTAAACTGAAACCCGAAAAGCATTGTTCTGCTACCTAGAGATGTTGGTTTGCTGCAGGGAAGCTGGCATTTCTGGGTTGTGTGAGGTATATAGTAGGAGAGGAACAGGGAAACATTGCCTGATGGGATGATATGTTTGTTTGTGCCTTTATAAGCACTCTGGAACTGTAGTCTAATTTGTGTCTGAAAGGGCAGCTGCTGCATACAAGTACTACCAAGGAGATCTGTTTTCTTCTCTGTTCCAACAGCATCCAGGAAATGAAGAGTCCCAAGATGGACTTGCACATCCATTCAGATGTTCCATTTCAGATGCTGGATGGAAACAGTGGTCTTAGCTCTGAAAAGATTAGCTATAACCCATGGAGTTTGCGATGTCACAAGCAACAGCTGAGCCGTATGCGATCAGAGTCCAAGGACCGAAAACTCTACAGTATCCTCTAGAAAGCAGAGCCATGTGCTGCTTGCTGCCTCTGCTTCACACCTTTGCCTGGAGTGGCTAGCACTTAGCACTCAGGCTACTGTACCTGGAGTACATGCTTCCCCTCAGCTAGCACAAATAGTGACCAACTATGTCAAGTGCTGGGGGCCTTTTCCTTTACTCCTCCACTATGAACCTTCAGTGGCGGCAGTGGCAGAGACCTGGGAGATGGATGAGGTTTTAACTAACTCTGGCTTATATCCACTGGCTAGGCCTTACCTGTCTCACTACATCATCTCTTTTCAATTTCTTTTCCTCTGACAGCCTGGATGTGTATTTCTGTCCAGTAGCATTGTCTTGGTAGCTGCTTCCTCTCGTTTTGTTGAGCCTTTTCTCTTTTCTTTCCTGCTTTTTTGTTCCCCGTTTCTTTCCTGTATTGGTTTTTGAACCATGTTTTTTCCTTTCCCACACATGCTTTTTACTTTAACTCTAGCATCTCCCAAAGCCTCTTTTGAGCCCAGCTGTGGTAGTGCTGATGGGGGGCAGCTCTGACAGATGTGCTAACCTTGACACACTTTCCAGAGTTCCTTTTGCTGGAGAATGTGGTGCACCATTTCAGGTTTCCCTGTGTACTAGACCTGAAGATGGGGACTAGGCAGCACGGAGACGATGCCTCTGAGGAGAAGGCTGCTCGGCAGATGAAGAAGTGTGAACAGAGCACCTCGGCAACACTGGGTGTGAGAGTCTGTGGTATGCAGGTATGGTATTCCCAGGGGATCTCTCTGGAGTGCCCCTGTGGCATAGATCCCTTTCCACTCCTGCTTAGAACTGCAGGAGCCCCCAAAGGGAACACTCTTTACTAGGCACAGGAACTTCCATCCTTCAGTTAAGCTGCATGGCACCTTGATTGTAAATGTTGCTTTGTTTCATAGAGCATGTGCTCAAGACATTGCTTCTGTGTCTGTTTGACTAGAGTGAGGGGATCTGACTTTTTTTAGGATAATGTAGGCTGTGACCTACTTTTGTACATTAGCAAAATACCCCCCAGTGTTTTGAAGATGTGCTAAAATCCAGCAAGCCTACATATTTTTGGTCTAGCGGTTTGACTTTTCAGCCAGAACAGCGGTGTCTTTAAGGTTTTGTGTCCAGTAGCACCTGATATCCAACCCTGTGGCTGAGATGGAGTACCCCCCTTATTATTTTATTCAAGACTTGTCCTTTTTAGGGGTCTAAATCTATTTTCAGGATTATGCAGCAGTGAGTGATCCAGGTTAAACATGCACCACACTGATTGGCAACCAGTAAGTAGGTACTACGTGGAGGGACCATGAAGGTTTGGAAAGCCATGTGGCTCAGTGGGTAACAGTTTTGCTTCTGGGCCACATGGTTATACATTTAATGTCTGTATCAGCACTTTGCATGTTGCTGTACCAGTAGATGTTGCTGCACTAGATACCTGTAGATCTGCCCCCAGTTGGGAAATGCCGATTGCTGGGCAGCTATCATTCACACAAGCAGAACCCCTTGCCCTGCTGACATTCTATATTGGGATATCAGGAGCATTAAAGGTACTAGCCAGTCCTATTTTATGCTACATCGCTTAAGCAGTGGTGGCTGGACAGGACAATCTCCTCTTGTTGCAACACAGGGCAGCCCAGTCTAGTCCTTCTGCATATCACTACGATCTCGTCATGCTTCCCATTTAATATGTGCCTCCTCTGGCATTCTAGGTCTATCAGCTGGATACAGGCCATTACTTATGCAGGAATAAATACTACGGCCGTGGCCTTTCCATTGAAGGGTTCCGCAATGCCCTCTACCAGTATCTCCACAATGGCATAGAGCTGCGCAAGGACCTCTTTGAACCTATACTCACCAAACTCCGGAGCCTGAAAGCTGTGTTGGTGAGGCAAGCCTCCTACCGCTTTTACTCAAGCTCCCTCCTCATCATTTATGATGGGAAGGACAGCAGGGCGGGGATGTTTCTGGAGCGCAGGGCAGAGATGCGCCTGAAGCGGGTGGACAGCTCTCTCTGTGAGAGTCTGCAGGATGGCACAAGCACAGAGCCTAGCCCCTCAGCCCAGCCTAAGGTGGATGTGCGCATGATTGACTTCGCACACAGCACATTCAAGGGCTTTCGGGATGATCCCACTGTGCATGATGGACCTGACATGGGTTATGTATTTGGGCTGGAAAGCCTCATCAACATAATGGAACAGATGCGTGATGAGAACCAGTAGTCTGAACTGTGCTCTTTCATTGATACTCTGGTGGCAGAAGCAGACAGGACCACCTACTACTGCAGGAAAAAACAAACAGCTTTGGTTTTAGAGGATTGTATTGCTCTGCTGTTTTTAAATATACCCTGGGACAAAAGAGCTGAGGCATGCGTGAGGATCTCTGCTGTCCTGCTTACCAGATGGCTCGTATTGCACTTGGCCCTACCTTCTGAAGGAGGACCTGCCCACAGAAGAGAGAGGAGGAGATAGCTCATCAGATGGGGTAGGATGTGATGGGAGGTGGGTCTAGGATTCTATTGCTACTGCTCCTTCGAAGCTCTTAGCAGAACTTCCAGATTGAACTTCTCTTCCGTCACTTGGAATGGGCATTCATTAAAGTAAGAGCCAGCAGTATCTGTGGAGTGGATGGAAGGCAGCACATTCATGCTGTTCTTATGTACTGGCTGTATTAATGCAGCTAACCCTGCCTTGGGGTTGTGATTGACCGAGAGGTCTGTTTTTGATACTGCCTTTATCTTCTCCCGTTTGGGCACTGTGACTAATCATCCCAAACAGGCAAGAATAAATGACCAAATGAACCCCAATGCAGGACTGCAGCAGAGGGGAAATGGCCACAAACCATGGGTTGCTCCAGAGTTAGTCACTTACTTCCCCTGCCACTTTTTGTAACTGATTGTTAAACTTGGGCAGGATCAGTAGTGATGGCTTAGGGCTAGCAGGCAAACGTGAGGCTTCTGTGATACTAAACACCTCACTGCACTGGCCCAATGAGAGTTCAGCTAACTGACTAGCACTAGTGTCAAGAGCAAATTAATACAACCACCATCTATTCTCTGTAGTTCATCAGGCTATTTTCATTCTCTCCATTTGTGTAATGTAGGCCTAATAAATCACATGCAAGTATCTCCCTAGCCACGTGCAGACCAGGTGCTGCAGCACAAAATAGTTGTCTTCCTTTAATTGGGCTGGAACAAGGCTTTCTTGCCTCCCACTGCTGCTTTTGCAGAGTTTTTTCACTAATGCTGGGGCAGTAGAAAAGAAGGGTGAGGGGATGAGGGTGGATAACAAATTTCAAAATGAAGACGACAGTCTTGATTATTGTGACAGGGCTTCAGTGGTCATAGCCTTTGTGCTGACTGTTGATCCTGTGCTGGAATTGGTCCTTCTTCTGTGAATGGAAGCAGCTGCCTAGCTGCCAAAGTGACCCTGCAGCTAGAAGCACTGGAATCATAGTCCAGCTTAATTTCAGGGAGCTGTTATTTGCTGGCCTGGTTGTTGTAGTGAAGCATTGGTGTCTCATGCCTCTGTTGGACAGAACAAAGTTTAGCTTCATTTTTAAATCTGTGCACCACTCCTTCACAAATGGATTTCTATGTTGGAACTTAAAAGAACAAGGAAGCAAGTAACTGATTCTCCTCCTAAAACTAGTACAGCAACTCAACCTCAGAGTTAAAGGTAAGTGCTTTACCTGTGGTTCCTGGTGTTAGGTAGCAGAGGAACTCTGCCTGGGCATTTCTGTGGCCTTTCGAGTGAGCCCAGCTGTAACAAAACAGTTGCTGCTGATGGGTGTGTAGTTCTGCATGTAGCAATGCACTAGGCCTTTTGGCTACACACTTTGATGGGGAAGCATTCTTGCTGAGTTGCTGTCATCTGTAATTGCTGCAGTGTGGGGTTTGGGGCAGTGTGGAATGGGAAACTTGGATTTCTGTTACAGCTGTTCTTTGAGGGTGGGGGTGTATTGCTAAATTTGGTTTTGGAGCTTAACATTGTCCTTGTTTGTTGCTGCTCTGCGGAGTGCAGTTAAAGCTGTTGCTCCCTTCCAGCCTTCAGATGATGTTAGGGTTCTTGATTATAATGTTATGACATTACATTTGTTGGGTTACTCCTTCTGCCCCATTCTGCAGGATATTGACTGTTTTGCTTCCTCAAGGAGTGGCTAGTACAGAAACAAGTCTAGCTAGAGGAAATGCAGTCACTGAAGGAAGAAAGGGAAGTCTAAGATAGCTGTGAAGAAATCTGGAGTTAATGTCCCTGGCTTTACCTCACCCAAAGACTGCTCTTTATGTACAATGACCAGTCAAATCTGACTCTGGTATTCTTTCTCCTTTAATGCCCCTCGTTTTCCTTGGTGTCTTCTGTGGAAGGTACCTCTAAAGAGGGGCATTTCACACAGGGGATGGAGCACCCCTACATATCACCTCATCTTTCAGCATTCCCTTTGCCACCTATTCTAGTTATCAGAGTTGGTCTTCTATGCAGCCCTACCTTATCTCTCCCATTGATCCCATCCTAATGCTGAGCTTAAAAATGGCTGTCATGCCACATGACATCTTGATATGTATTGTATCATATTTTTGGTCCAGTATAGTCCCTGTATTATAGCCTCACTCCAGGATCAAGCTGACGAGTAAAGGAGATGTTCTAGAAGTAATGCTGTTCTTGTTCTAACGGTAAAGTTTGGTTCCTTGTGAGTCCTTTTTAAAAATCCCATTGGACCCTACAGATGAGATTTTCTACAGCCTGTAAATTGTGTTGAAAATAACATATTTTTCTGACTGTTACCAGGATTTTTTCTTTCAAGACCTGTGACTATAACAGGTGTTATATATCTGTGGCTGTTTGTGTTTCATTTAGACCAAAAATACTCAAGGTCTTGTTTTGTTAGCAATGTAGAATGTTGGCATTTCCACATGACATGATTGCAAAGCCCAGCAGTGTGCAATAGCAATAAGCCTTCTCGTGGCTTTGCATAGGCTTTAGGCTTTTTGAGCACCTATACACATGCTGGATGTCTGATCTAACAAGTGGTAATTAGCATGCATCAGAGCAGAGTTGATTAATGCAGTGTGCTGGAGAGTGCTAATTAACATACTCCACTAGTTTCCATGTCCTGTATTCAGCACCCCCATGCTTGAAAATGGGAGTGGAGGCACTTTTAACTAAAGCTTATCAAACGAGCTTTAGGTAAAATGCCCCCGCTGCCATTTTCAAGTGCAGGATGCTGAATACACGATGCTGAAGGCGCTTTAATTATAGTGGCTTTTGGAGGCACTCTAATTATAAAGTGCACCACCCCTCACCCCTGCCCTGCACCCCAGCATGTGTAAAGATACCCTTGGAGATTTAGACTTCTGGAGGCCTTAGCTTGGGGAGAGTGTACTGTTCAGTCGGAGTCGGAGGAGCCCAAACTCAGTTGACACTGCTCTTTATGCTCTTGCCAGGGCAGTAGCAGCTGAAATCCTTGTACATAAGTAGAGCAAAAGGTGGATAGAGCTTGTGATGAATGCAAGGTACTCTCTCCTAACTAACAGTCAGTCCAGGTGGCACTGGTAAGAGTAGCTCTCTGCCAGCCTTGTCCATGTCCCACCATGTGGGCATGCTGCTGCATCAGCCTCTGCAACTTGGTGCTTCTCTTTAAATTGACAGCAGCAGTAAAGCTGTCTTAGCAAGGCAAGCATATAGCTAGCTCTACCACACATGAGGAAAGTAGTTTTCACCAGCTGCTCTTTGCAATAAGACAGAGATGATTGTTTGAATTTGCTCTTTGGGCTAAACAGGGAAACACTGTTGGTTTATCACAGACTTCCTCTCCACTGATGTCAGAAACAGATCTGAACAGATGCTTCCAAAATCTATGGACTGATTCTCCAAGCAGATTACCCTGCTTGTTATTCCTCTTCACTGTCTATCTATAACACCAGTTTTTGCCAGAGTGAGACTTGCAGATCCAATCACTTTTGGGTAGACTTCAGTTTTACTTATCTTGCAAGGAAGAGAATGAAATCAGCCTGACAAAACCACCCCTGCCCCCTGCTAATACACAACATGCTTTAGCTCACTAAAGTGAGTGCTGGTACATGGTTGAGGTAAGCTTTGTTTCATCTTGTTTTGCAGGGAATGTTACTTTGCTATGGATGGAGCTAAAGAGATTTTTAATAAATGTAGCACCAAAAATGGCCAGGATTTGAGCATTTCTTGTTAACACTGTAATAGGTTTCCTCCCTTATCATTCACTCCCCCAACCTGATAGCAAGAATGGAGAGTCTCTGGTTAGCCTCTTTTCTAGGTAATCTGCCAGCTCTTAGTGTTGCCTCTGATTTGGTAAATCCTCAGGAGGTAATTTTGCCTTTTCTCCTGCTTGGTAGCATCCTCAGGCAAACATGCCTATTTAAAAAGGAAAAAGGGGAGGGGAGGGGGGCAGGGAATCTGTCTTGGATTCTGAAGCTACCCAGTTGTTCCTCCGTGCCAGACAGGTTAGTATATCATTGATTTGACTACAAAAAGAACAAAATAAAGGGTTCTTTCCATCCCTCCCCACATCCCGCCCTGGGAAGCAGACTTGTGGCTGGTTAAAGCACCATGGGGAGGCAGAAGTGAGTTGCCTTAAAGTAAGCATCCTCAGAGTTCATAAATGCATATGTCCCTACATTTAAATTTCAGAGGGACTAGCTGAAGTGGCCGTAAGGACAGCTATTTGGTGTTGGAGTATAAGGTCTTGGTGGCACTTCTCTGGACAGCCCTTTCCTACACAGCCATTTTGCATGCATTGTACACAGTCGAAACTACCTTAGGTGAATGTATAGATTCTCCTTTCTGCCCTGTCGTACTGCAACAGCAGAGTTTGTTCTCTTTTCAGAGCTTGTTGACATTTCATGCTCAGCAGTGTGAACTTCTGTATCAGAACTAGTATGAACTGTGTAGTTGTCCTCATGTAGAAAGATGGACCAGCTTTGCCACCTTCTGGAATACATAGCCAGTCAGTTTCTAGCAATAGCGTGATCTTCTAGCAGTGGGAACGTGTAGGTCTGTTAACAAAAGTGTTTTTTGTTGTTTTGTTTTCTTCTTCCCCTGTATCTTGGTCTCAGTGGACTTACAAACATGGGCAAAAGGGAACAAAGCTTCCTCAGATAAATACTTTGCAAGTGGGATAGTAGCAGGGGGCTTATTTCACCACATAAAGGCACAGGGATTTGTGTGGGTTGCTGGTGCTGTCTTGTGGAAAATAGTGTTGTGGATTCCTTCTCCACTCCTGCTATGACCTTGGGGTTATGCTTGCCCTGTAGCTTGTCACCGACTACCTTGCTCTCTCAGTGGGATCTGAAGCCATTCTTCTCAGCTGGCAGCCGTTGTATTTCGACTTGCGGAAGGCTGGGCTGGAATGTATTAGAAACTATGCTTGAATGCCGTCACTTGAAGAATGGGTCTATGTAGAGATGCAGTTTACCTAAAATATGCCTGGCTCCATGATGTAGCATATGCAGCAATTCTGAAAAATTGGCCCTCCATTAACTGGCTTCATCTTGCCTCCTTTACAAGAGGGAAATCTGCCATGGGGACAGTGCAAACTATTTCTCTGAGCTGGAGGGAGGGTTGAAAAGGAAAGGAGTTGCCTCAACAGCTGAAACTTGTTTTCTCCTGCACCTCTGCCTGTCCAGCAGGTTTGTACCAAATATTCTGCCCCCTGCAGAGGACCAAACCCTGAGTTGTGGCATGGCTGCAGACCTCTTCCCTTCAGGTGTTAGACAGCATTTATATGGGGCCAATGGATGAGACAGTTACTGGAGAGGTCTGTGAAAGGATGTTTGCCCAACTCAGATCCTCACTAGCAACTTGTCAAAAATTGCTGGAATATATCTAACTCCTACAGTAAAGCCAATATCATAGATGGTATGGAGTAACAATCTGTGAACATGGCAGCTCTCGGCATGTTTTATTGCTTGCTGTGATGTCTTTTCCAGAGAGGTCACAATGTAGCTGCCCTCCCTAGTCCTGCAGCTTCCTTCTGTTTTATATAACTGGTCCCATGTCCTCATTTTCCCACTCCCAGCCTATGCCTAGAACTGAAAAGTTGCCCAAAGCAGAAGTTCAGATGTTGTTGTTTGTGTTTGTACTGTTGCATGTTTATCTCAGGAGCAAAATGCTTTTGTACTTGAAAAGTCCAGGTGAGGAGGGTCTGTTGGGAAGTGTTGGGGGCCTTGTAAAGGTAATAATGGTATGGGAGGGAGGAAGCAGCACAAGCCCTCTGCAGTGCAGAGTGTTTGTCCCCACTTGCCCTCCATCCCTCAGCTTGTCTGGGAGGGATGTGGCATCACATATTGTCTTCTAGCATTTTTTTTGCTTACTTTTAGTATTCTCTTAGCCTCATTCTACTGGACAGATCACGCTTATGGGCACGAATAAGTACCAGTATCTGTACTACAGACGCTTCACCATTACCTCTTTTGCTGTCTCAGTCATGTATATACAAATAAAATCTGCTAGAAGTTTAGCAGTGAAATGTGTGTCCTTATGCAAATTCCGTGAAACAAGCTGGATCTTCTGAAATCATAATGGGTAAGAAGTGGACTGCAGGAGAACCCACCAGTTGCTCTCCTGGTGGCCTTACCCTGGAGAAGGGAATAGATTCAAGAGGATGGGTGGGGGTAGGGTATGCAATATGAATACCAAGCAGCTGGGCTGCTTCTATGAAAGACTATAAAAACCTGCTTTACCATTTCTGGCTGGATAAATTGGCTAAGGTGGATGGATGTCACTGCAGAGGCCTCCCAGTTATCAGGAAAGCACATCCACCTCCACCATCTGAGTTGCCTGGGGCAGGATTGCTGCAGCCCCTCTTGACACCCGCTCCAGCATGAAGACTTGTAGGCAGAGATGCTGGCAATGGCGCAGTGCATCCTCTCCAACTTTCCTCCTTATATCCCCAGCCCCACCGCTGGCCTTCTCATGCAAACCACGTGCAAGTAAAAACAGGAGCTGAAAACATCTATTTCCCTCGGCCTCCCTGCCCCTTGTAGCCCTCTCGAGCGGAGGGGCTTGTGTTTGCAGAGCTGCCAGCGCTGAGCCCCTGCAGCTGCAGGTTTGGTTGACGTTAACGAAGCGAAGCAACTGTTTCAAGAGCAAGGAGGACGCCCGCAGTGCAGACAACCGGCAGCGGCTCCCTCTATTTTCTCGGGGGAGAGCGTGGAAGTGAGAGCTGCCGCAGAGCCTCCAGAGCGAGCCGGGGGCTGCGTCTCCTCGAGCCACGCATGTCCAGCCGAGGCAGAGCGCGCGCCAGGGGCGGCTTCTGGCTCCCGTGACCGCCGCCGCCCGCTCCGCCCACGGCCACAACTGCAGCACGCGACAGCCCGGCC
>NW_017728938.1:4527750-4610820 GCF_001723895.1 Crocodylus porosus | reverse complement strand
TGGGCGCCGCTGAGCCGCGCTGTGCCCACAGCCGGGCCCCTGGCGTTGGCCCGCGAGCTGCTGGCCGAGGGCACCGAGCCCTTCTTCGTGCTCAACAGCGACGTCATCTGCGACTTCCCCTTCACCGCCCTCCTGCGCTTCCACCGGCACCACGGCCGCGAGGGCTCCATCGTGGTGAGTGCGGGGCTGCCGGCCCTTCCCTCCCGAGGGGCAGAGCGGGCACCTGTGGCTGCGGCTGCATCGCCTGGGTTTCCAGGGCCGAGGAAGTGCCCGTGTGGCAGGGAGGGGCGCAGAGGCGCTAGCTCTGCACGGGGCTGCCCAGGGGTGACTCCGAGCCTCGCAGGTGACAAAGGTGGAAGAGCCGTCCAAGTATGGCGTGGTGGTCTGCGACGCGGAGACCGGGCGTATCCACCGCTTTGTGGAAAAGCCGCAGGTGTTTGTGTCCAACAAGATCAATGCTGGCATGTACATCTTCAACCCCAGCCTGCTGCAGAGGATCCAGGTAGGCGGCTGGCCGCCAGCAGCAGCAGCAGCCACATATTGGAAAGAAATGGGGGAGCAGAGGGGGAGGGAGTGGATCTCCTGGGGTTATGTGCATGCGAAGCAGGGGAAGATGGCAACTGAGGAGGACAGGGGGGCTGCACTTCCAGGGCAATAGGAAAGGCAGCACTTGGTCACTCCAGCAAACTAGCCTTGCTGAGGAGCCAAGGGGGTTGGTAGGAACCAGTTCTGCTCACATGGTAGATACGTGAGGATGTTTAGCATCTCTGGGGGGCTGAAAGCTGCGTATTCACAGGGTGCGTTGGTGAAGAGCAGGTCTTAGACTTGATAGGAAGGTGGGGAAGGCTAGGAATCTGGGAGCTGTGAACCCATTATCTTTAGTGTCACCTGGGAGTCCTGTGGTGGAACTGGTCTTGATTTGGCCCCATGTGTTCATCTGCAGCTACGGCCCACTTCCATAGAGAAGGAAATCTTTCCAGTGATGGCCAAGGATGGGCAGCTATATGCCATGGAGCTGCAGGGTAAGGGTCCTGTCATTCCCTGGACAGAGGTGGCTCCTCCCCCAGCCTTGTCCTGTCTCAGGGAAAAGGAAATATGTCTTTCTGAAAGCTGCAGTGGCAAGAAACATCCTTGTTCCCTTGCTCTGCTGTAAGGTAAAGGAGTTTCTTTCCTTTTGCCTTGCTTCAGAGTTGTCAGGGTACTCACCCCAAACTGATGTGCCTCTTGTATATAACAAAACTGGTGACTCAGTATCAGATGGGTATTTCTTTTCTGATGGGCTGAGCTGTTGACTTAGCACCAGCTTCAGGTATATGGGGGGAGTCCTCTGCCTGCAGTAGCATCCTGGGGTCTTGGGCCAGCCCTGTGGCATGTGTCTTATGGACTGTCAGTATTGCTCTGTTCCTGCAGGATTCTGGATGGACATTGGGCAGCCTAAAGACTTCCTGACAGGCATGTGCATGTACCTGCAGTCGCTGAGAGTTCAGCACCCAGAGAGGCTGCATTCAGGCCCTGGCTTTGTGGGGAATGTCCTGGTGGTAAGTGCTGGTGAGCTCTGCCAACCACCGCTAGGCACATCACTAGACTAGCGCCTGTATATACCCCTTGCTGTGCTGGGGTAATGGGATATACCAGTCCTTCACCACCCGTGTAGCTGGCCTTGGTGCTGGGGTAGTGAGCTGGAGGAAAAGGAAATACCTGTTTCCCCCTTGACCATCTGTGGAGCCACTTGGGGCATTTCCATCCTAATATGCTCCATCCCCTTGATGAATGCAGAACCAGGAGCAGAGTAACACTGGAGTGATAGCCTCCTATTCTAGGTTGCAGGACAGAAGTTGCTTTGCTACTGTGTTACAGCAGATGATAGCTTTGGCTTTTTCAGTTTTGTTTCACTGATAGATTGGAGGCTGCTGTCTCACTCAGGGTACTGACCCATGACCCCGCATAGGAAACTAGCTGACCTGCTGCACTGGCCTGAGCCTAATCCACCTTTTTATGTGTTCTGGCTGTGTCTTTCTATGGGCATCTGGGCAGTATTGTAAAAGCTGAGACAAGGGTGGCTTTTGACCTGATAACTGGGGGTTAGCTCCAGTGTGGACAGAGAAGGATACTGGTTGTCCATACCAGCATAGTGATGCTGGGATGGAGGCAGTCCCCAGAGGATATCCAGTGGACTATTCTGTATGACTAGGTGGGTTCAGCAGTAGGTCCCACGTACTGTCCAAATGAGGCTGCATCCTGGCTTTATGCATCAAAACTCGCTTTGTCTCTGTATTTTCCAGGTCCTGTTGCCCTTGTATCTTGTGTGTTCTTTTATGCAGTTGCATAGCTCATAGCAGATTTCTGCTTAAGTGCACAGTTTCTGCTGGGTTCCTTTCCCCTGATAGCTTGTAACACTGTAAACCCAAGCCCAACCCCCCAGGATGAGCAGGCAGTTACTCTGGCTGAGCATGCTGGGCAAGGGGCAGGTGCAGCAGAGTAGAACACACCTGTGCTCCTCTCAGCCAGCTATGTACAAGCTGGCATACCTAATCCATCATGTGCATATAGCACTGCACCAAGGGATGGGTCTGCCTAAGGATGACCTGGGCATGCTTGAAGGGAAGGTGGGAGCCTAGGGCTAAGCTTCCCCAGCACTTGTGGACCCTTGTGCCGATCTGCAACATTTCATGTGGTACTTCTCTCTTTTTGCCTGACAGTGGGTGGCAAGTTAATCATTCTGGATGCTTGCCATGCAGGGGCTGTCCCTTAGCTGGCAGGCCCTCAGCTCTGCTCAGAGAAGAACCCATCCAGTAAGCCTGTTGTGGCTGGCTCAATCTAGCTCAGGGTATAGGTGTATTCAGGGCTAAGAAGTGGGACAGAGGGGTCCTCTTTAGCATGATGATACAGACTTTTTAATGGGCAAAATGCCACCCCGTGGTTACCTCTGCTGAGCCAATCTCTTGCCCTCACTATCAGCTCTACCATGCAAAGAAACAGGGCTAGGGCTAGGTTATATTGTTTTGAGAACAGAGCATTAATTCCCTCAGCAGTACAGGCAGTCATCTACTGTGGGAAGAGGCTGCAGAGTGATGGGTGAACCTGACAGCGTCTGCCTCTCTGCTCTTCCAGGACCCCACTGCCAAGATTGGCATGAACTGCACTATTGGCCCCAATGTTACCATTGGGGCAGGAGTGGTGGTGGAGGATGGGGTGCGCATCAAGCGCTGCACAATCTTGAAAGGCTCCCAAATTTGTTCTCACTCCTGGCTAGAGTCCTGCATTGTTGGCTGGAGGTCTTCTGTGGGCCAGTGGGTAAGTACTTGTGTAGGTTGACTTATGCCAACAGAAGGGGCTGGCCCTGGCAGGAAGCCAGGTAGTGAGTGGGTTCACTCGTCAGACCTCTTCCTGCTGGTTCAACTGGCAGTGCAAGGGCAACTCAACAGGAGGCGTGCAAGAAGCACTGTGGCCAGATAAGAGTGCACTGGTCTTCTTGCCCTTAGCCATATTCTTAGTGAGGACCTGGCCTCTTCTCACAAAGGTTTTAAATACAAGTGAGTTTGGTACCCCGGGAAGGGGCAGCCTGGCATCATTCTTGACCCAAGAGTACCTGCATTGCTAAAGATAGTCTTCTTTTGCATGGTGGTGCAGTTGCTGTCCCCCAGCTCAGTGGTGGTGACTGGCTGCAATCTGCAGTAGACTGCCTCTGCTCTGAAAGCAGCACTGTGCTGGATGCATGACCACTGCCCTGTCTTGGCTAGGTGCGCATGGAGAATGTGACAGTGCTGGGTGAGGACGTCATCGTCAATGATGAGCTCTACCTCAATGGTGCCAGTGTGCTGCCTCACAAGTCCATCTCTGAATCTGTGCCAGAGCCACGCATCATCATGTAATGTCCCTGGAGTCCTTGCTGCTGTGCCAGAACAGTCCGAGATTGCCAAGGACTCTCCAGGCCAGTGCACTGGCTGGATTAAATATTTATAGCTCCTTGACTGAACGACTAACCCTTCATTTCTGGCACAGCCCTGTAAAGGACCATTCTCTGACTAGGAACCACGCATGTTGGGAGCTCTCCACCACTGCAGCCGTCAGTGGGCAGGGCCAGGCAGGCAGCTGTCAGCACCCACCTCAGGCTGTACCTTGTCCCCTCCCCCCTCCAGGACTGGAGCCATAGGCAGTCAGGTTAAAGGAGGCAGAAAAATACCAGAAAGCAGGAGCACTTGCTTGTTTACAGCCATGAAATATGGATGATGCTGGGTTAATGGTATAGGCCTGGCTCATACCACTGCTTTGTACTGCTTGCAGCATCTTGGGCAGGGTGCCCTGTCATGTAGGTGGGGTAACAGCTCTTTTTTAAGTGGAACAATACCAAATGCAGTTACAGCCTAACAAGAGATGGTGTGGCTCTGGTGTTGGCTTCTTTCTGCTGCTGTTCCTGTGCCCCTGAGGTAAGGAGACTACACTATCCTGCAGGAGCAGCTGGATGTCAAGTTCCTTCATATTCCATGGCAGTGCCATGAAGCAGTAGCTTGTCTGCAGCTATATACAGAAGAATAATAATTTAATGCTCCATTCCATAGACATAGTGCCCCACTTTAGGGGCAAGTCAAACACAGTACAGATGCACATAACTTAAAGATCCCTACCATGGCTTAGTGCCTGGAATGAGGCTTGCCACAAATCACATGCTATTGCTTATTACATGTCACACACACCACACAGCCCATAGCACTAAGCACCACTGCAACTGAGCCCTAGGTCTGCGCCAGCAGGAACAAGATCTCTGTTTCCTAGACAAAGCTTCCAATAACAGTACGCGACAAAACCAGTCTGCCTGCTGAATCTTTATAGCCTGGGGGCTGGGAAGCTGAGGCTGCTGGTAAGAAGGCTCTCACCTTGGACTATAGGATGATGGCACCTCTGCTTCTCACAGAAACAATGACAAATGAGATGCTGAACTCAGCCCTGTCCTGTCAGGCCCAGAACAACTGGATTAGTAATGACTATGACCTCTACTCCCCAGCAACAACACCCGAGGCCCATTCTTTCCTCCCCTTTGCCCAAATGCCATTGCCGTGGGATGCTTGCTACCTGGAGTTACCTGCTAGCATTTAAGATCCACCAACTCAAACAGGCACTTTCACCTACAAATGGTAATGGCAGCAGGACAGATGGCTGGAGAACCAGGAGGAAACCAGACTTCAGCCTTTGGAGGTTGAATTGGGATTAACCCTACCTAGTTTAGACCTAGCCCCTGGGGTGGCTAGAGCTCTTGCTTTATAGAACAGGCATCCAGAGGAGGGAGGCCCTTATTTCTGATTAGGCTACCAGAGGAAGCTGGAAGCCATAGACCTGGCTCACAGTCCTGCCTCTATAAAGAGCCTACTAGCAGGAGAAGGAAAGCAGGCACTGTGCTAGGCACAGGGCAGTGACTGGGCCTGGGTACAGTAGCCCCTTGGCAACAGAAGAGCTTATAAATAAACCAAAGCTGGGCAGTTGAGCCCTACGGTTAAGTGAAGTGAAAGGGGCCCCGAGGATCTGGCAGGCTCTGCAGTAGAGTCACATGCTAGGAGCTGGCTGGTTTAGTGAAGTCATCTACACCTGTGATGGTGGCCTTGCAAAAGAAGCAGTCCTTGTTGTTCATCAGGTGCTGGTTAATGCAGGCTCTAGAGAGACAAAGCACAAGCTGTCAGGGAGCAGTGTTGAGCCCCTCGTTCCACCCAGATTGTTCCTTGGATGCTTCAGGACAGATCCTGATTCTAGTGTCTGCAGCATGTGTTTGGCAACTGGCATGAGCAAGTGCAGACCAAAACAGGTTCTGCACTGGGCACCAAAGCCTTAGCCCAACAAAGAATATCCAAGAACTGCAGGTTTCCCAAAGGGTGTGGGTCTGGAGTCTCCAGCCTCAGGGCACTTGCACAGGAAGAACAGATGCTGTGGGCAACTGGAAGTGCCCAGGGAAGACTACTAGAGCCGCCATAAGTTCTTAGCTGATCTGGCTATACCCAGCCATTAGGGGTATGATGGGATTACTCACTTGCAGGATTTGTGGGTACATGGCCTGAAGACAGCAGAGATGGGGTGTGCATAGCAGATAGGACACAGATCCTCTTCGCTGGTAGGCTGCAGAGGCAAATTAGAAGTGGTCAAAATGGAGGAAGCACCAGGGTATCAGCTCTGTGCATGCCATGGCAAGCAGCTTGAGCCATTCTCATCATGAGTGCTGGTGATCCTGTTCCTTTCTTGCCCCAGTTTCTTGGCCATGGCCATACAGACCTGTACCCAGCATACCTCCCTGGAAGTGGTCATTGGGCATGGGCAGATCTAGGATTTTGAAACAGACAGTACAGATGGTGTGGCACATCATTGTCAGGGACCCAGGTTTTCCATTTGCCACAGAAACATGGATTTTCTCATCTAAAGAATTTCCCCATGAGTTTCCCCCTTGCAGGCTGGCAGAGCTCCAGTCTGCAGGAGGCTGCTTGGGTCTGGTGAGGGGGGAGTATGTGACAGCCAGGCAGAGGTGGAGAGCAGCTCCAGCAGGTCTTTCCAGGTAAGGTGGGAGGGCAGAACCAGGGGTAAGAGGGGCACTGTGAGGGCTGTGGCTTGGGAGTGATGGGCAAAGGCACTGGCGTATCAGGTCTGCTCAGCGCCACAAAGCAGCAGGCGGGACAGCTGCAGCTGGACCCATGCATTCTGATAAACGAAGGGGCAGGGGAAGCTCTGATTTTCTGTGATTAAAAAACCAAAATCAAACACCAAAATGTAGAAGTATTTAGAATTAATTTTATGATAATGATTTGAGGCACTGGTAGGCTTCCAAATTGCTTTAAAATTGTAAATATATCAATAAAACATTGTGTTCAGCTGAAACCTATACACATATAGTGCTGTTTCATTTTAATCACAGAAAAACACAGATTTGGATGTTTTTTAAATTAGAATTTGGGATTTTTATCAGAATTTTCGATATTTAAACAAAGAAAACCAGGATCCCTGATCATCACATATAACACAACGCATTTTTATCCAGTTGAAGAGAAACTACAAGCCTTACTAATATGCTAGGGGGTTAACACTATATTTTTCAATTTAAATTTAAAGCAAAAACAAATATAACTACTGGAATATGCAGTGATTTGTTAGATTATATATGAAGATTAGAAAAGTCAAGAGTCAAAAGATAGTGTGTCATCAGTCATTCTGGTTAAATGCATGTCTATTATTCAGATTCATTAAATAAAATCTAACCTTGAACATCTTGACAGTGCCTCCAATACTTCACTGAGTTATTTCTACACCAGAGCTAACATTACCAACTGTAAATTAAGGTTTTTAGCTAAAGCCAAAAACAGTCTGTAGGCATGTGACATAGCAGAGACATTACCAGGAACTGCTAAGAGAGCGCAAAACTGCAGAAGAAAGGATAGTTTGAATAGTGGAACTTCAAGACCATTAAAAAGGATAAAGGGTCATTAATACCCGTGGTGTGGAGAAAAAATAACAGGAATCCAGGAGAGGATAATGAGCCATGAATCACAGAATCAGAAGTAGACCCAAGGAACCAGAAACCATCCCTTGCCTGGTTTGGATCGGGAGGATCCTGCCTCATCACATACAATCCATAATTTAGTCTCTACAAAAGACCACCATCAATGCTGACACAACACAGACCTAAAACCCTAACCCAGTGAGTGGTTCCCAAACTGGGTGATGACCCTGAATGGGGTTGCAGAAACAACAGATGGGGCCACGAGAAATAAAATCACTTTAATCCAGGTGTGGGCAAAATATGGCCTGCAGGCCTGATCCAGCCCATCAGGCCATTTCATCTGGCCTGGAAGGCACCCACCAGCTAATTGTACCCTCCCAACCTACATGCTTTGCTTCCGACCTCGGGTGCAGAAGGGCCCAGCCCAGCCAGCATGCACATTTTGGGCAGGGCTGCAGCTGCTGCGGGACCTGCTCAGCTTCCCTGGCATCCCGCTCGCTCTGGGCACCAGGTAAGAAAGTGGCGGGGGCAGGCAGAGGGGAAGGTGCAGCTGGCCAGGGGCAGGGAGCATGGGGTTGGTGGCAGTGCGAAGCCTGTGCCCAGGGGAGCAGCAGGGCAGCAGAGTTCAGGTGAGCAGGATATGGATGTGAGGGAGGGCGAGGAGGCGTGGGGACCCCTCACACACTCTCCCCCCATGGAACACAGCCACCATTGTCAGCAGCAGCAGGCACTTGCGGCCTGCACAGGCACTGCTGCCTTGCAGTGTGTGGCTCCAGCTAGTGCCACACATGGCAAGGAGTACAGCCAGGCCTGCCTGTCTCATTGCACGGGGCTCCTCGCAGTGCACTTGCAGCTCCTGGCACTTGTACACCACCGGGGGAAGCCCCACACAATGAAACCAGCTTCCCCCACGCCTTGTTATGCTATGCTATGTCCCTGGAATCTGCAGCAAGTGGAAGGGAGCCCAACCCCTTGCTTCCCAGTGGAATCCCAGGACTTGTATGGCAGGGGGCAGGGAAGGCAGCCGGCAACATTGCACAGGGCTTCCCCCAGTGGTAAGCAAGTGCTGGGAGCTGCCTGTGCACCACAGGGAGCCCTGCATGATAGAGGTGGGCTGGCCTGGCTGCGGTCCTTGCCACCATGTGCGGCACTGGGTGGAGCTGTGTGCTGCCAGGTGGCAGTGCCTGCACAGGCCATGAGCACCTGCTGCCTGCTGCTGTGGCTGACAACAGGGGCTGTGTGCTATGTGTGGGGGGTTCCTCCTAGCCTCCCCTTTCCTCACATCCCACAAACCCCACACATGTACACCCTGCTCCCACAACCCCCCTGCCCTATCTGTGCCACTATGGCAGCCAAGGTGAGGCACAGCAACAACAGCAGCATGGAGTTGTGCCCTGTACTGCTGTCAGGAGGACAGGGGGCATCTCACCTTGGCGAACATGGCACAGCAGGGCAGGGAGCCCCATGCCTGCAGTGGTTGGCCTGCATTTCCTCCCCCTGCTCACAGCCTCCTCTTCGGTTGTGCCTCCCTCTGGGGGCAGGACAGCTGGCCTCTGCGCTCCGCTCCAGCCACAGCAGCTGCCACAGCAGCTGCTGCCTCCCACAGGTTGCAGCCTGGGCTCACGTGCTACTGGGGCGTGGCAGGGGGCTGCGGGCCCTGGCCCTGGGGCACCTGGGGAGGTGGGGGATGCGAGATAGGAGTGAGGAGCCACGCTGACAAAATGGAGTCATGCAGGTCTCTCTCTAAGTTATGCGGTGTGCATGGCTATGCAGACAAACTCATGCCACGCAGCCAGGCAAGCCTGCATGGTTGCGTGTACCACGCTGCCAAGTAATCCTGCGTGGCTGTGCACACAGAGCAGCTTAAGAGAGAACATGGGTCGTGCTGTGGAAATGGGATCGTAAATGTGGTCATGCTGAGGAAAAGTTTGGGAAGCACTGCCCTAACCTGCAACAGATAAAGAAGTGGAATCAGGGCAGCCAACATCCTGCTTCTATATAATGTTGTCAATACACGCAGTCAAGTGACTCAACACTGCCAGGATAGAAATGTCACTGCCTCTCCCAGGCACTTGGTTTTAAAGTTTGGTGGAGCAGGAATGCACAAGCTCATCCCCCTTGATCTGCCCATCTGCAAGCAGGGAGCAGAAGCAGAGCACAAACCCAGACCACTGCTTTGGGTAGTTTCCTCCTCCAACCCTGTTAAGCCAGTGTAGCAGCAGGATAACAGGTTTTCAATCAGATTCTGTGTCCAGATCCAGGTGGATGGCACCAACCAACTCCAGAGAACCTAAATTGCTACAGATCTCAGTTGCTCCTTACAGTCTGGTCTTGGGCCAAGGTGTGCCTGGTGCAGGACTGGGGTTATTTGCATAGCCAAGGCATGTCCCTCACTTTCCCAGTACCACCCATACGTCCCAACAGGCCACTTACCCTGATCCCCACCACTGCGTGCACAGTAATCCTGGTTTATAGCTGCCTAGCAGAGCAGTTGGTGCATCTAGCATTCTATACAGTGATGTGCCTCAGCCCATAGCAGCATACTGGCAACACTGCTAGCCAGGCTGCACAACATGCCAAAACAAACATGTCAGGTGGAGCCAGCATGAGACAGCAAATAGTGACTCCTCCCTCAGCAAGCTATAGGGAAGACACTTTCTCCTCCAGAACAGGTGCTGGTTGTCAGGTTAGCGCTGGTCTCTATGATAGACACTGGAATATCCAAGTGCTAGCTGAATAACAAGGCAAGGAGCATGCTCCTGGCTGAAGGACTCACCAATATGGCAGCAGCTGCCTGCTTGGACTCTTCATTTAGGTGGTTCAGCATCTGATCCACCTTGGCCAGTTCCTCTGGGCTGATGTAGTCTGTGTCTGTAGAAAGAAGAGCATGTGGTGAGGGAGTAAGCTGTGACAGTCCACTGAGGGCCCGAGTACTAAGGCTGGCCTTAAGGACAGATGAGATGGCCTTTGCAAAAGACACAGCATCAGATCAGGGTCATACACTGGGTGGGACAGCAGCTGAAGGTGCAGTGGGAATGCAAGACTATGCAGAGATGTTGACCAGGAGCCATTAAACTATAAACATGTTTGCTTGATAGCAGTAACCAAGGAGCATTCCTGCCAAGCTGCCCTGTGAAGCATGGCCCCAACACAGAATCCACCCGGTGAGCCAAGGTTCCAGCTTTCAGGTCTTCTAGCGTTAAAAGCAGAGAGAAGCAGACAAGGACAAGCACTCAGTAGGCTGCTCTCCTCTTCTACACAAGAGCCACAGCAGGGGCTCAGAAAACATAACTGAGATAAGGTGCAATCATGGTATTGGCCATATAGATTACCAGCAGGGAGGCCCAGGACTGAGGGGGTTGTTGTGAAGGCAAAACAGCAGGGGGAGCAAGGAGACAGATGAGCTAGCTAGAGGAGAGGTCTTACTCCAACAGGATCAGGTGGGAAGCAGAAGGCCATAGTGTGGAGGAACAAGGCACTTCCTATCTGGAAGGCAGGCTGTCATAGGGATGGGGCCCCCAGAATGTGTAGGGTTGTGTAACCACAGCTGGATGGAGGAGCTCAGCACCTTGAGGGACCTTAGCCTTCATTAGCCTATGAGGGGATCAAGCCCAACGTGGTGCTTGCAGTACAGATCAAGGACCAGAGGGGCAAAGAGAATATCCCTTAAGCTTGTGTTCAGGACTCCTCTATCAGCCCCAGAGGCCAACTGTACCATAGAGGAGCACAGCCCAAGGCCTGGCTCAGCCTGCCACAGCGTTTCCCCACTGCCTGGGATGGCGGGGAGCTCTCACGCAATGCAGGGAATGGTATGCTGACTGGGATGGAGCTGTGTGTTCGAACACTGAAACAGGGCTCAAAGCACAGGCACAAGCCAAACACTGAAGATTGGAGCTAGCCCCTGGACACTTGTCTGCACTTTGAATACCAGAGGACTTTATAGCTGTTTGCAACTTTGTCTCCAGCCACTAAACCCACCTCAGTGACACAATGACCTGCAGCTGCTGGGCAGAGCCCAGGTGTACACCCCTGCAAGGAGCAGACATACCTTCTACAGTGCCTAGGACCTTCCAGATGCCAGCATCAGGAAGCTGCTCAAGTAGGCCTTCCTGGAGCTCCAGCCAGAAGGCTGCTGGCACATACCATACCAGTTGAGCATTGTCTCCTACAGCACAAGCCAGGACTTCAGGCAATATGGAGACGTGGAACAACTCCACTGTCACCTCTTTCTTCCAGCACAGACTGAAGACTGGAGGGATTACAATGCAGGCCAGCTGGTAAAGCCCTTTTACTTCTCTCCATTTTTCCCAGGTACTTTCAAGTGTGAAAAGTTCAAGCCATGGTTTGCCAGCACGGTTAGCACCGGGCCCTGGGCATACCCACTGCTGGTGCCTTTAGGGCAAGCTCTGTCCATCTGTCTGCCAAGGGCCTGAGAGAGAAGATCCAGGCTGACTGGATAAAAATAAGAGTGGTTTTCTGCAAGTCCACTGCACAATCATGCCTCCCACTTTTCTCTGTCCCTTTAGTTCAGACTGTTGCAGCTTGTGCCCCTGGGTCACCATGGAAATGGCCACAGCTGGCTGTTTTTAAGGACAGTTTCTGTGACACTAAGTACAGCTCATTCCCAGCCTCAGCTCTGCTGTCCTCTCCTTGAGGCTGATGAAGGGCAAGCCCAGCTCTGTAGTGCTGCAGTTATATTTAGACACATTTACTTCCTCTATGAGGGACAACCTCCATTTCGGCTACAGGCCAGAACATATGGGTGAGCAGCTCCTGATAGCACCCATCCCCCCACCATGCTGCAGGTAAGGGAGTGACTCAGATTTCAGTTGAGGATTTAATGGGCTGCTATGGGACTTCGTCCCTGTCAAACCTGTATGTCTTTGAAAACAAATGGAGGCTGAAAAATCCAGCTATAAAAAGCCACCCATTACAAATATCTTGTCTTAGAGGGGGCAAAGCCAGGCCAAGAGCTGGCCCAGCCCCACCCTGCAGCTGGTGCGACAAGGCCTTGTCTCTACACAGGCCCCTCCAGGTACATATTGCACATAGTGCTGCCTTGCCTCCCCCTCAGCCTTCCCCCCTCTCCTACCCCCAGCAAAGGAGCTGCTTGCACCCAAGCAGATCTGAGCCTAAGCAGCCAGCATGGCAGCTACCAGTAGTGCCAGATCCTAGGCCAGTCTCTTGGGACTCTGCTGCATCAGCCTGGTAGACCCTCTTGGCCATAGATACTATAGCCCCCTGTTCTGGGAAAGGAGCCTGCTGTGAGCAAAAGGGCAGTGAAGGGGCCCAAGACACATCTCTGCTCTGTTCTTAAATGCCTCATAGACAAGCCAGGTCCCCAGGATATGCATCTCCAAAGCAGGGAAATGGACATTCCCAGAAAGGTAAGACAAGGAGAGATTTGGGCAGGGCTGCAGCCTTGCCAGTGGACCACTCCTGTCCTCCCCACAGAGGAAGCTGGAGTTAACCTGGTCAAAAAACACCAACAGTGCAGCCCCACTGGTCCCCTGCCTTCTCCTTGCTTTGCCCAGCTCTCACTGGCATATGTCATGGATACTTACAGTTGTGCAGGGAGAAATGTCTCTTGTCTGCTGAGGATGGCGCAGCTGCCAGTATTGATGGCTCTGCATGGCCAAGCAAGTATTGGATGGAGCGCAGCTGGAAGCAGGGGTCTGCCAGAAGCACGGCCGTCGCCCGCTCAGCCCTGTAAAGAGACGCGCACATTAGTCAGACTCCACGTTTCCCCTGGACAAGGTCAATCCTTCACTATCTCTAGTGTTGTTAGTGCCAGATGTTCCCATGCAAACGGTACAGAGCCGCACCAAGTTTTGGGGCTGCAGGCAGGGCTGGGGATAACCTCCAGTGCCAAGTCAATTCAGAACAGGTAAACCAGGACAGTGTTTCAGCTGTGCAGGGAATTATGGGAGAACAATGGCCCACCCTAGTAATGTGGCCAGTGCTCCCAGGAACCCAAACACAGCCCTGGAGCACCTGAGCCACTGCTTTCTGTGAAGGGCAAGCAGATTCCAGGAGCCACACTTCTCAGTCATGGAGCCTGCCCATGTGTCTCTGCTGGGCCCTGGAATGAACTTGTGTGCTACGGATAAATGGATTCATGTTTTCTCTCCTCTCGCCTTCAAAGTCGTCACTGCCACTCCATCTCAAAGCCACTGTAGAGGAGGCAGCTATCTGGGAGAGTCAAAAGAAAGTGGCTCTGGCAAGTCCTTCTGCAGGATCCTGCCTTTACAAGCAGGGATCATCAATTTGTACAGTCATTGCCATTTCCACTTGGTCCCTTACCTGGGTGGCCTGAAAGAGTACAGCAGCATCAGAAACAGACAAAAATCAATTTCTGAACTAAAGCAGTCTCCTTTGGGAGGGAGTCATAGAGAGGATAACTTCTTTCTGCTATAGAGATGGCTCAGCAGTCCCTGAGCTGGCTCCACCCCAGCAAATGGGAACATAGGCAAGCCACCTCCCCAGCAGTGCCTAGGGACTGGTAGCAGGGCTGGACAGATGACGGTATGGCATGGGCTGCACAAAGTTAAGCCAGCTCTTACTGACATGGTCCACTCAGCAATATACTGCTGGCCCTGGCACAAGACACACATGAACCTTGGGTGGGACAGCCCATAATGCACTGAGTCAGCAATACATGCCTTGCAATCACATTCAGTGCTGGCCCAGAATGGCTGTATTGCCCCCACTGCCCTCAGCCCTTTGCAGTCCATTCTAAGGCCAGCTCTTGCTAAGTGGCCATTTCTATGTGGCAACATTACTAGATATTGCTCCTATCCAAAGAGCCAGTTCAAGCTCTGTAGTTCAGCAGAGACTAGGTGTGTCTGCAGTGGGAGACGAGGAGGGCAGCCAAGATCACTAGAATTATAAACACCTTCCTGTTCTATCCTCCTGGCTCTGGATGAAGGAGGTGAGGGGAATGATGGTGATCTCCAAAGGGTGCAAAGGCAAGGCTCTGTGGCAAGTCCCAGTACAGCAGCTCTGTAACAGTTCAAGGTCACACACTCAGGAGACCTGATCCATCTTCCCACACTAGCCTCTGGGCTGCAAAGCCTTCCACAAAGTTGCAGTATGGAGGCCTTTCCTCCTCCACTCCTGCTGTCTGACCCTGAGCCAAGATTACACAGCAGAGCTTGTCTCACAACAGCTACAACCCTGGCTTGGGCTCTCCTGGAGCGACAGCAAACACGGGTCGCTGTTGCACAACCCAGAAGATGCTGGGCCAGTTAAACACATTGCTGGCTGTATTTTAATCCTTAAGTCTTACTTTGGAGAGCACCTTCCTTCCCATCCATGCAAGCAGGGCTAAACCCTAGATGAGGCCAAAAGAGCAGCAGTAGATTTGCAGCTGCACTTGGCACAAGTAGTGCTAGGCATCACACTGAATCCACTACATGTAGTGCCTCTGGCCGCAATCCTGAGAAACAAGCTGCTGGAAAGGTACATGCAAGGGCTCTGCATTTCCACTGCCTGTCCTAACTAGAGTCCCAAATGTAAGCATACAAGGGCGCTACTAAGGCTTTATTAGCACATCCCCTGGGTCTAGCCCAGCCAGAGGTGGACTGGGAGGCCTATGGCAGGCAGGAGGAAGGAGCCAAAACACAGGTATGTCTCTTGGATGTAAATGCACACACTTAAAACCAAATACTACTACCCCTCTACATTCATGCTAGCACAGAATGCCAAGGGCAGTTAGCCTGAACCAGACCAGAGCTACAGCAGTATTGGGACACCCCTTTCAAATGTCAGAGCACTAACACAAAGCTCAGTGGTGTTACAGGGTCACTGCTCAGCTCACAGGCTCCGTGCGAGTCCAGATTACACATGCTCAGTTTAAAGGCTAGGAGACTGAAGCCTTCCCTCTCCTCTTAGGCTGGGAGCTTTCCACCCTGTGAACCCAGCTCCAACTACTTAAATGTTTCCTAGGTTTTGGCTCAGCACAATAGCCCCCTGCAAGAGGGGACGAGGCCTACAGGAGTCTGGAGGCATCTCAAGATCCTGCTCAGAACCCTGGACACAGACAAGCTCCTGTTGCTAGTCTCTGCTGGCCTGGCACTTCCCTGAGCATCTGTCTCCTTGCAGGTAGGTCAGTCGTCAAACTACCTCCAAAAGGGTGCAACATTTCTTGCTCTCCCCCAACATGCCTAGAGATGCTGGGGAGTCAGCTCTGGCCAGGTCCCTCTGGCACCTGACAGCAAGGAGAGCATGGCTGTCTGAACAGACCTGTGTGGTAAATTCTTGCCCACTGTGGTTCAACTCAAGAGGATAAGGGAAGTGATGTCCATTGTGACAGGAGGGACACCACCCAGGACAGCTCGCATCAGAAGAGTGGCTGCAGGATTACTGTGCATGGAACACAGGAGACCAGCCCATTCAGTGAGAAGTCAGCCAAGATGCTGCAAAGGCTACTGCCTGCCTCTGACAGGAACAAACCCATGCTTCCTGCCTCCAAAAGCAGCTTTTGCCCACTGGACTGCTCCCATCACCACCTTCCCTTCCCCTCCCTCAGTTGTTTCTTTCATGCCAAGATTCAGATTTGTAGTCTAGCCTTCTGCCCTGTCCCAAGGACTGCTGCATCTTCCTTGGGCTGAGAACCTATGTTAACCTTTCCTCTGGACCTGGTGTCCCTCCATCTTAGTAACACGGAGCAGGATTTCCTTAGATCCATGGACCTAGGAAAGGAAGACCTCTGGCCCCACACCTGCCTGTGCAGCTCAACCATCACCTGCGAAAGCACGGTCTGAACAGAAGCCAGCCAGGAGACTCTTCAACTTCCCAGGAATGGAAGTCCTGTCTCAGTGTCCTCCCTTCATGACAAAGGGGATCTGTCTCATGCACTTAAAAACATCATGTCCCTGTATCAATCCACAGGCTGGACTGGGCTTTCAACCATGTCCAAAAAGCCCTCTGGGCATGAACAGCAGAGCCCACTGCCAGTGCCACATCTATCCCCTGGTCTTTTGATGACAGGAGAGCCACCACTCGGAGACAAGATGACACAGGATGCACATGTCTGCCAGTAGTGGGAGGACCACTTGCAGTTCTGCTTTCTTCCCTGCGAGTGCTCTCATGCAGATACGGGCTCAGCTCCAATGCCCAGGGGGCCTTGCAGACTGGAAGACTCAGATGGGGAAGAGCTGTGCCAGTTGCGTGACGGGGTCCCCAGAAAGGAGGCTTATCAGGAACTGGGATGGGGGAGGGGTTTATCAGGCCAGGTCTTCATCCCTCTGGCAGAACTAGTAAGTATGGGACCAGAGTCTCCTCAAGAGAAACTGCTCTACAGAGCTTCATTCACTGCACAGCATTCCATGTCATGGAGCCAAATGTAAAGGCTGCCCTCTCACTGGGGAGCAGACAGTTAACAGTCATCTGTACACAGCAGCTACAGCAGCAAAAATTAGACATTTGCTGCCTTAATGGAAACCAATTACCCAGCTCTGATTTCCACTTCCCTTCAATAAAGTAGCCCAATCTTTTGGCTAATGGCACTGCTGCACATCCTCCACTGCATTGCCATCCCTGCCCCAGCCCCAGCTAACACCCCATATGCATGGCTGGTGACCAGCACCAGCAGGAAATCCATGCGTGTTCCACAGAGGCGGAATACCATATGCTCCTCTGGTCAAAACCCAAACAACCCTGCCCTGAGTGTCCCACTGTTCCTTTTGCTTTCCTATCAGAGACTGGAGCTGCCCCTTGGGCTAGCAGCATGGTCACAGTGCTGACTTGGCAGCATAACCTGAGGGAGCCCTGATGGCTGAAGCACACAGGGGTGGTAGACAAGTCCTCCCGCCAATTCCAAATGCGAGAAACTGCAGTACAGGAAGTGAGACCCACAGTGACTGACCAGAGTGGGATGCAAGCTCAAGAAATTAAAATGCCCCAGCCAAGTTCATGTGCCAAATGTGAGCCCTGAACAATAAGCCCCTCTTGTCATTGCCTTACCCCTAGATAAAACTGAAAGCAGAAAGGCTAGAAGGAAAGCACCCTGGATGGAGGCAGATGGATCAATGTAGCTGATGGGAAGAGAACAGGCGGTTGATCAGATGAACAAGTCACCAGCCTTCTACCCAGTTCAAAGGAACAAAGCCCTCGGGGCGGCTGGAAAGCAGCTTCTGTAGGATTTGCATGTGGCTCTGGAGTGCCCCAATAGCACTGCAGGAGAGACACACTGCCATGAACAAGGACAGTCTCATCTGTTCCCTTGCTCTGGCATCCATGTGGAATGGTAAAGAGGGAAATCCAGCTTCACAGACATAAGCCCTGGGCCAATAACTTTTCCTGCCCTGGTATGGCATTCCCTGGCACTGGCAGCATAGAAAGGACTGTCCAAAGCTGCCTGTGAACAACCAAGGGCATGAAGAGCTGAATCCCACGCACCACATTGAGACTATGTTGGTGCTAGACACCAAAGGAAATACACACACCTCAGCTCTACCTGGCTCCTATGTTTCCCAAGAGAGGGCAACTAAGGCTAAAGAACTAACTACAGACCCAATGTCCCCCATAGGTTATATCCAACTTGGGGAAGTCACTGTAAAACTCTGAAATGGAGAGGATGCCTTCCCCTCTCAGGGCAACGGCCAAGCCATGGACCTGGCACCAGGACCTCTGGGTCCATGTTCACAGTCTTGCAGCTGTCATGCTGTGGAGCTTTGGGCAAATTCTTCCCCCATCTTAGCCCCCTTGTACTCTCCCAAGCATTTTAGACTATGAAGTTTCTAGGGCAGAGAATCCTGGGGGCAAGGTCTGACACAAAGGCTGATACGTACCAAGCATTATTCACCAGGAAAGGCTGCAATTGGATTCTAACCACAGGGCCCAAGGGGAAGCAGCAGGATTGCCCTAAGCCTTCTTTCTGCTTTCACCTTGGAAATGTGGTGAAACAGAATGCTGCAATTACTGTGAAGGCTCGGAAGCCAAGTCCCCCATGCATGGCTATGTGGGGTCACTCTGCCCACTAGTGGCACAACCACAAAACAACATGCCATTCAGAAATTTCCTCTCTAGGGTCCTTCAGCAGTACACCACTCCCTGCTCCACGGACCAATCAGATTGCTCCTGGCCCACAAAGCTCCACCTTCAGTGCTCACAGACAGCTTGTAAATAGAGGCAGGAGGAAAGGGGAAGTGTTTGCACACAAGCGCACTGGGAGATGAGACATGGGTGAAGGAATGGGTCCGTTTGCTGCACTCTGGAAATGACACTGCAAAGGCAAAACCTTCCCTTTGGCCATCGCTGACCCTCTCTCACTTCTCTGTGCTTAGACTACAGAGTACTAGAGTTGGGCTACTACCTGGAGCTTCCTCTGGGACTGATGCATTGGAATGGTACTGTCGTAGTCATGAGCTGAGCACTTTGTGGGCTACAAGTACACCCAGCACTCAGAAGCAGGAGTCAGATGCTATCTTCAGAGAGCAGGAGCACAGTCTTCAAACTACTGTCTGGATCTCACTTCAGAGAAACAGACATGCCAGAACTACACTGATGCCAGACACCAGAATGCGTCTGCCACTCTGCACACTATTGCCAGGAGTCACAGGAACAACTGGATCTCAGGTACAGTACAGTACTGCTTAAGTCACTGAAAAGATAGACAGAGCTGTTTTTCTTTTAACTCTTTCCAAACCTCAGACCCTCTGCTAGGATTTGTTTCCTGCCTGATTATCCTGAACTAACTTACAGATTCTGCTTGGCATGCAGCAGCTTCTGAAAATGCCTTGCTACTAGCAGTGGGTACTTGGCACCTAGCAGGGAGTGATGCTGAGCGATCAGTCCTTCTAATACTGAATAGAAAGACTCCTTTTGCCCTTCTCTTAGCTCAGTGATAGCCAAACTCCGAAGTACCGGATGCATAGGGAGGTTCCTTCTCTCACACAATGACTACACGGTATTCTCTCTGGAAACATCTAGGAAAGCTGCTGATGGTCTTAGAACTGTGTGTTCAAGGCATCATGATAAATATTTCACCCCCACCCCCTAGATGCCCCAGTGTCTGCATCTGCACCTCCGATCTCTTGAGCTGTACTAGGCAGAATCTCCAGCAGGTACCTCTAACGCTGCCTCCCACAGCAACCACCTTGGATCTCAGCCACAATGTCCTCTTCCAGCTTCATGATCACTGGCTGGCTTCCCTGCCACGGCTCCAGGCCCTCCGCATCAGTCACAACCAGATTAAAGACCTTTTTCCAAAGACCTTCCACAATGCCACTTACTTGAGACACCTGGACATATCCTCCAATTACCTGCATGCTGTGGAGAGATATTACTTTGATGTGTTGGTAAACCTGGAAGAGCTTCTAATTTATGACAACTGGATCATACAGGTAGATGAAAAAGCCTTTGCCAGGCTAAGCAGCTTGCAGAAGCTCTACTTGAGCTGGAACAACTTAACCAAGTTCCCCTTTCAATCCATGCAAGGATTCAGTCACCCCAAACTCAGGACACTGGACCTCTCCTCCAATAATCTGAGCAGCATTCCCATTGATGAGATTATGGCCTTGCCTGTGTCCATTAAAAATGGCTTGTATCTCCACAACAACCCAGTGAAGTGCGACTGTGCACTCTATCAGATGTTCCAGCAATGGAAGCAGCGAGGCTTCAGCTCCGTGCAGGACTTCCTCGAGGAGCATACATGCAGGGCCTTTGACAATGTGGCCCGGTCCTTAGTCAGATTCCTCAAGTACAACATAATTTTTGAGAACTGTTCCTTGAGAAAAGGATATCTTGGTGCACCAGAGGTGAATCTCAGAGTGCTCGTGGAAAAGCCCCTGCTGATGGACTGTAACACAAGTGTGCATGACCCCTCTGCCACCTACATGTGGATCTCACCTCACCATGAACCCATCACACACCCTGGGAACAGTAATCGTACCCTTGAAGTTTACCACAATGGAAGTTTAAAGATCACAGCAGCCAAGCCATGGCATTCTGGGGTGTATATATGCATAGCTATAAGCAAGTACTACAACCTCAACAAAACCCATGAGGTCAATGTAACAGTTCACTACCCTAAGCTGGATGGGGAATCCTTCAATACAGGCCTCACAACCCTCCTGGGGTGTGTAGTCAGCCTGGTGCTAGTTTTCATGTACCTGTACCTCACTCCATGCTGCTGCTTCAGATGCTGCAAAAGGTCTGCTACCCTGAGTCCTCCCCAGGAATGCAGTGCCCAGTCCTCGATTCTGAGCACCACACCACCAGCCACAGAGGGACCCAGCCGCAAGATCAGCACCCACAAGCACGTGGTGTTCCTAGAGCCCATCAAGGAGGTACAAAATGGCAAGATCCAGCTGGCAGTCAGCGAGGATTTCCCAGATACCAAGAACCCCAAAATCCTGCAGCTCAAGTCAGACTCTGAATCCATTGGTTCTATCTTCTCGGACACCCCCATCATGTCATAGGAAGGGACCTACTGGATTGGATGCCGCTGCCCACCGATTTGACAGGCAGACTGCAGGACCCAGCAGCCACTTCACAGGTAGAGTGCAGTGGCTCCCCCAACACTTCTGATTGGCTGAGGGTTCCTAATGGCCCTGCCCCTTGCCACTGCTGGGCTGTGAGGGCTATCCATCATACAACTCTATCCCCCCACCCCCTTGCTGCTGATTGGTGGAGGGGGCAGGGCCACATAACAGGCAGCCTTCACAGCCAATCACTGGGAAGGGGGGGGGGGGGGACAGTGGCAGCCATCATGCTAGCAGCCCTTTGATGGGCAGTCCCCCCTCCCCTTACTTTTCGTAAATATTCTTTATTTTTCCCCCTGCAGATTTCGCATGCATTGCCCACCTCCATGGGCAATGCCAGATTTTGCAAAATCTGCAAAATCTATGGTATCGTGATTTCAGTATGTCCCTAGTCATAGGTGGTAGGAGGCCTGGAAGCAGAGATGGGGGACAGTTTTGCAGGATATGGAAATCTGGGGCATCAGTAGTGGTCCCCACTACAAGCAGAAGGGGCATGGTGTAGTGGTGGGGTCTGCCACCCAAAAGAGCCCAGCTTTCTTCAGTTATTATCCAAGGATGGACTGTGGTGTATTTTCAATCTCCAGCTACATCTAAGAATCACCACATTCTTAAACAGAAGGCCAATGGTGATCTGAGATCTGCTCAATCTGTGACTGCAGTCTAATGGCCCATGCCTCAAATCACTGTTTGAACTGGACCAAGTCATTTTCAGTACAGATCTAGCTTTTATTTGATTAAATGCATTTTGAAGAATCTCAGCTGACTGCAGCCTGTTCTGTGACAGACACACATGACAGTAAAAAGTATCCTGTGCTCCACTAAATTTCTGGCAATGGAACAGAGATAATTTCTTCCAGTGGCCATTAATATGTCGAGAGAAACCAGTCAGGGAACTCCTGCCTTTTCTGGCTAGCACTGAAACTGACTTTCAGGAGGTTAACATGCCAGGTAGCTAGTAGCCCTATAAATTTACTGCTACAGAGAACTGCAGCAATGACATTAACTAGCCAACTCTTCCACCTGATTCAACCCTAATCCTCTTCCTTTTCCCTGCACAGCCTGTTTTTCCCTCTAATATTGGGCATAGAAAAACATGAAAGAACCATCTATTCTTGGCTGACCCCGGGACTTACTGGACTACACACTGCTGGAAAAGCACTCTCCTCGAGAAAGACAAACCTGCCCTTTGCATGTGCACGGACAGTAGGATAAGTGCCAGAAACTATCCTCTAGATCCTAGTGCTTAAAATATGTTAACAAACAGCTTTAATTACAAAGCCATGCATGTCATTCATTTGGCCCAGCCCACTGGGCTTCTTTCCTAGATACATTTGTCCCCAGCAGTAGGTATCCACACTGCTGTGCTAAAATTCTGCTACCTCTGGACAGCACAAACGATGTTGGCTTGTTACCTGGGAGGGCAGGGGGAGGGAGTGAGAGAGCTGTGAGAGCAGCAAGATCCATTCCCAACAGCTGAAGTGATGCAGTCTTGTGCATGGGAAGCTAGGGCTCCTGTGGAGAGTAAGGATGATTCTCTCCTGGGCGTATGGTGATGATGTCTACTGTGAATAAATTAGCTCACTGTTATCCCCTTTAAGCAGGTATACACACGTTTAGGTAAGTAATGCCTCCCATCTGTGTGTTTGTAAGGGAGATGTCATTAGACAAAGTCATTTGGCTAGGTAAACAATACCTTATTTTCTCCTCCAATACACACAAGTAGCCTGCAAGTAGTATATTTCAGGAATGTATTCGATAGCTGTGCATAGCACAACAATTATGACCCAAACTCACATTGCTGAGAGTTTCCCCAAGCAACTGAGGACCATCAGTTCCTAAGTGTGCCATCTCTCTTGCCTGCTTCTCCTTGAGAAGGGCAGATCTGCTGCTAGAGCACACTGGGGAGCTGGCTCTTTCAGCAGTAATCTAATAAGTGTACTGATAATTGTGACTAATCCATTCCCATCCGCCATGAATTCTCTTGTTACCTTTGGATTAAAAAAATATTTTCTTTTCTAAACTCAAGTTTGTCTGTGTGTTTCTCTGCCCTTGTATGGGACATAGGGCAGTGCCTGTCCAGTCTGTTCTCAAATGCTATTTTCAAGAAACCCTCTCCCCTCCCTCCTCTCTGCTGCCCTATGGAACAGGAATACATTGGAGGAACTTTATGTTTGTGTTGACCCCAGCACAGGTGAGGTCACCGACTCCTTGCAACCACCTCAGTATTTGGCTCAATGTCTACATTAAGGTCACAATGAAAGAGGAGTACTTCAGTGACTGGGATTGAAATTTGCAAAGCTAGAACTATTAGACACTTAGCATCCTGTAAGAGCACCATGTTAGGACATATAACCAGCAGGACAGAGCTCCAAAGTAGTAGGATGAGGGGCAGGAAAACAATACAAGAGGGTTGATCCAGAGTAGGAAGCAGTCTTTTCCTAATTAAGGTCTGCAGAGCACTGTTCAGATGCTGCATGTAATGGCACAAGCTGTCTGCGAAGCTGAATGCCCCTGCCAAGAGACTCCATAGTCAGGCACAGTTTGCAAAAGAGCAGAGGCCTCCCAGCTAACTCTGGCGTGTGCCCTACAGCAGTGGTTTCCAACCTTTTTAAGTAGATCACCTTTGGCATTTAAAAGCAACCCAAGATCTACCGTGTGCCGCTGCCAACCCCTGCCCAGCAGGTAAGTCAGTGGGGAGGGAAGGAGGAGGCAGATCAAGGCAGAGGGAGAAAAATATTATTTGGGGGCACGCCTCCCCAGCAGGTTAGTTCCACCCAGCTGGGGCCCTACTCAACTTACCCCTGCTCCTGTCTCTGTGGCACTGTCCCACACCACGGGGCCTTGATCTAGCCCCTGCCCCTTCCCTCCCCCACGGACTGACCTGCTGGGCTGGGCTGGGGTGCATGCATGCATGCGTGCACGCGGGCACTCAGCCCCCCACCCCAGTCTCAGATCGACTCCAAGAGGCTCTGATATCTACCGCAAAAGGCTCTGAGATCTCACGGTGGATCGAGATCCACTGGTTGGTAACCACTGCTCTACAGCATTACATGAAGGGCAGCTTGATTCTAATGTGGAGACAGAGCCAATGTAGCAGACGAGTGAGGTGGCTCTGGCTGAAGCTCCTGTCAGCACTTGCAAGACCCTGGGAACGGAAGGGTATTTAGAACTAACAGGAGGGATGAGGAGAGACTGGAGATGCAATGTCCTGCTCTGCATGGTGGACAACATGGACTCTGGCAAACAGTGGGAACACACACTTCTTCCTACTCCAGCAATCCTTCTTCGGGCCACTGACAGACATGGGAAAAACCCCCAAAACAGCATTTTACTTTCAGCTTAGTGTGCTCCTGCACTGAGCGCAGCACATGCCTAGAAGAGGAACCGCCTCAGTTTGACTCAGCTCACCCAGCATCTGTGTAGATTGTGTGCTTCAGCAGGGCTTTTTGGTGCTTCTATCTAATGGCCGATTCAATTGGCTATTAGATAAAATGCCAAAAAGCTGATGAAGCGCGTGATCTATATAGACACTGGAGAGTTGGGTCAAACTGAAGCGGTTCCTCTTCCGGTAAAGCACATTCCCATGCCAAATCTGTCAGTGGCCTCCGTCTCCAGCAATCTGCCTTCAGCCTCGGAAGAATCCAACATGCATACCTTGCTCCTCTTCTCCAGTCCTGCACACATGCCATGTCAACGTCAAACATTTTTTTGCTCATCAACTTGCTCACCCAGTGGTTGGAGATCACCCACCAAGCAGAGGATGCCCTCTGTGTTAGCACTTGGGTCCAGCTAACCAGTATCTCAATCACTGGGCTTAGTATCATTCTGGAAGCCTTTGACCCTGCCAATTGCTAACCTGGGGGTGGCTGAAATTGTATTAATAGAGAGGTCTGTCATTGGTCCTGCTCCCCTGACTTTTCTCGAAACAAGCACCTGTCAATAAGTCGCAACCCCTGCTAAGTTTTAGACTTCTCTGCAGCGCTCGCACACCTCAGCAGGGTGAAGCACCTGCAGGCAGCTGAACATGCATGGCCTTTCCCAACTAGCCACCCACCAGCACTTACGCTGGTCACATCAGCAGCAGCAATGCCATAAACTATTGGGTAACCACAACACAGCACCACACAGCAGGCTCTCTGTTAGGGGAGAGAGGCACTTCTCCAGCTCAAGAAGAACAGAGTTGAGAGCAGGAAATTCATTTGAGAGGTTCAGAAATGCAACCTTTCTCTGCAGCAAGAAACTGGCTGCACTGGCCAGTAACTACACAATGGGCTCAGGCCAGGAAAGCCACACCTCTAAGCTCTGAGCCACTTTTTTCTGGGCTTGTACTGCCCTGTGGAGAGGCAAATCTTGCTCTATAAGAGAGACAAGAATAGAGTGGGCACACAGGATACAGATTTGCTGTGCTATGTTCAGGAAGTCCAAGAGGGAGTGCAGAGTAACAAAAATGATTACGGGCTTGGGAAGCAAGGCTTATGAGGAAAGGCTGAAAGAGCTAGGGCTATTTAGTCTGATGAAGAGAAGATGGAGGAGGGATTTGATAAGTCTTTAAATAACTGAAAGGTGATTACAGAGAGGAGGATGATGATAAACTTTTCTCTGTGGCTGTAGGGGACAGGACTAGGAGCGATGGCTTCAAGCTTCAGCAGGGGAAATTTGGATTGGGGGTTAGTAGGAATTTTCTGACTGTGTGTGTGGTCAAACGTTGGAACAGGCTACCTAGAAAAACTGGAATCTCCATCCCTGGAAGTTTTCAAGAGCAGCTGGACAGGCAATTGGCTGGGATGGTTTAGTCAGGGATGACTGCCTTGAAAAGGTGGTTGGGCTTGATGACCCCATAAGGTCCCTTCCAGTCCTAATTTCCCATTACCTTAATATTTACCTGGCAGCAAGGAGGTATGAGTTCCTTTCCCAGTATTTTCTAGCCCCACGTGTACTGGAGACACACACCTAAGGACATACCTATGCGAGATCCCTGATAACAGAGTTGGAGTTGTGGCTATACCATGCTGGCTCCTTGCACAGCATGGTACACATTAGCAGACCTCAAATGCCAAAGATGCAGAAGTACACAGCCAGAGCCACTGCTTACTCCACCATCCAACCAGATAACATCAAAGCAAGCAGGTACCTTTCCAACCTTCTCCCAAGGAGCAACCTCCACAAATCCAACCATTTCACACACAGGTAGGGTCCTACTACAGTTTGTATGGACATACCCAAGCTAGGTGCAAACAAGCAAACATAGGTCAGGTTCTGCATGGAAATCGGTACTGTATCAGCAAAAAACCCACCTAGAAAACTGGATGACTACTCTGGCAGCCTGCTCATGCCAAGTCTAGGCTGCTATGCATATGTTGCTAGCTATGCCCCAGATAGCCAGGGTGTTTCTTCCTGAGCTGCAAATTGCCAGGGCTTGCAGAGGTAGATAACAGGAGCTGGGGGCAGATGAGCAGACCCTGTCCACCTGCTCACTATCCCCCTCCCCCAAGGAGACAGCACCCCATGGTTGATGTAGCAGTTCACTCCCAGAAAGACACAGACCTCACAGGTAGCAGTTGGAGCTGGTCTTAATACAAAGAAAGGTCACCTTTGTACCAAGGTAGCAAAGAGGAAGATTGAGTTTACCCATCTACCACACCCCAGAGCTTGGCAGGACACAAGGGTTCATCTGTCTAGTCCTGCTACTAGCAAACGACCATAATACCCTTGCTCAGGGGTGGGCAAAATACAGCCTATGGACCACATCTGGCCCACCAAGGAATTTTGTCTGGCCTGCGGCAGGTCCCTTAGCCCCACTCAGCCCAGTGGGCAGCCCAGGCCATGGCGCATGCTGCCAGTCTCGCCACCCCGGGCAAGCAGCAGGGCTGGGGCAGCATGATGCCCAGACTCACTTCCCAGCAGCAGTGGCTCCTTCTGGCTGCCACTGCTGGACCTAGCCCTGCTGGCCAGGAGTTCTGGCCTGTCTGTTCTGTACCCAGTGCTGGGGATGGGACCCATGTGGGGCAAGGTGCAGAGCCAGACAGATAGGATGGGGCCGCAGGAGGGCAAGGAGTGGTATGGGTGGTTGGGGCTGGGATCACAGGGCAGGATGGTGACAGTGCGGGACCAGGGCCTGGGGCAGAGCCACAATCCATTGCCTGCATGTCTCTGTGACGGGCACTGGTTCTGTGGGCAGGGGCATGCTGGGAGCAGATTGCGGCTCTGCCCTGGTTCCTGGCCACATGCTGTCACTCCCCAAGATCCCAGACCTGGCCTCACCCCCATTCCACTTCTGGATGCAGCTCCCTGCCCGCCTGTGGCCCCACCCCATTTGCCTGGCCACGTACCCTGCCTGAGCAAGTCTCCATGGAGACTCTGGGATCCTAGGGCAGTGACAGCATGGGGCCAGGGCCCAGGGCAGAGCCACGATCCATTCCCCACACGGCGCTGCCCACAGAATTGATACCCATCGCAGGTGTGTGTGAGGAGCGGACCAGGGCTCTTCCCCAACCCTGGCCCTGCGCTGTCACTGCCCCACAATCCCAGCCCAGGCCCCGCCTACCTATCCCGCTCCCAGATGCAGGTCCCCACCCGCAGCCCATCCCAACTATCCAGCCCAGCATGGAGCAGAGCCACTTAGGAAGTTCTGGTGAGCTGTGGGGGCCCCTATCTGTTCACATTAGCAGCCTGCTACCTCTGCCCGATAGGCTTGTCCAAACACACCGCAAACATCTGTTTTTGATGCTAGGGAGAAAACACAAAAGAACCTAGAGACATTTGCTGTGCTGCCAGAGGCTCCCAGTTCTAGCCTTCTCACTAGTAACAGCAACAAGCCCCAGGGCTCTGTTGCAGCAAGAACAATGGCTGAACACAAGCAAGTGGTACAGAGTATCTCAGGAGCAGCCCTGACAACTCATTTCTGCTGCACACAGTGAAGGAGAACTTACAAGCCAGTGCAGGAATTGCACAGAGTAAGGCTCAATTCCCAGACTGGAAGACAGGCATGCATTTCATTGTGCAGGTTCCTTCACACCTAGCTATAGCAATGCAAAGGGCTTCCTGAAAAATACTTCCACATGAAGTTGGGCTAGGCAGAGAGTCCATTTCCCAAAGGGCCCATACACACCTTTCCACCCTAACTGGCAATTAGCCCTTAGGCCAGCACAGCTCTGCATCAAAGTAAGTGGTTCCTAATTGTGGACTGGCACCTGAACAGGCACTGCTGATATCTGATGGTTGACCACGATCACCCTGGGCTACAGCAGTAGTCCATGAAGAGATGCTAGCAACCACCACTGCACAGTACAGAAAGGCTAGGGGACACAGCACTCTAAGGAGGTACACTGCCATCTGCTCTTGGAGTGGAGTTGGCACCCTGTTGTTGTTGCTGGGGTCACAAAGCTGTCCCTTCACTGTACCTCCAGATGCACCCTATTTAAGGGGACAGCTGGTTGTTTCAACGCACCCCTGACTCCAGTCATCCCCGTGCTTTTAGGAGACACTTACAGGACTGCCTTCATGGCTTCAGTTTCCTGCTAGTAACTTATACTTTTAAACATGGAGCATAGCACCCCATCTACTTCAGTAACATAAACTGCCTCTCAGCCCTGCCAGGAGCTGGGGAGAACTGACCTCTTATGCCAGACAGCTACTGAAACAGGGATGTGTGCTGTGACTTGGTCAAGGCCACAGTGAATTTATAGCTGACCCAGAAATAAAACACAGGCTCCAGACTCCTGGGCCAATGCCTTAAATCACAAGCTTCCTGCATGCAGTGCAACAAAAAACAGTGGTAGAAAGCTGGGTGCTTCAGTAGGTGAATGGCTGCACCACATAGGGCTTCCAAACCTAATTAAATAGAGGGAAAACTCCTTAGGCAGGGTCGCTGGAGCCAGAGTACAGATAGCAGCCTTCAGAGCTCGGGCACTCGGGAAATAAGATGCTAGGGGAGAAGCCACAAAAGCTCTGGGAAGCATTCACCTAGAGGTAGCCTCTACTGGACTGCTTCCTCACTGCTCATTGCTGGGGTTAGCTCCGAACCTGGTACTCTCCCTAATATTTAGAGTGGCTAAACAATAAGCCAGCAACAGACAGCTTGACCCAGGCTCACATCTTACCAGGGCATTGCATGGAGTTTTTGATCTATGAATGGACGGTAAGACGAGAGCTCTCTTCTCAGATTTTTATCAGGCATTCACGTTAAATTAGCAACAAAGAAGGAACACTGCCTCCCTCTCCCCAGTGGCAAAATCACCCGTCTTGCCACCCCAGTCACCTATGAAGTCAAGCAGGTCAGGCCTTCTCTTCATACAGGAAACAAAGCAGTTTATGATTGCTTCAGTTACACACCCCGCTCCAGGCCATCCATCTGTCCAAGCCCCTCAGTTCACTATTCTGTGTCCTCTTTAGCCTTTCAGACCAGCAGCTGTGCTCAACATAAGGCAACGTGCTGATGGCACAGTGCTGGGTGTGTCTCTAGAGCTGTGGTACTTACCTTTTGACCACACAGGCCAAAAGAGTGATGCAAGGCTGGTCCACAGGCTGGAATGAACCCCACGTTGCCTTCACCCAGCCCTGTGCCACCTTGCATGTTCCTTCCAGTACACAGTGCCATGGCCTGCCAGGCTCCCCATAGATTCCTGGGGACCCCATGGGCCAGATGACAGGACACTAGGGGCTGGATCTGTTGCACAGGCTGGAGGTTGCACACCTCTGATCTAGAGGATTTCTTACCTGTCCCATTTCTAACAGGAGTGGGACTCCTTGCATTAAGCTGCCTCAGGGATCCTGGTCTGCTGGGGAAGGCAACTGTTAGCTGAGGTGAGCACCAACATCATTCTAGTCCAGCTGTAAGCATTATCATCACAAAGCCCCCCCATGAACTGGATGAGTGGCACAGGGCCAGTCCATAGGCCAGATCCAGTATGGGGCTGGGTACATGGGTTCAGCCTGTGGGTGTGACCCAACATGTCAGCCACATCAGATCTGGTTGCAAAGCAACCCTGCATGTTGGCACAACCCAGCACTTGGGATCACATTATCTGGCTTACAGGGCTCTCCATGGGCTGGATGACATGGCCCTGTGGGCTAGATCTGGCCCAGAGGCTGGATGTTAAGCACCACTGGCCTAGGAGGAAAAACCACAGAGGGACACACTAGCCCCAGTTACTGCCTGGAAAGATGAGTCACAGCTGGCAATCCCTCTTTAACAAGGGAGTGGGGCTGATCACTACTGCCCACCTATTCCAGGCTAAAATTGGGCATCCCTTCCAGGCTTGATCAGCTGCATACACATGAAAAAACAGTGCTGTGGCTGCTGCCATTCCAGCCAACTGGAAGACCAAATGTTAGCAGGATCTACAGGACTTAACCTTGCATTGCACTGCCTCTCAAGCCACTGCAGAAGAAGAGAACAATTCAAAAGCACAAACGCTCAGTAAAGTCTTTCAGATCTTTTTTCAGGGATCATATTAGCAAAGAAAACCACAACCCTGGACACAGACTCTTTGACAAACAGGACTTTGAAAATTTAATGAAGGTCCCTTAGGAATGCATCATCTTCTCAGCAAATACTGGCACCAGTAGTCCAGGATGGCTGCCAAGTTCTGGGCTTCTCATTTAGCTGTAAACTTAAGCTAATGGGTCAGCACTAAGCACTATTGCTCCAGCTAGAAACCATAAGAAAGGTTTTTATCTAGGTTAGGGTGAAGCCCTACTCTATGACCAATGTCTTTGGAGAGGGGTAAAGGGTTAGCCCTGGAGGAAAAACACTGCTTGCTTAAATTCCCAATTCTACCCTCTGCCTTCACAAGTCACCTATATTCAAAGCACCAGGCAGCACATCTCAGATAAGGGCACTGATCAGGTGGCTGGAAGCAGCATGGCAGGTTTTGGATGCAGGCATCACAGAACTTGGCTAGCAAGGAATCTTGATTATAACTGAACTCCCTGCTCCGCTGTTCAGAACAGGAGCCACTAGTAATGTCTGGAAAAGTGCAGGGAGAGTATGGAGAGCCACATTCACTGGTTGCTGCTAGGACTGAATACAGAACACTAAAGGCTGTGTTCTTGTCTGCTGTTTTCTGGGTGCATGCCAGGGCTACATTGCTTACAACATCACAAGTATTGAGCAAACAAGATTAAACTAGCCCTGAGCACAAGCAAGGTTCTGCCTCTGCCAGCAGAATGCAAGCCTGGCAGTTCAGCTTTGATCACTGCTCCTACCACTAGGACTCACCAGTCAGAGCACATGCATAGTTTGGAGAGTCAGGCCCTGAACGATTCCTTTTCCAAGGCCTTCAGAGCTCAACCAGCCCAGTTACACAAAATTAGCTCAGAGTTAGTGTCTGCACACTTACCCTCTGCCTATACAAGTCACCTATATTAAAAACACCTACATTTGCCTCTCTCCACTAAACTAACATAGTTCCCCCCAACAGATTCAGTCTCATGTGCACTAGGAATCAAGCAACACTCATTTTCACAGGCTTCCTCCACAATGCAGAAGATCACAACCTTTTCCTAAACTGCTAATACTCAGTTATTCCACAGACAGCTGCAGTGTGTTCAAGTATTAAGTACAACAAACTCAGGAAATGCCAAAGAGGGGTGCACCCAGCTGCATGCTGCTCTCTGACATAAAAGCACTGCCATTATATAGCAGCCCCACTGCATTATGTGCTAAGCTGCAGAAAATGCAATTAAGCAGACCTACTTTTCCTAGAGCCTTAGCCACTCACAGGAGTAGTAAACTGCAGCTTATCTACTATTCTCCATACACTTCCACTGAAGTTACCTCCGTTCCAACCTGGCCCAGCAGGCCTGCCATGCACATAGTTTTAAAAAACCTCTATAAGTAAGCAGGAAGCTATCTCCTGAGAGCTGGCCTTTGGATATGAAACAGGACAAGTTCTCCCTCAATGAAATGTCTGCACTTTACTTGCTCTCCACACACTTTACTGCATGGCAAGAGTTTGTGGTGAGCTGATCAGCTTAGCAGAGGCAGTCATCTGTTCAGAGCACATCTACAGAGGCCTAGTGACAGAATGGTCTCTTTGCTTGACATGACTTATCCTTACAGTCTGTCAGCATCCAATTATCCTGCTCAGAGCCTCCTGCCAGGAAAACCAAATTGTCACATGCACTAGAAACAGCAGTGGTACGCTCCCAGCACTCCATCCTGCTGGAATCAGACTTTCACATCTCCTCTGCTGGGCACCTGCCTTCAAGTCCCCTGCCTCAGCACCTGCCCTCTTGCCTCTTCAACCCCTGTGTTGAAATCTCCTAGTTTTATTCTGTAGTTGGCTGTCAGTTGGGCTGGCGGATCCGCTACAGGAAGTGAGAGGGGAAGGGTTTCCACAGCTGGTACCAGTACAGTCACACTAGCCCCCTCACACTCCTAACTGCGCCAACTGACTCTGCCAAGGTCTCACATTTAAGGAGCTGGGCCAACAGGCCACAAAGAGCCATTATGGGGGAAGCCATGACCAAGACAGCAGTCACTTTCCAAAAGGAAGCCAACCCTTTGTCTGTGGAAGAAACACAAGGGCCTGTACAAAAGGTAGACAACTGGAGGTTAGAGAAACACAACCTAAAAGCAGGTGGGAAGTATGCCCAACAAAACACTCTCCCTCTCTCCAGATGAGCTGTGGTGGGAAGTCCCACAAAAGAGTCTGAACAGCTAAGAATAGGTACAGCAGGGTCATCTCTAAACTTCTTCCCAAATTGTTTCTCCAGATCTCTCACAAGTCTTCCTAGCCTGCTCTGAAGCAGGCTAAACTGACAGAAAAACTGCTGAAAGTGGCTCATATAACACCAAAGTCCCCTGTGCTCCCTGCCATGAGGCAAATAGAGATGCAATCACAGAAGAGTTTCCAATAGAGTAGACCACATGCTATCAACTTGAGCAAAGGCTGGGGGAGAGAGGGGACAGCACCCAGCTACATAGTCACCTGCAGTCTGCCAGGCCACAGCTTACCCAGGGGCTGGGGCATGTGCTGCAGTCTATAAAGCACCCACAAAATTCTTCATGGGGCACTAGGCATCCCCATGTCACTGCTTGCGCCCAGACCACTATTCTACCAAATCTAAAAGTTGTGGCTGGAACAGTTTCTAGGTTCATTCAGTAGCTCTAGGCCCAACAACAATTCTGCCTGGGAGGACGAGAGGATCAGTTTGTTCATACTTCAGGGATTCCTACTGCAGTGCCAATGAAGCAAGTGTGTGGGCTTCCTCCCTCATACCAGGAACAAAACCACCCCCAATTCTGTCTGGGCCACCTGGGTGACAAGGTTTTATTCCCCCAGGGGACTTGTGCAAGGAATGCTGTGCCCAATGTCCTGCTGCACTGGGGCAAGAGACCAGATGCAGACACAGGAATCCCCTGGAAAGAGAAAGCAAGCTTTCCCAAAGTCAGCTCCTGGGGTGAGCACCCAGCCACAAGCAATTCAAGTATATACCAACAGGAGGCCTGATCTCATCCTGTGCTGGCTCTCTCCAGTGTCATTATTACACAAGATGTTGCACCTGCCAAGGCAACTCCCATTAGCTCACACTGATGGATACTTGATACAACAGTTGCTCAATTATTTAGCAGACAAACAGAAGTATCATATAAGCACAAGGCCACCAGAGTCTCTGGAAGAGGATCAGCAACTCATACCACACTCGGCAATTACTCTGCCTTCCAAATGCCCCACCATCAGAAGTCTATTTATTGATTAGGGCATGGCTCCAATATAGAGACATAAAGCATTTCTGTCTGGGTTTTGCCTACTTGGTATTTCTGCCCCAGCTTGTAGACAGGGGAGAACAACTACCCCGGTCTGACGGACAGTGCTGCCCATTCTACCATATCAGGTCATGGAACAAACTCAAGGCAGCAGAGCAGCCTTGTAGGCTGTAGACATAGTCAGTGACTGACGGACCACGCTGACAAGTGCAGAGTACAAACCTAGCAAAATCCTGAGTCATGAATAATAAGTACTTCAGCTGGTATACAATCAATAATCAATATGCTTGCATTTAAGTCATAAGCAGTAGCCTTAGTAGTAAAATAAGAATCTCTTTATCAAGACAACTTACTAAGCTAGGCCAAATATGAATAACTGCTCTTTGAGAAAGTGCTTAATAGCAGCTAAAAGTAAGAACCGATGTTTTGCCTTTTGATAAGAACTGAGTTGTATGTAGTCAGCTAGAATCCTATTGAAATAGTTATGCATCTTTGTTAAGCGGTTGTCAGCCTTGTCCATTTTCACAGGACTTATGCAAAGCTGCAGAAGCATGGCTAAAGCAGGCTCCAACGCCTGCTTTAGAGTAAACCTTTGCTAACATTAGCACTAGCCTGGTCAGAACACAGCAGCCAGTAACATTCCCAAATGGTGAGGGAAAGAGATCAGTCCTCTTGCCCAGAACTGTACTTTTCATAAGGACACAGACTCCAGCTAATTGGCAGCTAGAAGACTGCCACCCTACTTTGAGTTTGTTTGGTGGCCTAATATGGTAGGATTGGCATTGGCCCCACCCCTTAGCGCTGACTGGCTGCAAGCACTGTCCACCGTGTCACCCTGACCCTTGTCACCAATTGGTGGAGACGTGCAGGGCCACAAAACAGGCAGCACTTGCAGCCAATCAGTAATTAGGGGCAGGGGGAATCATCAATATTGTCGGCAGCTCTTCAAGTAACCATTCCCCCCCCCCCAGCAAATTGCCATAGTACCTTAAGGGCTGCTGGGTCTCTCTGGGGAGCCAGTATTTTATTTTGAGTAAGTTTTATTTTTTTTTACCTCCCATTGGAGATTTCACAGGCAATGCTGGATTTCACAAAATCTGTGAAATCACAATTTTAGTAGGTCTCTAGGTATAGGTGAAAATCTGTATTGTGCTGCTGCTGGTAGCTAAACAGACAGAGAGACAAATGCATATTCTTATGCTTTGGGGTATAATTAATAAAAGGTTGGGTTCTAAAAACCCATCTCTTGTTTCTTTATCTGACATAGGTAATAATACCTTACCTCCTTAAGAAGGAATGGAGTCTCTTTTGGAAACGTAACTACACCTTGCGTTGGTGTACAAAAAGTACAGTCATTAAGGACTTTGTAACTGTCCCTTAATTTTGTTTCTAAGCTTGCAAAAGAGGTCCTGATCATATATGGCTGTAGTCTGCTCTCTCTAAAGACTGAATGGTACAGGATTTTTGTTAATAGCCTTGCCATGTCATGCCAGCAGCACAACAACAAGGGGAACAGTGCAGGACAGCACCTAATGCCTGCACCTGCTTGCAAGGAACTCCTTGGTCCAGCACGTGAAAAAGTACACAGCAAGAAACCAAAGATGCCCTTCCAGATGGACAAATATTGTGGGGTGGGGAGCGCTCAGTTTAGTGTTAGCAAGAGAAGGTAACAACCTGGCTGGCTGAAAGGCACAGGCTTGGACAGCTGCCCACGAAAGCAGAAGGGACGTTTTGGAAATCATCTTGTTCCATTTTGAGCAGAGAGATCTACACTGGGCTGAGTGGGAAGGCTCTTAGCTGAGCAGCAGAAGCTGCACAGTCTGTTACAGGTGACATATTAGCAACAAATCTTTATATTGCAGAAGCCTACGTAGCAGCTAAAGGAGACACAGGTTGCGGGGGGGATTGACTGTGGCATTGAGTTGCTATGCTCAGCTCTCACAGTAAGCTCTTTCCAGTCTTCTTGTTACCACCAGCCATCCAGAAAAAAGGAAGCAGAAATAAACTCCCCTATACACACATCCTGGTTTTCAGCCAGCTCTCTGTTGTCCTAGAGTGAAAGATCTGAATTTGCCAGCAGCTCCTCTTCTCAGTGTGGAAAACAGCACACAGCATGACATTGAAAATAACTTTCCAGATGGCCAGATACTGGGGGTCCTAAGCCCTGTCCAGTTTTGGGCCCCACACTTCAAGGAAGGTGTGGACAGGTTGCAAAGAATCCAGCACAGAGCAACAAAAATGATTAGGGGCCTGGGAAATAAGACTTATGAGGAAAAGCTGAAAGAACTAGGATTGTTTAGTTTGGAGAAGAGAAGATTCAGGAGGGATTTTGATAATAGTCTTTAAATACCTGAGGGGAGATTATAAAGAGTATAGAGACAGACTCTTCTGTGTGGCTACAGGGGACAGGACTACAAACAAAAGACTCAAATGGCAGCAAAGAAAATTTAGCTTGGAGATTAGGAAAAAGTTTCTAACTCTGAGAGTGGTCAAGCACTGGAAAAAATTCCTTAAAGAAGCTATGGGATCTCCATCCCTGGAAACTTTCAAGAGCAGGTTAGACAGACATTTGGCTGGGATGGATTAGTCAGGGACAATCCTGCCTTGAACAGGGGTCTGGATTAGATGATCTCATGATGTGCCTATGATCCTTTTGAATAGCATCAAACAGGATGGATGCTGCAGCCAACTTTGCTTCTAGAGTGTTTCTCAGTATTCATTAATACAGAAACATACTCACAGATCACAGTTAACTAAAATCAAGCACAAGGACATAAGACACTAGGCCAGTTTGTCCAGTTCTTCTGACAGGTCCCAATACCACCTGGCAGCCCCTTACTGTTCCAGTCCTGTGCTTCTTTACAATGTAGCAATGCTAATACCCCTCAGTCCTGATGTGCTCTCCTTACTATTCCAGAGCTGGGTTTCCCTCATGCACCTGTATGTGTCCCTCAGTCCTTCTCCACAGTCCCAACTACATCCTTCAATAGAACAGAAGAAAAGAAAAGGAATTGTGTTGAATTTGCCATTCAGAGTAGATTACAGAGGACAGATTCATCTCCTTAGTTACTTCAGTCAGATCAGGATTCCCCGAGTACTAACAATTGTCTGTACAGCTATCTACACCTAAAGTTTTGAGGCAAAAGGGCATTGCTCTGGGGCACCTGTCCTTGTCCTCCAACCAAACAACCCCCCAATATTTTCTGCAGTGAACACAGTTGAAGTCACAGAGCAGCAATCCAAAAAGGCTTTTATAATGATCAGTAAGGCTGCTATTCACCACCACCACCACAAATACTCCTAGAGGTCATAGAGGACTGTAACATACTCTCTACCCTAGATTTCATTTTGTCCAAAGGCCTGTAACACAAATGATGTACATATCATCTTTTCACATGCAAGCCTAGACAATGTTTCATTTTTTACACTGTATTGCTTTGTAACAGATAGGCAGAGGTGGTTTCCAGTGAAATGATTTGCCACATAACCAAGATTTGTGAGCTGGGCAAGGAGCGGGTTGGATAAGGATTGCTTTGGATGCTGCACTCGGACACCTGCAGAATCTGCACAGAAAAGGCTGCTCTCATTGATCGGTACCACCCTACCATTTCTTGTTCAGGATCTTTTGTCTATCTTAACTTCTGCCCAGTGAATGCTTGCTATAACTAGGCAGCAAAATAAGGGCTGCAAGGACAAATGTGGCCCTATCTTTCTGAATCTTTAATACATCTGAGACTCAGGGGTCCAAATCAGTGATACAGAGTTTCCATGAAATGAGGAACACCTCTAACAAGCTGTCCACTAACCAAAATCTGGCTAAACAGTGTTTCTTGCCATTTCCCTTTAGGATAAACTATGATGGCTCTGGACATTCTGGTTATCTACAGACTTGCCTCAGTGAGTTCCCTATGTTAATTACATTATGTGTGAAACAGAATATCCTCTGATTAGACTTTAAATTCCCTTCTCTCAACTTCATTGGGCCTTCCCAAGTTCTTTGTTTTTTGAGATGGGGAAAACAGATCTGATCTCCCTTCTTCAGTTTAGGCCTTATTTAATAGACTTTAATAGAATTTAATGGACTTGTATTGACACTGAGAGCATAACAGTTTGGATGGAATTTCTGTTGGGAAAACTGGGCCCTTTTGCTCATTTCTCTAAAGCAACAACTTCAGTCCTCCTATTCAGGAGTGTTTCTCCAGGCCCTCAGTCAGTCACTCTCATTAACCTTCTCTAAACCCCATTCAGTTCTGTAAAGCACTTTTGGAGATGGGTTGAACAGTCCTGCAGGTAAGATTCGGATGAGACTACTGAAAATTTATAGGCTATGGACAGATATTACACATAAACTGGTTTAAATGATCAAAAACTGGTTTAAACCTGTAACAGAACAGATGTTCAGTGCACATAAACCAGTCTGAAAATGGCTGAAACCAGTTTAAGATAAACCTGGTTGAATGTAATATCAGACTTAACTGATTTGGGTCAAACTGGTTTATGCAATGTCTATTCCAGACCCCTTCCTGGTTTAACTTAAACCAGAGTCCCCCAGAACTGCACGTGCTTTGCAGCCTTGGGTGGGGCTCTCTGCTCCAGAGAACTGAGCTGGCCCCTCCCCTCTGCTCCCTGGTTGGAGCTTTGCCTGGCTTCCCCATCCCCACCACTCCCTGCTTGAGCAGGGATTCCTCCCTCTTCTCCCACATCATGGACAGTAGCCAGCACGTGGTATGCTAGCTAAGGCTGAGAGGTGTTTGTAGCAGACAGGACAGTGTCTGCTTTGGGCTTTTTGGAGCTAATCAGCATGTCAGCTGGTAATGTCCCTCCTTTCCATCCTTGGAAAAAGCTGTTTAAGAACAGCTTGAACTAATGAGAGAGGCTTTTGTTTTCTTGATGGGGTGATAAATGCTCTGTTAATCCTCTGCAACTCCATGCTGTGTAACTAACTTCCTCCCTAGTCAGGAGCAGCAAGGTGAGGCAGAAGGGGAACCCCTCCCTAATCAAAGTTCCTGCTGGGGCCTGGCCACCTACCCCCACCCTCAGCTCAGTACTGTGTAAGGGAAGGCTGCTCTAGCGCCCCTCAGCTTTTAGCCTGAGCTACTTCAGGCATGTGCCTATATTTCTTCAGTCCAGAAGGGATGTCCGTGTTGTTACAAACCAGTTTAGCCTAGCCAGGTTAGACTAACCTGCAAAGATTGAATCAATTCAGGCTCAGGCTTTTTGAATGCCTGTCTCTAGCCATACAGATAGTTCCATAGTATTCTCTATCCCAGTGTTTTTCAACCTAGTGGTTTTCAACCCAAGGGGTCTGAGAAGCACATCTAGCAGGTCTGTGGAAGATGGCAGAACTGCCTGAAGGGGAAGTGCTGCCGCTGTTGCTTCAGCTCTCCCTGCATCCAGAGGCCCCTAAACACCAGCAGCAAGCATCCCAGCACCAGCAGACAGAGCACTGCTGTTACTGCTGCTCCAGGTCCCCCATGGCTGAGTGCCGGCAGCAGACAGCCCAATACCAGCAAGCAGAGCACAGCTGGTGGGCAGCCCCACCTCATCCTGCTGCCACTGCTGCTTCTTGTGGGACTGGGTGATGCTGCAGCCTGCAGCCCCTCTGCTCACCTGGTGATATCAATCTAGAAACTGAAAGGGGCAACAGCATACCGGTTTGGATGGAATCTGCATTGGGAAAATTGGCAGCGTCTTGAGGCATTTATGGAAATCTTTATTTGGAAAAATAAGAACTGCACATATTTTTAGTGAAAGATGAGGTCCTACAAAACTGATGAGAGGCCACCAGCAAAAGTCTGATAGGGTATAGGGATATCTACTAGCTCAGTCTGTACCCCAACTTTTCTTCACAGCATATCTAATGCATGTAGAATGTGTGAGGGTTTGACATGGCAATCTGGGGGAATCCCTGGGTGGATATAGTTGCCTGTGTATACAGGGGTCCCATACTTGATGGCTTTCATCAAGAAGCTTCAACTCTGAGTTTCTCAAGTAAGAGAAAATAACTTTGACAACTTTTGGACTGAAAACAAAATGATGCTGGACAATGATGTAAAAAGAGAAATTGAGAAACACTTGCTGGAGCTCAATCTCAGTTTTGCCAGTACTTTCCTGAAATGGGCAGTGAGAATGAGTGGATACGTGACACTTTTGTAGCAGACTGCAACTCTGTTTAACAACTAAAAAAGAGCAATTACTTGAGTTATCTTGTGACAGGGGACTGGAACTTGAATTCAGGCAGGAACCTTTTGCCCAATTATAGTTGAAAATAAGAAAGGAGTACCCTGATCTAATAGATAAAGCCATTAAAGTCTTGACACTATTACCAACCACATATTTATGTGAAGTTTTCAGCCTTAGTATCAATAAAAACAAAATACTGAAACAAATTGAGTACTGAAGATCTAAGACTGAAACTGTCACCTATCCTACCAAACTTTCACATGCTTTCTGATAAGAAGCAAGCTCAACATACGTGTGCGTGCATGCATGCATCTGCACACGCGCATACATGTGTGTTTATGTGGGCAAGATAGTCCCTGTTGTTCTGGCCATGTGCTCAGCACATGGCAAACTGCAGCCTGTACAGGTTTCCCTTGCTTTATGCTGTACATGCATTCCTAGAAAATGGTGCATAACTCAAATTTGCATAAAGGGAACCCACTTTACAATATAACAAGCAGGGATACGTTCTAAGAAGCATTCCCTCTAAGCTGCGTGGTGTGTGTGGCCACACAGGCACAGCTGGCAGCGTGGCATAAGCATGCCTGCATGGCCACGCACGCAGCTTAGAGGGAAATCTGGTTTCAAGACCTCAACTGGACTGACCCCCAGACTCATTTCTACCACTTTTACAAGACAATTTTGGTACTCACCAACATCAGACAGTACACACAAGCACAGGGCATGGAGATGGCAACTACACAAACACGTGTTGCAGACAGTGAGTGAGGAGTACAGATCCATACAGGAGACTATATTTTGGTGTGCGTCACTCCCACAGGGCACTGCACAAAGCAGCTGACTGTGGGCTTCCACCACACTGACCGCATTAGAGTGACTTTTCCTCGCATATAACAAATTTTTGGTATAAAAAAGGTCATCACACAAGAGCAAATTCACATATACAGAACCCACATAAAGCAAGGGGAACCTATATCTGGGCAAAATATGTAAAAGCGTCTGGCCTCACAGGCCAGAAGCAGCAGAAGATTCTTCAGGCAAACTGAGTAAGAGAGGCTGGACTGTGGCACACCCTAATTGGACAAGACTTGGATAATGTCGTGCCAGGTATACAAGAACAACTCAACTAAGAACAACTCTCTCTTCTCCTGGGGTTTCTAAGAGCTGTACAGCTGCATTGGGAGCCAGAAAATCTGCTCCCCATGGGGGAGTCTTCTCCCACTTTCACTGGAGAGGCAAGCAAAAGCTATGTGATGGGAAAGCCTCAGGTACAGGGAGAGAAAGTCTGCCTTGGAGTCTGACACTCCTATTTCCTCCCCTTCCCCTTTTTTTCTTGAGTGGGATAATACCATGGAGGTGTTAATCCCTGAAGCAGACTGACCAGAAATAGGTCTTCACAGTTACTGGTTCCTGTGTTTGTGATTGTAGTGTCTCAGCATTGTGGTACAGCTGAGACTGGATGTCCATTCTGCAGCCATAGGCCTGGGCCCTTTTTGCTGTTTCACAGCTACTGTGGTTCAGCCTAGCTGTGTGGCTGAACCCCAGCCATATGTCTGGCTGGCAGATTTGTGTCCAGGTGAAGCCTGACAAGGTTTGAGCCAGGGTGAGATCTGGCACTACTTGTTTTTTGTCCAGGCCTCATTGCAGTATAGCTCTGGCCAGTTTTTTGCTGCCCAGTCCAGACCCAGCAAGATAGGTCTGGGCCTCCTTTTGTCCCTTTTGTAGTTTACTTCCCCACCAAACGGTCTGGCTGGGCACTAGCTGTAGATCAGGTCCAAGCCAAGCTAGGCCTGACCTCTCCTTCGAGTTCTTTTATGAGGCTGAAGTTGGTTCCTTATTCCCAGTCCTTCTTCCTGGTTTCTTTTTCACAGCTAATCTATACTTAATAAAAGATTCTTATTAATGAATTACACATTCTAAAGGAGAGATGCATATTTACCAATGAATTAAATTGTTATCCTGTGTAAAGTATAGAGTGCTAAATGAAGAGCAGATTAGGATGGGATTATGGAGCAAAATACTTCTTGGGCCACCCCAAACTTCCTGTCAATGCCACTAGGGGATTGTCCCAAAGAACCCCGAGTGCAATCCTGCCTGGCCCAAAGCATGGCAGCCTGACATGGCCAAGCCAACTGACAGTCCCCCATGCCTACATACTAAATATACGGACCCAAATAAGGAACTGATTTTTGGGCTGGGATTATGGCGGGAAATCCTTCTTAAGCCACCCCACACCATGCCTCTGCGCCACCAAGGGACTCTCCCAGACATCCCTAACCAGAATCCTGCCCAGCCCAAAGCGTGGCTTGTCCGTGCCAGGGTGCCAACTGGCAGCCCCTGCCACCTACCGTACTAAGTATAAGGGCTCGAATAAGGAACTGGTTCCTGGGCTGGGACTTCCCTGTCTAGAGTCTTTCCCAGCCCAAAGAGCGGTTTGGCCCTGCCAGGGTGCCAATGGACATGCCTCCCATGCCCACTGTACTAAGCATATGGCCCCAAATAAGGAACTGGCTTTTGGGCTGGGATTACAGATGGAAATCCTTTTTGGGCCATTCCACACCATAACTCTCCATTTTTCCATGGGAAATAGAAAACCTCAATCCCTGACCCCCAGTCTCAAGGTCAATATATTAACCTTCATACATTCCCATGGGGTAATGTCCTATCCCAGATACATATTTTGTGCTGTATCTTAAAGTTAATTAATTCTAAAAACATTTCTTTTTAGGACACTGTCACTGGCACTGCAGTGTACAATATCCCCAAAGAACAGCCAGCTTACATGAATGGTTTGCTCTCTGTGGATAAACAACTGCTCAGGGTAATGTGTTACCCCAGGCGTGAATGTGTTTTCCATATGGGGTAACAACTTACCCCAAGCCCATGTTAAACCACTGCCACCACCCCCAGAAAACTTGTTACCCTAATGCTATTTCTGTATAAATGACAGGCCTACACCTGTTTGGCCACTTTGGGTGGATGCATCTGAAAGGTCAGCATTTATTCACACCTCATTCATGTCTGCTGTAGGTATCCATGGCAACTAATGGATGGTCATCCTCCACTCTGCTTTGGCAGAATATATGGTGATTGCTTTTGCTAACCACTTTGTTTGCAGGCCCTTTGCCAAAAAACCTCAGCCCTTTGTCACACTCAAATCCGCCTCTGCTCTCTCTTTTCATGGCAAAACTCCGCCTTACCTGCGCTTTTCATAAACATACAAGCTAGTTTGTCCTGCCTTTGCTCCTTGTCCTCACTTCCAGCGAAGGGACAGCAGAGAAGAAACAGAACAACATCTTACTGCAAAACAGTGTACACTATGGAGTCTCCTTCCACGGTAAGGGCGTGACACCTCCTATGCCCCTTTTACCTGCTGTCAAAAAGTCCCTGCATGTGTGGTTTCCAAACAGCATCCACCCACATTTGACTTGCCTGCAAAGGGTAGATGCTGGTCTCTGGCTTCTGTGCCCAAGAGGAAACGGTGGTTACCTGTACTGCCATAGGGCAGGGTGGAATTGCTTCTGTGGCAGCATAGGTCGACAGGCTCATCTTTGATTGTTATTTATATGCGTTCAGCAGTAATCAATTTTTTCTTTTTTTTCCTGCAGTCCAGGATGAGAAGGCAGTGCATATTCAGTTATGAAGCCCGTCTTGCACAGGTAACTGGGGATGCCAGCAGCACATCCACTGATGAAATCTTATCTCAAGGCAATGAGGATGCTGACTCTGTTCCAGGCACGGGAGACTGGTGAGTGCAAGAAGACAATGCATCTATGAAAGCTTCATCCAGCTCAGAGGAGAAGGAGCTGGTGCCACAAGCAGAAGTGATGCCAGCATTTCCAGTGAGCAAGGGAAGAGGACTAACCTGGGGCTGCTGTGGAAGACAGAGAAGAGCTACAGCAGGACGTGGAACAGAACCACTGCCATCACCCCCAGAAAACATTGCAGAGGATGACAGCTTTTGAGGAAGGAATGGCAGAGTGTGGGAATAAAGTCCACAGCTAACACATCATCGGAGAACAGCCAAGGACATAGCCCATGAAAGTGCTAGGCCAACAAAAGAAACTAATAAAGACACAGTGGTGGAAATGTTCCACCTGTTTCTCTCACAAGATACCCTGACTGTTATCATAAGAGAAACAAACAGAGAGGCAGAAAAAAGATTCAGGGAGTGGAATGATAGCCATCCTGAAAATAGAAAAGAGTGGAAAAAGCTGGACAAAACAGAGCTGAAAGCATACATTGGCCTCCTACTGCTGAGTAGTCTATACCATCGTGGTCATGAGGCACTGGAGGAGTTGTGGGAGCAAAGCACTGGACGTCCTTGCTTCCGTGCCACCATGAGTTTAAAACAATTCTGTCAAATCACCAACTACCTGAGATTTGACGGTTGATGAGCAGTTCATTGCATTCAGGGGTCGCTGTCCCTTCAGACAGTATATGCCCAGCAAGCTTGCCAAATATGGCTTGAAAATTTGGTGGTGCTGTGATGCAGTAACATAATTTCCCCTGTCTGGAGACATCTACCTGGGCAAGCAACCAGAAGCTCCATGCCAAAGTAACCTTGGTACCCAGGTCATTGAAAAACTGGTTCATCCCTGGTACAAGATGAGAAGGAATACTGTGGGTGACAATTTCTTCACAAGTATTGACCTGGCAGACAGACTGCTACAGCAGGACTTGACTTATGTAGGTATGAGTCAGAAAAACAAGGCCAATATCCCAAATGAAATGCAAGCAAATAGAAGAAGGGAAACTTTTTCATCCATTTTTGCTTTTGATGGGGAAATCACCCTAGTTTCCTAGGTTTCAAAGAAGTCCAAAGTTGTGCTGTTGCTGTCAAGCATGCATCATAACCTGTCACTGGGTGGAGAACAGAGAAAGCCAGACATCATCCAGGACTACAATAAAAATAAGGGTGGGGTGGATAACTTTGCCCACTTAGTCCGTATGACCACCTGCAGATGGAAAATCAACAGGTGACAAATGACACTTTTTCAATATGCTGGATGTAGCTGCCATTGCCAACCTCATCATTTGGCTAGGCCACAATGCAAACTGGAAGAAAAGATCACATTTAACAAGATGACGCTTTTTTTTTTTTTTTTGCAGGAGCTTGGAGAAGAGTTGATCGACGGACATACAAAATGAAGAATGATGGATACACGTAATCTGTCCGACAAGTCTGGTATGACTGCCCTAAATTACAAATTGCTACAACCCATCCCAGTAGAACCTTCTGCAAGCATAAGTGGATGCTGTGCTTTTTGTCCAAGGACAGACAACTGCAAAACCTGGAAGCGATGCAAAGATTATAAGCGATTTGCTTGTGTGCACCACAGGACATCATTGCTGCTTTGTGAGGAATGCAATATTTAGTTAAAACAGGAAATGTTTTTGGAAGTAATTGTTAGTTTAAAAACAGTGTGAACTGCAGACTTAGCAAATTGTTCATTCACATTTTGAAACTCTAAAAAAAGAGTTTAAATGTTGTTCATAGATCTGATTAAATAATATTTTGTGTTCAAATCATCATAGATACTCTTTCAAACAATCTGTATGTTTAATAAATAGTTTTTGGTTGTCACTGGTTCCATTTTGTTCATGAGGGTGGGGTAACAAGTCATCCCGAATTGCAGGGTAATGTTTCCCCATGTAAACAACAATGGTTACAGTTTCATGACAAGGATCTGATGATTAACCCTCATCCAAATATAGAACCTTAAGATCCCAGCCTCAAACTCCCTTTTGTAACCAGTTTTTCCTGAATTTCCTTTCATTGTACCTTGGTTAAACCTACCTCCAATCTGCTGCCCACCCTGCAGCACTGTACCACCATGGTCTTTCCTAAGACAAAGCTCCAGATTTCCGTCCTCCCTCCGCTCCATCTTTTTAGAACTGAAAAATGAATGCAACACCTCTAATACATGGACATTATACAGAGCTGACCTGCTGCCTCCCGACTCCATGCAGGGAAAGCTTTGGGCAGCAGACTAATTCAGGGGCGGGAAATTATTTTGTGCGGAAGGCCGCTTACTGAGTTTTGGCAAGCCATCAAGAGCCGCGTGACAAGCAGCCAGGGGCAGATAACTATTAATTTGCTAAATTTTTTTAGGGGCCCTGAGGGCCAGATAGAATGGCCTGGCAGGCCACATCGGGCCTGCAGGCTGCATTTTGCCCACCCCTGCTGTAATTGCTTGCATTCTGGCAGCCACTGCATTACACCGCAAGCTCCTATGTAATCTCTGCAGGTCACTGACAGTACTGCCTTAACTTGCCACTGCTTCTTCTATATCTATTATCAGTGTTCTCTAAGTGCCAGCTCCACAGGCTCTCTCTTGCTTCCTTTCATCTTGCACAGCCTCCCCCCCACTTTCCACTTACAGGCCGTTATACTATGGGAGACGCTCATGATCTTTATACTAGCCTGTGCAAGTTTACTCTTGCCCTTCCACCTACCAGACTACTCTAGAGGCAGTAGCAGGAGTTTTGGGTGCAACAAGCAAGGAAGGAGGCCTTTCAGCTCCCACTAGAATGCAAGGAATAACCTTTCTAGCACAGATAGATAAAGTAAAACTTCTGATAATTGCCCCCTCCAAGGACAGAACTGTCTCAAAACTACATCAGCAAAACAGCTCTGTGACTGTGTGTCAGAGCAAAGCCTGTCCACATTTGCAGCACAGAAAGGCCAGTGATTAGTGACCTTGTGCTGAACACTTGGCACTGTCAAGCTTAGGGCTGTGTGACTGGTGCAGCGACCGCAGGAGGCAAGATATAATTAGATACATTTGTGTACATCTTTGAGTCCTTGACGGAAGAATCAAAAAGAGACTGCAGGGCTGAGTGGCCCAGCCAGATGGGACTCAGCTCTCTGCAAAGCCAGAGACTATCATATTCCCAAAGTGCTAAGAGAAAGTGGGAAATACGGGACAGACTCTGAGGGCCTGGCACTGAGGACCTAATACAAGCACCTATTAGCTGAGCTGGCAAAGCTGGGAGCAAAAAAACATTTGGAGAAAATACAGGGAGTTAGCAGAAATTGGCAAGCAAGAGTCCTAGCAAGAAGCACTACCAGCCAGCCAGGTCTTCGGGCTGCAGAACACAGAGTATTCACCATGCTCTCGCTGTGACATTCATACAGAAAGAAAGAGATGCAGCCAACAAGGGCTTATAGAAATCCAGCCTGCGCCACAGTCCCTCTAAGCTCGTTCTCAGCCAAGAAAGGAATATGCAGGGCCTATATGCCATGACAATGCTGCACTCCATTTTAAGGTCACCAGTTCATCTGTGCTGACCAAATACAACCAGAGGCTGTGGAGAATTTGCCCTCAGTGAAGTAGCCCAAGGATGGATATAGGCATGGACTTGGCTGTGGCAGCTCCTGTGTGATCAGCAGTGCCACCCCAAGCTCACCCAAACAGCGACACCCTTTCTTGATGAATTTCCTTGGTGTCAAAGCAGGGTCTGATGCCTTGCTTACATTAAGCAAGGTGTGTCACAACTACTCCCTGCTCACAGCCAGCTGCACCAGAGTATTGACCATGTGTCATTGTCTCACATTATGACCTGTACTTGGGGAAGGAGACAACTGTACAAAGGCTTCCCAGGGCGCCAAGATACTCTACTCTCTCTAGCATCTCCAAGAGGAGCAAGCACAGCATTAACTGCCCAAGCATCAGTATTTAATTTTCCTAGCAGCACACACCTCCCATTCCATGCTATCTGAGCCTTCAGGAACATGATACTGAATGGCCAGCAACCCTGAAGTCAAGAAAACATACTATCAGGAACTTAAAAATTGTAACCAGACAGAAGTCAAGGTACTCTTAGGAATAGTCCTCCCATTGTTGGCATATAGATGTTTCCATTGTAGCAAGGGTGGTGCTCTGAGAATAATAGAGGATTGAATCAGGACTCCAACTCTTCCTGTGACTTTAGGTGAGGCTCATGAGGAAGCCAAAGCACGCAGAGGTGAACTGCGAGGCTTAAAGATGATTACAGAGAGCAGAGGCAGGATGCCCTCCCTTTTTTAATGTGTTTATTTTATAGTCATAAGAAGAAATGAGAAGGCTTTCTTTCTGTTGCTGCCTACTCTCCCCCTGCTCCTATTACGAAGGTTGCATCTGTGGGACAGAATGGGACTTCTCCCTCTTCTTAATGGAAGGGGTGAGGAAGAGGAGTCTTTCCCAGCAAGCTTTCCTTCTATGTGAATTTTAAACATTGTTTTACCTTAATTACTCAGTCTGATTTTTCACCCGTCTGGCAAGCTAAACCCAGCTGGACTCGATGATCTTCCAAAGTCCCTTCCAGCCCTGATGTCTCTGAAATCTATGAAAATCATGACTATTTTACCATTCCCTTCAAATTAAACTACAGTAACAGGTTGTCAAGGCTGTTGGACCCACAGAGAGGAGTAGAAATAATCTTCTGACTCACTCAGCCAGCCAACCAGCCAATGTATGTCTCATTAGGTGTACTTCAGAACTATAAATAGCAGAGTCTCCGTAAAACAAAGGAAAAAGCCAGGCGGTCCTGAAAGGATGCACCTACTTAGAATAACCAGTTCGAGAAGGACAGGCAATTCAGCAGTTTGAACACCCAGTTAGGACTTAGAAGATCTGAGTTCAAATCCCTGCTCTATCACTGACCCCCTGGGTGACGTTGGACGAGTTTTTCAGTCTTTCTGGCCAGCAGTTCCCCCTTTGCACACTAGGTATAATAGCATTGCCTTGCTGTACAGCAGTAATGGGAGAGTAAATCCATTAAAAACAGTAAGACACTAGTGAGACCCAACACATATGAGATTAGGGGCTAAGGTACAAACAAGCCCTGCCTTAAAGACTCAAGGTAATACCCATGAGAGCAGGTTTTGGGATAACATATTAAGATGAAGTGAGATTCCAGATGCCTGGAATTTGCATATACTATACTGCTAAGTAACGCCTTTTAACCCTTATGGTAATGACCAACAATTGGCAGTTCAGGAAGAAGCAGGACACAGTGGTTACAGAGAAGTCAGTGAAGCCATAAATCTGGATGAGAACTCTTGAAATAAGGGGGGATTGTGATTATTCACTCCACAACCAAATGTGCTGGAAATCTTGGTCGAGACCTATGAAGGGAGGCAAAGCAGAGCTGCTGTAGGGAAGAGACACAGGAAAAGAACGCAGTGAGTTTTGCCTCCAGTGCTCCCAAGGCAGCTGCATCCTCTCATCACGCTTGGTTTTATAGCTTAGTGACCACTTCATGCCTGGACCACCCTGGGCTCAGTACCCTCACAGAACTCCCAAGCCGCTGGAGCCCACCTGAAGTAGAAATGGTAATACAGAGTTCAGCAATACATGTCAGAGTCATCAACTCTAAGGCAGAAATGCTACTCACCCTTGGATGTCAGTGTCCACAAGGAGTCGAACCAGGATCCCTGTCACCGCCACAAGGATTGGATAGTGATCCACACTCTCTAACCCTGCATGATAGAAGAGAAAGAGAGGACCCTTACCACCACTGTGCAACTAAAGGTTGCTGCCCAGAGCTATACCAGCCATTTTCTGGAATTTTTTATACTCTGCTTAGAAGAGACACTGAGATGCAAGTCCACTCTAGCCAGGACCTATGGATCTTATTAGAGCTCATGGTTCATTCAGGAAAGGGATCAAGCGACTTTTTTTTGGCATAACCACAAACACCGGTCTCTCCCCTTGATCTAGAAGCCAGTGCTACCTGGCCTACTCCAAAACCTCATGAGCAAGGGACTGGTTTAATCCCCCTCCCTAGCAGTAAAGAAAATCTGGTGGGTATACAAGCAACATGGGACTGCCCAAAATATGGCCATCATGGTCCTGCACTTAACTCTTGAGTGGCCAGAGCTTCCTTCTTGTCATGTCTCAGTCAGCGAGGAGTGCCAAACAAAGGAGCTAGAGGGCTGAATGGAGAAAGGGAGGCTTCCAGGGTTACATGAGGCCCATTAGTGCCTCAAACAACCTTTATGCTGGAACTGTGAAGTAGCCATTTCCAGAAAAACTGCACACTGCTGAGACATCATTTCACAAGGAGGAGAAAGACAGATTCACTCAGCACTGCTACTCACTCAGGGGCTGGCGTTCTAACACCTACCCGCCAAACAGCTACTGTGCATAGTGCGCTGTTTAGCATGCTGGCTGCACTGCAACAGGACTTTGATAATATGGTATTGGGGGAAGGTGAGTGAGGGCACTTTTCTGCAGGGACAGGGACTAGCAGATTGCTGTTCTCTGCCATCTCCTGGCAGAGCTGCTCAGGAAAGCAGAGCTAGGCAAGATGTCTTTCAAACAGCACCAGGCTGTTCTACTGAAGGTTGGTTCCAATCCATTGAACAGGATACTACCTCTTCTAGCAAGTAATAGTGCACCAGGCACTGGTACTGTTCTCATAAGGGAAAATTACTTAATTCAGAATGGTAATAAGATGTGGTAGGTGTTTAATGGTGTATGAAGGCTGGTGCTAGAAGTTCCCACAGGCAAAAAAAACCCATAGAGGCAATTAAGGAGACAAACACAGGCTAAAGACCCTGGCCAAAAGAAGAGTTCAGGGAACTGGAATTGTTAAAATGCTCTGCCTGAGCATTTCCATGCCCTAGTGAAGATGGCACTTCCAGCAGGACAGCTGCTCAAGGCCTAGGTTGGAAGGAAGAGTGACATCCTGCTCTATCATGTGTATCCTTGCCTGCAGCATCAAAGAAAGTCTCCCACCCACTGGCATAGCTTAGCTTGTCAGATCACATTCCCCTGAAACCTCCAGCAGCCCTGCTGATCTAGAATCCAAACCTCTGGAAGAGACTGCAAAGAGAGCTCCTAAATCCTCCAAATCCCCAAAACATTCCCTCCCACTTCCATCCCCAGCAAACTCCTGCAGGAGATGCAGGCAGGTCTCACCTGGCAGCCGGAGATTGACCACTCTGTCAAACAGGTTCCGCTCGGCTGTCACGCGATTCAGTACCTGATTTAACAGCTGCGTAGGGAGAAATGCAGACTATAAGGAATGGACAGGCCTTCTCCATCAGCAGAACAAGATGCCAGCCATACATTTAAATAGCTTCTGTCCATCAACAGCCAGGCAAAGGCATACAAGAACCACTTTATACTGCATTGATCAGGCACTTTCTGCTTACAGCCAGCCCACATGCACAACCAGCACACATTCCCAAGTGGGGTCTTTTCTTGAAGCAATATCTTCTTCACTAAATCATTCTGAAGGCTGGAATAAGATGTTTCTCACCATGGACTGCTGAGGACCTGAACCACAAATCAAACTACAGCCCCATATCTGTCTAACAAAACAGCCTGTGAGAAATGCAGGTCCCAGTATGTAATACTCCATCTGGAGTCGGTGGGAACAGCTGCACTTTATATTGCAACCCAAATTCTCTTCAGATTTGATAAAAGTAGGAGGAAGGCAGTGTCAGACTGCACCACAATGTTCTTCTGTGATTTGCATGTGTACTGAACTCCTGTCCAGAGTGTTGCTTTCACAGGAGATGGGAGCTCAGCTCCACTGCAGCCACAAGCCCTGACAGTGCTAACAGGAACTCGGGCCTGCAGCAGAAAGAGGCAGGCTGCATTCCAATTTGTGGCACTTATGGAAAAAGCTCTAAGGAGAGAGAGAAGCTACAGTACTGAGAACACATTGTGGAAGGAACTGCTAGTTGGAGACCCTCTGTCAACCTCCAGGCACCAGAGTGAAGCCTATGAGAAGAGTCGGCAACTGCAAATGGTCCAGAACAGGGCTCTATTTGAACCCAAAGCCAACAGCAGGACTGGGACTGCCAATCTTGGGGCACAGACTGGAGCAGGGTGAAGACACAACGAAGAACAGGTGCCCTGCAATAAGACACAGCACCAGAACTCCAACCATAACAGCAGCAAGTTTCTGCTTGTGAACACTGTGACAGCATTTAATTAGCTACGGTTAGGATCTGAGCAAGTCTACCAGATCACAAGGGCTGCTCCAAGATTGGTGTGATCATAACAGTCCTGCCTCATTTCACTGAGTATTCACCCTGCTACCATGCAGGCTGGTCTTCCGTAAACTGAGAGCAAACTCCTGTTGAAGCTGCCTGGGGCAGAATCACAGCTGAGGGACAGACGTGAGTCTGACATGTGGTTGTCCTTATTACTACAATCCCCAACATTATAAGTGAACCATGTGCATGCTCAAATTGGCTCTATTTAGCTGATTCCCTTCCCCTTGGCCATGCCACATGCTTGAACTCCCGTTGCTTTCCTTCTTCCCTGACTGTTTCTATCGTCTCTATGGAACATCCCTCCTCGGCCCCATGGATTTTCCTCTTCTCAAGGCAGCTGCACTTTGCTTTGGGTACACTCAGGACCAGCAACATTTCTCTCCTGAGGCAGGGGTCAGCACATCTTTTCTCAGAGTGCCAAAAAATCATTTCTGCAGAGAAGGTAAAGGAACAGATATGCTGCTAGTGGTAATCATCTCTGTTGTACTACAAACCTCCTATGGCCTGCTTGTGCAGGAAATGGCAACACACTCCAGAGGGAAATGATCATCAAACTCTACTGTAAGCTCAGCTAACAAGTTGGGCCCCAGGCTACCGTGGGATGGTGACAAACATTACAGACTTCACAGCCTTGCAATTTAGGAACTCATTACAGCACTCCTCATAAAGACCAAGTTCTTACAGATTTGAGGCAAAAGGGGCTCCTAGCACCAAATCCAAGATTACATAAAATAGGTGAAAAAGCCTCACCCAGCAATTCCAGCCTCTAGTTAAACAGCTCATAATTCACTTAGCAGAGAGCTCCCAAAAGGAAATGTGCAGTAGTGGTGTAAAGACTCCTAGTGATGGCAACCCATTCCTTCCTAAAGAATCTGTTCCACTAGTTGCTGCCCCATGTTAAACATGGGGTTTATTTCCAGCTGACCTTTGCCAACTTTAGGTCGCAGCCCCATGATCTTGCTAGCTCTGTATACTGGATTGAAGGGCTTTCTCTCTGAGCAATGTCTTGCTCACTCAGGTACTTTGTAGTTCATGATCACAGTCAGGGCGGCTAGGGTCTGGAACCAGCTTTCAAGAGAAGTGGTGCAGGCCCCTACCCTGGGGGTTTTTAAGAGGAGGTTAGATGAACACCTTGGTGGAGTCGTTTGACCCCAATATTCTTTCCTGCCATGGCAGGGGGTCAGACTCGATGATCTGCTCAGGTCCCTTCCGACCCTAGAAACTATGAAACTATGAAAGGCACTTCTTAACCTTCTTTTCAAGAAGGTCAGTAGATGGCACCCCTTTGGGGTGGTCTCTGCAAAGGCTGGCACCAACACACAAAAGTCATGAATTAAAAATGATTACACAGTTGTGGCGCAGGGCTGTGCAGGATGCTTTGGAATTGAAATAAAAGTAATAAAAATAAAGTCAATGAGGCTAGCTTTGGCCCTGACAGGTGCAGAGAGCCAAAACAAGTGCATCTTATGTAGAGGAGGGCAGAACTAGACTAGCAGACAGCTGCAGCTCAGGACTGTAGGACATTAGAAAAGTTACAATAGGTAGCCAGGGATGGGAAAGTGCAAGTAAGGATGCCCTCTTTCCACCCCCCTAACATTCATTTTAAATACAATGTGGGGCCAACTGCACCTTTCACTGGTTTCCCCCTTGATTTCACAGCAGACAGACTTGCACACCTGAAATCTTAGGATTCTCCTCTGAGATCCATTACGGTAACATCTGCCATATGAAAGCAACTGACAATATGGAGGTCCTTATGAAGGTTTTTGGCATGCACCCCCTCTCAGTCTCTGGGTGTAGAGAGCTTTATGTGGGCTGGGTTTCTCTGGGATATTATCTTAAGTGTGCACACAGGAAGCGTGGCAGCATTTCCCAGACCCAAACAAGCCCATACATGGCTGACTGTCATGATATGCTGAAAAAGCATGGGCACTGATGTCAGATCTCCCTGGTTTGTAGTACTAAATGACCAGGCCCAGACAACCCATAGATCCAGTTAAAGGCTATATTCTTTGCAATCTACGTGCAAGCCCTTTGCCACAATCTACAGCCCTAGCAGAAAGCACTCACACACTGTGTAGGTAGGTGCACTCCCTGTACCAGGGACATACCTGTGCAAGCCTCCTGAGTAGCAGCTCTGATGAGGGACGGCTCCAATCAAGGAAAATCTCAGAGGCCAACGTGACAGTCATTTCCAATACCCTGAGTAAGCTCACAGAAAGGTCAAAGCATGTTGCGCACACCTTCAGCTGGCGGCTGTCCACAAAGTTCCTCTCCAGGCGTTCTGCTGCCTGTTGGATCTACCACGTAATGGAGTGCAACTTAGTAGGGGGGCACCCAACCCACCCAATCCTGCAACATTCCCCTGGCTCCTGGCATCCCTGCTCCCTTAGAGGCCAGGTAGCCAATGTATTCTCAGAGGGCTAGGCTCTGGACAGCAGAGTATATACCACTATTCCACCAAACAAATGTCATTGTTTCACAAGCAAGCTGTACTTCCTAATCATTACATCTGTCAAGGTACAGTGCAGGGGTTGGCAAAAAATAGATCGCCAGCCCACCAAATGAATTTACCCAGCCCACAGCTGCTCCTCTAAAGGTGAACTGTATCTGGCCTGTGGCTACCCTGGCTTTCAGTGCCTCTTCCCGTTCTCCCTTCTCCATGTCAGCCAGCTGCAGCAGGCACTCCCCTCCCCTCCCCAGCCAGCCAGCCCTGCCCCACCCCCCAGCGGAAGCTCCAAGGCAGGGCGTGCTGAGTTCCTGGCCAAGCTTCAGCCTGGTGAGGGTGTCTGTGCCCCACTCTGACCCTGCAACTGGCAAGATGAAGCTCAGGTAAGGTTCTCCCTGCTGGTGGGCGAGGGGGTACAGAGGGAAGAGGGCCAGGACTTGTGGGTTATCTGGGCTCTGCTGGGCCAGGGCCTGGTAGGGGCATGGGTACCGGTGCTACACTGTGTTTCTGCATGCTGCTTTGGGCTGTGCCACACTGGTGCAGCTGGAGTGGCTGGCATGGCTCCTGCCTGACCCCAAGTCCCTGACATGCAGCCGGGTTGGACAGGAGCCATGCCAGCCATACCCACATGGCCTGAAGTGGCATGCGGAACATAGCGTAGCATCAGCCCGGTTATGTGCCGGAGACTTGGGGTGGGGCAGGCGGTGCAGGGAGAACGGGGGAACTCAGCGCAGCACCAGTTTGGTCAAGTCCAGATAACCTGCAGCTCCCAGCCCCCCTACTCCCTGAACCCCTTGCCCTGCCCTGAGTCCCCTACATATGGCCAGGCCAGTGCTGCGCTCTATTCCCGGGTGCCCCTTTGGGCCATGTGGGTTGCCCCTTTGGGCCATGTGGGTGCAGTTGGCATGGCTACTGCTCAACATGGCTAAGTGCTGGGGACTTGGGACAGAGGAGGGGATGCAGGGAGAAGGGAGTGGGGAGCCAAGAGTCATCCGGGTTTGGCTGGGCTGGTGCTGTGCTCTGTTCCTTTGTCCCTGTACCCCACTCCCCTGAGTCCGCAGCACTCGGGCAGGCTGGGCAGGTGTCACATCAGCTGCATGCACATGGCATGATCCAGTGTGCAGGAATAGAGCACAATACCAGCAAAGCTGCATGCTGGGGACTCAGGGTGGGGGGTGGGAGAAATAAAGCTTAGGTTCCCCTGACTTTTGTTCTCTTTGCCCAGGGGTGGGCAATTGTTTGGGTCAGAGGGGCTCTTGAGTTTTGGTGAGCTGTTGTGGGGAAGGGAGGGTGCTGCTGACCCTGCTCACATCAGCTCACCCAAACTCCCTAAGTGACTCTCCAACCTAAATAATTGCCAACCCCTAGTAGAGCATCTAGATGTCCACAGGAAGTCTCAGAGGATCCTACAGTATTTGAACCAATCCACACCCGGCTGCACCGAACCACCCCTGCAACCCTCCTGTACTCACCCACCCACTCACCTCCTGAATCATCCCAATGAATTCAGAGAAAGCCCAGTTAAGCTGGTTAAGGACACTGTTGAGGAAGCTGGGTGCCAAATTACGGTCACTACGCAGTAGATCTGCCATATGCCTCTGCAGTAGGATGGAGGGACATGGTTCTGGAATAAGAAAATAACAGTTTCAAAGTTAGGCCCAGCCCCAGGGCTGGAGAAAAAAATTCAGATTGAGGAAATAAATAGGCCTGAAACCAACACCCTATAACTTGGTAAATACTGTTCTCTCTCTTTAAAGGCACAAGGTGTAAAAAGCAAGAAGCCCCCCCACCCATGGCCACTTTACAATAAGCAGAGATGACAGGTGCTCCACAAATCCAGCACACACAGACTATACTGAGCAGAGATCTTGCCTGCAAGACAGTCCGCACTTCCCCAGAGTGCCAACCTGAATTAACCAGGATGTGGTCAAATATTTTCACTGCTCCTCCTAAACCATAGAAATGGGCCCTGCAGCTCAGTGCTGTCCCTTGCACTTATCTACAGAGGGCTCCAGGACAACTTGGGGCTAATCAGTTTCAGTACCAGCATCACAAGAGCTGCCCAGTACACCCCTACATCTTCATATGTAAGGTGACCAAGTTATTTTTAAAGAAATCCATGACATTGTTTCAAGTGAAAATGGAGCAACATGGTGTGTCAGGCAGGCGGGGGGACAGGCACTGCTGCTGCTCACGAGGAGCCAGGCTGGGCACTTGGGGGAAGGGGAGGGGAGGGGAAGGGAAGAAGATGCTAAAATCCAAGTTCACCCAGGGCACCTTCCCCCGCCCCCACTAGTCCAACACTGCTGCTGCACACTCATGCACAGTAGAGTAAGTAGAGAAAGAAGGGATCATGTTAGGTGGCTGATTCCTAGACTTTTCTTTCAATTTTCACCAACTGGCCAGGATGCTGGGACAGCCTACAAAATCTGGGACTGTCCCAGCCAAACTGGGATATATGGTCACCCTATTCATATGGGCCCATTTGTCTGTCCAGTTGCAGCTGAGAAGATGGTCCTTGAGCTGAGTCAGGTCAAATCCTCCCTAGGGTTGTACTCAGTCCAGAGGTTACCTAGCTTCCTCCTGGGACTTGACAGCAGCTTTGTATGTCTAGCAGGGGAATTACCAGGTACCCCCATCATCAGTTTCAGCCCCGTGACCATGGACAGACCTAGGGCAAACAGGCTCCTACAGTACCTAGAATTTCTAACACATGGCATATAAACACACCAGAAAGTCTTTTCAATAGTGCCCCTGGGCCAAACAGCTTAGGCGTAGGCACCTGGGGTGCAGAAACCAAAGGCTTTGATTTTATGGAACACTGGACATTCCAGTGAGAAGAGAAGCTGTATGATAGGAATGGCCCACATCTCATAGGCAGGAGTAAAGTCCTAGTTGGAGACTAGAACCAATAGGGAAATAAATTAGCATCACATAGGGAGGGTGTTTAAAGGCAAACAAAGTACAGACCAATTCAGCAGGTCACAAAAATTTTTTACTGATTTAACAATGTGGAAAAAAGGATCTTCTCAACTGCTTACGTTCCAGTGAGAGTCAGGGGAGCAAGCAAAGGGAACCAGACATTCTTATTAATGAAGACAAATAACATAATTAGCATTACTGACACCACAAGAATAAAATGCTAAACATCACCGGCTATAATATGAACAGAAAGACCATATAGGTTAAAGGTGGAGGGGATGACACTGTTACAGCATAATTACCCATTCTAGAGTTATCAGGAACTGAAATGGATCAACATATTAAGTCCAGGAGGGGAGACTGGTACAACACCAGCACTCCCCCACCCCCCTCCAAAAATCACAGATGGGGAAAAGGGGGAAGATGACAAACAACAGAAATTATGAAGAACTGATAAGGAATCTAAAGACATGAGGGAAAAAAACAATAACTGGCAAGGGTAAGAGCAATAAAGTATTTTAAATACACTTAAGAAGAGACAGGCATACCATTTGAAATAGCTTAAAGTTTAATAGGGTTTGAAATGTTTCCAAAATGTTGTGCAGCAATTCTCAACCAGCACCCTGAGATTCCATGAGATTCTTTTAAGGGTGCCATGGCGTGCCATGCAATATTAGCATTCTTAGATGTGCAAACACCTACACACGATATATCCATTGCTGTCTGAAACCTCGCAACCCCTGACAGCCTCTGGTCCATGGCCAACCAGTTTAACACAGGCAAATCTGCAGTGGCACTGGCTCTGAATGAGGCATATCTAGCAATCCAGCATGTGGTGGCACTGTGAATCATCTGCCTCACCAATCCATCAGAGATTGTCAGATTCAACTGCATGGGGTTTCCAAACTGTGCTGGGGCCACTGATGGCACATGCATTGCCATCCTGGGCCCAACTTGAAGTACATCAATTGCATTGGCTGCTTCTCTATCATGCTGCAGGGTATCATGAACCACAAATTTGTTCCCCACTTGTACTGTGTTACTTCAGAAAGTGCCCTCCCCGCCAGCCACATGTCTGGGAGGTGGCCCATAACTCATAGATAGGACCCTGAGAAAATCATGGATTTCTTGTAGAAAATTCATGGCATGTGTGCAGGTAAAGTATCCATTTTCATGAACTATTCACAGAACTACCATTGATCTTGGCAAATGGGTTCCGGTAGTTTTGTGAATAGTCCGTGAAAAAGTATACTTTACCTACACACGTGCTGCACAGGCAGCAGTCAGGCACATACCGTAGGTAGTAGAAGGCTGACACTAATGGGGTTTAGTCCCTGCAAACACGGGGCAGCAGTGGCAGTTCAGAGGGCCACAGGTCATGCAATTGGGATTGTAGCCCAGCGGTATGCAGAGCACTTCCCACCACAGCAGGCAAGTCTGTGAGGGGGGAAGGGTGTGGGGCTGTTGGGGGTGGGAAGCAGATCGAGGCCCCCACAGTGAGGGAGGAAGTGTGGGAGCTTTGGGCTGGGCTGTGGGGTGGTTGGAGCCCAGGCAGCTCATCCAGGGGGCTGGAGCTGCACAACTCCATGTGCCTTCCATCGCCAGGCAGGCAGGGGACGTGGCACAGCACAGTGGCGGCAGGCACATGGCATTGCATGGCTTTTGGGACAATGGCAGTGGGACACAGAGCCCAGCCCACTGTGGAAGCCTGTCTCCACGCCATGCCCAAATCCAGGGGGCACATGCCCCCCATGCCTCCCTTGGGGTGTGAGCAGCAGCAGGAGCCCCCCCCACCATGGCCCTGGATGAGCCGCCAGCACTCCAGCCATCCCACAACCTGGCCTGGGGCCTCATTCACCCCAGCCCCTGCCCCATTCCCTCCCTCACTGAGGACCTCAATCTGCACCCCCACCCCTTACCCTCCACACTTACCTGCTGGGTGGGAGGGCAGGGCGGGAGTGTGTATACTCAGCCCTGCCCCCCCAATACTATTTTCTCCTTATACCTATGGCACACACGGAGTCCCCTCTCCCCCGATAGTCCCCAATCCCTGAACAACTTTCCCACCCTGCTCCTTATACTCAGTTGCCTGGCTGCATCCTGGCCATGCCCACAGCAGCCACTTGCAGGCTCCTAAAGCACAGGTGTCCTCTTACAGGCTGGACCACTGCCAGCCTGCAAAAAGGAAACCTGCGCTTTTGCACGTTTTTTCTGGCACAGGCTTGTGACCCTTAAAAATTGCAGTGTGGGACTAATTTTGCAGTATTCGCACAATACATGAAATCATGATTTTCTCAGAGGCCTACTCATAGTGTGTTGAAACTTACCAGGGATTGGTAGCACTGAGCACCCTCAGTGCGTCTGTGACCAGGTCTGAGACACTGGAAGACTGTGCTTGATGTTGGTGGATGTGACTACATGGTGCACAGTGAACTAGAAGGCACAGCAATGGTGGGGGCTGTGAGATGGAGGGAGTAGGAAGCTGTTGCTCTGGCATGGTGTGATGTCAAGGGGATAGGCTCCTGGCACAGCTTAGACCACTCAGTGTTGATCTTCATGTCAGTCTCATCATCACTTCTTCCTGAGTACGCCCTGTTTCCTCACCAGCAAAGTGGGGAGTTTCCTGAAAGCTCCTGCTCCTCCTGTACCAGGTCCTGGACTATTGTAGGGTCAAGCTGCAGCAGGGCCTCCCCTTCATTTTATTGGCAGGAACTGAAACCTTCAGTGGCTCATGGCTAGCCAGCAGTGTTGACTGTCAAAGGGGACTGTATGGAATCATTCTCCTTGAGGATCTTTGACAGCTGCTTATAGTACATGGTCATCACCTGCAGGTTCTGAAAAAACAGTTGACAGCTTGGGCCCTGGTATACCACAAATTCAGGATCTTTGTCTTCACACAGCACTGGTTCCAGCCCTGGTTGCGTGCCTGAGCTACCATTTTGGCAGCATGTATTCAAAAACAGCTTGGTTGCAGTGATTCATACTGAATTTCCACAGAGTTTCCTCATCACCTCAAATGGAGAGTGGGTCCAGTACCTCTTCTCAACTTCAGTTAGTGTTGCACTTGGAGGATGTTGGAAGAGGATGGTGTGAACATTGAGGCTGCTGGTCCAGGCCTCAGCTGAATCACCAGGGAGTGCGGCACAAAACTGCTGGCAAGACTTCATGCAGAGTAATAAGTAGGGAAGGTTACATGCAACTCCTGTGACCTCTCGTCACACGACTCAGGGACTGCTGCCTGGCATTTGGGGTGGGAAGGGAAGAGGGGCAGGAAACATTGCATTGTGGGATGCCTGGTAGTCTGCCTGGAAGACTGACACAACTCTTTAGCATGCATATGGAACATTACAAATAAATAAATAAATTAAATTAAATAAAAAAATGGTACCACCTAGTACCTGCTTCCTCCACGGTCATTTTTGGAATGCACTGGCCATTTTTCAGCTTGTCTCAATCAGGGGTGTACATGATGCATACACCCCCTTTGAACTAATTTAAAGCTGTATGTAACTTTTCAACTGTGACACCTGTCCACAGCCTTAGAAACGAAGAAAATCTTACAGTTAGGCCCATTACTAAAAAGACGTGTTAAATTAACAATATAGACGAAGCAGATGTGTTTAACAAAAAAAAAAAAATGTTCTATATTGGGAAAAAAGAAAAGTGATGTACAGTAAAAGCTCTGTTATCTGGCATCCCTTGGAAACGGGGGATGCTGGATAACAAAATATGCCGGTTAATTCAGCTGCCTTGGCCACTGCTTCGTACACCATGTCTAGGGCTTCCCTCCGTCCCTCCTGCCACATCACCGCCCCTCCCACAGGGCCTGCAGGAGGGGTGGCGGGATGCCCCAAACGTGGCAGGCAAAGCAGCAGCCTGGGCTGCTCAATTAACTGGTATATTTTGTTATCTGGCATCCCCCATTCCCAGCAACCATGTTGGTGGGAACCTATTACAGTTAAAGCTGTTATCTGGCATCCCCCTGGAATGGGGGATGCCAGATAACAAAATATGCCAGTTAACTGAGTGGCCCAGGCTGCCGCTTTTCCTGCTACATTTGGGGCATCCCACCACCCCACATGCGGGTCTTGCTATGCTCCCTGGCCATGGAGGCTCAGCAACACAGGCTGCCTTGCCCCAAGCAATGGGGTCTCAGAGAAACCGGAAGTGCCACGGTGGGCGCTTCCAGTTTCACTTTACCTTACAAGCCGACATGCCAGTTAGCAGAGCATGCCAACTTGTAAGATGCTGCCAGACTTTGTTCACGAATCTTTGCTCCTAGGAAAGACAGTTGATGCCAATATGCCTGGGACAACCCATAAAGCAAGCAGCAGCATGTGTGGTTTCCCCAGCTGTTCAACTCTTCAATTCCTGTCCCAGGTTACCCCAACACAGGGGTGGAGCCCTAAATGAGTGTTGCAAGAACAAAGGAAGAAGAACTTGTACAATACGACTTTCATGGGTACTCCTAATTCCTGCAAGGGATACAGTGGACTCAAGCTACTCATCGCACTAAATGCCAGATGGAGCACTGTTTTTCAGAGTGCTCAGTGTCCCTTGGGCTGGCTGTCTTTGATTTCCTACTTAATTTTAGGTCCAAGTGTGGAAGAGCAGCAGCAGAAGGGAAGCTTGAGAGATCTGGATACTGAACAATTCCCTCCGTTCCTCTTTCAGACAGAGTAGTAGCAGCAGGCCAAGATGCCCAGCACCTGCCTTCTTGTCCTTGACAATGCTAAAATTGCATCTTTGAAGATGATCACACTGTTGGGGTGAGTGGTGGGGTTTCAGTGGCCTCCCCCTCTGGGAAGGTCTCAAGGACACCTCTGAATAACATGCTGTTTTGCAATTAGATCAGCATTCATTATTGATCAGTTTATCCTTAGAATAGCAGCACCAGGAATGAGGTCCAAGGAGCCTGCCCATCCCCCTGCTGCTCAGACCTTCCAGAGCCAACCCCAAGAAATGACAGACAGAGTACATCTAGCAACACAGCAATGTCACCAAGGCCATGGGCAAGGCACCACATGAAGGCATGAGGCAGCTGCCAGGGTGCTCTCTAGCACACAACACTCATGGGGTTTGCCCCTCCTTTCTGCTGTGTTTCACCCGCTCCCCTCAAGGACAGAATACAACTGCCCTGGTTACTGGGTCAGAAAAGGAGCCTATTATAAGAGGCAAAGAGATGCTCTCATCTGCAGGAGAAGCAAACCCATGGGACCTTGCTCAGGGCACTGATGCAAGATGCTTTGTCTCCCTTGCACCTTTCACAGATCACTGATACAAGTCCAAAACCCTCCCCTAGCCAAGGGTCTCATAGGAATAGGAGTGTGCGGGGTGGGAAAGAGGAAATACCTAAATGGCTAACAGCTACTCCACCACCACATAGGAAAAGGGCAAAGAAACAGCAAACTTACTCTGGAAACTAGCAACAGATAGATCTCCTGGGCCCCCACCAGTGAAAGAGAGAGTGAAAGACAATGAGAATGAGAGAGCACTATTAAACAGAGACACAAATGGCTCCCCTATCACTTGGAAACCCAGTGCATTACAGACATCTGCAGAAGTCTATGCCCAAAGCCAGACTAGCATTTGGTTACATTAGTTCCCACCTCTCCTACATACATTCTCCTCCAAAAGCCATAGAATATCACACTGTCCAGCAGCAGAGGACACAGAGGGAGGGGTTTGTAGGAGAATGCCAAATTTGTTCCTGCTTGTATAGCCTACTTCTTTCATAGTCCCCGGGCTTAAACGTGGAATTCTATAGTCCCTATCTCCATGATGAACAGCTAGTTATTTAGGCCTTTCTAAGCTTGGGATTTATTTGGCATTCCCTAGTTTCCACTCCCCACTTGAGAAGCCACTATGCCCTGGGCCCAACTGGCAGGTTGAAGACAGGTGGCACTTGCAAGCAGAAATTCAGACTTGTTCCTTCAGGATTCCAGTGAGACTTGCAACCTGATGGGGGCCCTCTGCTCCCAAACAGGATACAACTAGCAAAGTACAAACTGTGTTCCACCCCAACAACAGGGCTGAAGTAATAAAGAGATTACTGCTAGGGAAACGGCAACATCTCTCTTCTCCGCAGTAAATAATGCAAGCTCTGCAGAAGACCATCCCTTTCTCTGCCCCCACTGATAAATGATTTGAGCTCCCCAGAGATCTCTCCTATCCTTCCCAATGCTGCAAATGCCATAAACTTTCCAGGGAACAGATCTGCCCCATTCCACTCACTCTGCAAGCTAGGGAGGTTGGCATCTTCAGGCTTCGTTTTCAGCAGGTGAGGGAGCCGTGTGTATCTGTATCCAAAGCCACAGCCCTGCAGGAGAAAAAGAAAAACAAAAACAAGTGGTACCTTTAACAGCATGAACCCTATAGGCCTCCTTCCAAGCTAGAGCTAGAGGCAGGCTTTTCTGCAAGAGGCAAAGCTGCCCAGCTAGCAGGTAAGAAGGCTGGAGAACCCTGGTCCAAGGCTTGCCAACAATGACATGAGGAGTGGGATTTGTTACCCGCCAGAGCCGCACAAGAATCCAGTTGGTCTGTGCCCAAGGCCGTTGCTCATATGGGGCCAGCAGGTTTTTCATCATGGATATTCGCCTGCCAGACAGAAGGGACAGTTCAGCAGCTATGATATATCATTGGGGAAATGGAAGAAGAACGGGAAGAGAGACAGCAGGGCATATTTAGCACAAAGTAATGAGGAGATATCCCCATTCTCCTTTCACTTGGTTAACAGGACTAAGAACCAGAGAGTAACAGAACCTATAGAACACTTTGGGGAAGGGATAAAGTCAAGCAACTCCGCTCCCAAACCCAACCCTAGTCTGTTTGCCTCAAGTGCCACAACCTCCCACCACTATTTATTCATCAGCCTGCTTCAGCCCAGCCAAGACGTTTTCACTTACGTTACCCCTTATACCAGGGGTGTGAAATTATTTCGGATGGACGGCCATTTACTGAGTTTTGGCAAGCTGTCGAGGGCTGCATGGGTAGCCCTGCCCCTTGACAGGTGACCCACCACCAATCACCACCTTGGGACCAGAAGTCCCGCCCCCTAACCCCTGACCTTTGCCACCAGAAGTCCCTCCCCTTGCCCCTGGAAGTACTCCTTTCAGCAAGGGGTTTTGCTCTCAGAACCAGAAAAATACCAAATTATATTCTAAAAGGCCAACAACATTCATTAATTTGATTTAAAAAAATATTTTTGTTCTGATTTACATGTGTTTGCATAGTGTACATAGAGGTGATTTCACAATAGCTTAAAATGAAGTCATACTCTTGTATATTGGGGGGGAATGGGGACCAAATACAGCTTTGTGGAGAGTTGTGGGGGCTGGATAGGTGTGGGGGGTGAGGGTGCAGGGTGAGGGAGCATGTGGGTGTGCGTGTAAATATGTGGGATGTGCATGGGTATGGGGTTTGTGGAGGGCTGTGTGTGGGGGTCTGTACATATGGCAGTGCGAGGGGGGTGGGGACATGCGTACGGTGGGGTATGTGTGTGGGATTCACCCCCCACACACACACACACTCTGTCCCTCCTTCCCTCCCTGCACGTGCGCATACACATATACCCTCCCTCTCCTGGCCCCAGGATACTAGCATGGGTCCTGCGCTCCCCAGTCTGATGATGCAGCTGGGAGTCACATGGTGCTGGAGCAGTGAGTGGGCAAGAAGGCATGGAATGGCTGGGGCTGAGCAGCTGGGTCCTGCTGCCAGGTCCCCCTGGGTCCTACTGCCCCTGACTCCTGTCATCTTTGACAGGCAGCCAGGAGCAGATGCATATCAATTTTCTAAATTTTTTTTAGGAGCCCCGTTGGTTGGATAGAATGGCCTGGCAGGCCGAATTCAGCCTTCCCCTACCTTTCTCAGCTCACAGCCCAGGTGCCGTGAGAATTTAAGGGCAGGCCCAGCACTTACTGTTCCTCTGGAATCCTCTCCACAGCCCGCAGCGAGTGGGGGTAGCACACATAACTGGCCAGTGCTTGCATCAATGAGTCTCGGATGTCTGCGGGTAGAAGAGAAAAGAGAACAGCAGAATATGGCACACGTACAGAAGGCCAACTGTAGGTGGTAATCTAACAAAGCAGTATCCAATTAGCACTTAAAATCCCAGAGGAGAGAGCAAAGAGTGTTGCAAAAAGTTGGGGGAAGAAGGTACTTGTGGCCAGGAGGTGGACTGAAGCCCAGATAAGCTTGCTACCAGGAAGGACCATGCAACAGTACTTGGGCCAGATCTAAAAAGCTTCTCCTACCATTCAAAGAAGGGCTAATAGTTTTGTGGTTTGCTCATTTATTTGTTTGTTTAGTGCAATGACTCCATTTTGTGTACAGAGGACTGGCTAAGGAGCTCCCAAGGGAGCAAAGCCAGCCTGCAACGCAGCAGCCATATCAACCCACAAACAGCATGTGGACAAAGAGAGGCCCACTGGAACAGACTAGAAACAATGGACAGGAGAATGCAATTGACAAGCCTGCCTTTGTACAAGGAGTGGTCCACATCAGCAATAGGATAAGACATAGTCAGAGAAGGCAGCTGGAGCTAGGGGAATTCTGGAATTCTTCCAGAGCTCCTGACCCCAAGATAAGGAATGCTCTGGGCATACTGATAAAAACCTCAGGAAGAGAAACATGTATAACATTTGTAATTTTTTTTCTAGAGATGCAACATCTCTCACTCTGTTAAAATAAAAAGATATGGCATATTCAGAAACTCTGTAAAATGTCCATTTGTATGTCTCTGCTGACAGCGATCAGGGTGACTAGGGACCTACCAAAAATTCAATTTCATGAAATCCAGCATTGTGAAAGTGGGCAATACCTGCAAAATCCACAGGACAAAAAAAAAGAACACTTAGGAAACATAAAAATGCTCGCTCCCCAGAGGGCACTGTCCTTAGGGAGCTGTGGCAGCCCATTGGCTGTGAGGGCTGCCTGTCACATGGCCCCGCCCCACTCCAACTGGCAGCAAGGGGCAAGACTGCAACAGGGACAGGCTCTTGCAGCCAATCAGCAGTAAGGGCAGGGCTACAAGGCCCCCTGGACAATCGGGGGGTGGGGCGGTGGGCACCATGTTCCACCTGGAAAATGGCAGCCATTCCCCATGTTCTGCCTGCAAAAGCGGGGGGGGGGGCAGCCTCAAATGCAATAGATCCCTATACATACGACTCCTGAAGACTGAAACTGTAAGCCAGGAAGCTGATACCCTTTGTGGTAAGTTGTTACAGAGAATGTGCTTACATCAGAGAAGTCTAAGCATTCAGAAAACTAGTGTGTGGCATCCATGTCCCAGTCAGGATGCAGGAGGAGGGATCTGCAAGTCTCAACTGAGAGATTCCAGCTGAGGCAATGCCTGAACTCTGTTCAGGCTCTGGAAGTTTAAAAGCACACAGGAAATTCACTGGCTGGATTCCTTGATAACAGGCTGGCAACCTGTAAGAAGGTTGGAAGAAGACATCCAATACTCAGTTGCATGTCACCTCACTGGAGAGGAGAGCAGTCTCACCCGTGCCCACGATCCTTGAGTCAGCAAAGTGCTTGGCCAAAATGGCAGCAAGGCATGTAAGAGTCTCTTCATAGCCTGCAAGGGAAGGGATCAGACAGTTAGGAAGGGGACAGCCTGTTAGCAGTCACTAGAAGGTCACAGACACAGCCCCAAACACCTGGCTGTAGACTGGGCCACAGGATTCATCCTTGCTGTGGAACTAAGCTTTCACTGAATGTTACTTGCAGGTCTTGGCCTTGTAGTGCAGAAAGAATTGTGAAAATGTGATACAAGTTACAGGTGGAACACTGCCTGATTTGAGACCCAAGCTGCTTCGACAAAGCAGTGGCCAAGACCCCATGCAACAAAATGCTCAAAGAGCCAGCCACAAAAATAAGCACATTTTCAACAGCGAGCTGGGTATGTATTGTGTGTGGAAATGCTTGGGAAAGATACTTCATAGAACAAATTGCCCTGAAATCCTCTACCAACACTAAGTCTGGCCATAGGAAGTTTCAGAACAGTAGGCTGGGTCTGAGACTCCCAGCATAGCACATTTTCCCTCATCTGGATCGTTAGGTTGGCAAACATAATGGATAAACCTGCAGCAGCACAATTAACTGCCCTGAGCATGCACGCTCATGGGGAATGGTTAGAAGCAATCAGGAAATAGTGTCAACTACCTTGACACTATACAAAATAATAGAGAACATCTGGCTGTGTGTAACCATGCTGAACAACTGGATATCAGCACTGCCTGCCTTCAGAAGATTCAATTGCACCTTTGTATGGGACCAGGGTGCTCACAGGCTGATATGACAAGAGGATCCATATTGCTCAGCAAGGCAAACAAACTTGTAAGTTCCTTAAAACATCTTGTTTACCCAATGCCAAGCTGTGCATGTTTTTTTCATACAGTAGCAGTCCCAGACCGCACTCTTGATGCACGCATCACTGTGCCTGGAACTGTGCAGGCATACACCCACATACACATACTCTCTCTATCCTAGAGAGATTTGTTGTTCCCACAAATACTTGTTACCAAACAACGGTCAACTGCTTGATACTTGGTTCTATCAAGAGCAGGTTTCCCAAGGCCAGCAGAGCCCTTGCCCCTACATGCAAAACAACCTTCACACTTCCTCCTGCCATGAGGAAAGCACTTCCCATCTTTCCCTGTTCCTAAATAGTTAAGGAGATTTTGCACAACTCAACAGAACAATTTACCATTCTGCCCTGAAAAGGAGAATGTGGTCACAGGGCCAGACTGAATGCTGGAGCAGACACAGGCCCATACAAGCTCCCACAGGTCCAAGTCTCACTATCAACCAGAAGATAGCTAGCAATGAAAGCAGGACCCTATCACACAGGATTGTGGGTGCAAGAAGCTGGAATACCTGCCTGGTTGGCTGACCTGCCTCTTCATATTTGTCTGGGTCAAGGACTCCATGGTTTCTAGGTTCACCAGCTGAATACCATCCATCAACACCGCCTAATTACCAGGGCTGTAGAGCCAGGCCTTTGGCTCACATGGCTGCTGCAGCACAGAGGTGGAATGAATGAGGGTAAGGAGGCCACTCCTGATGGGATTATGCATGGGGAGCAGAGACAAAGTCAAGTAAAACATCAAGCAGACAGGTCATTTGCAGGGCCATTTGTTGTCTAGAATATCTGCTGTACAATCTGCTAGCACCAGAATTTTCACTTGCACAGAAAAAACACATAAATAACAAACATGGCTGGGCAGAAACCCAGGGTAACAACAGAAAGTCAGTGACAACCCCACCCACCTGAAGGGTAGGCAAGAAACAAGAAATACTGCCTTTATTAATGATTTGGAAGATAAGATTGAGGGCACAGTTAGCAAAACTGCATAGGGTACTAAGCTCGATGGAGCTCCAGACACCTTAAAGGATTCAGAATGACCCTGATAAACTGGAGAAATGGTCCAAAATTAAACATATGAAGTTTAATAAAGACAAGTGCAGTGTCCTGTACTTGGGACAGAATAATCACACATACAAATATTATTATTTAGATTTATATCTTACCCTATCCAGAAAGTCTAAAGCAGCTTACAATAAGAGACAACCCAAAACAACAGTAGACTCCCCAAACAACACCCCAAAACATGAGAATTCCAGCCCACCTTCTCCCCACTACCAAATCCCTGCTTATCTTCCATTAGAGCAAACTATCCAGTCAATCCCAATTGTGCAGCCCAGAGCCCCAACCCCCTCACCTGGGAGCTCCTCCATGCTGTTGACAGGGCTGAAGTAGTTTTTCAGTGCACTGTAGCTATTCATAGCCACACTCAAGTAGAATTCTGGCATGAAGGCAAAAAGTGAGCCTGTCCTGTCACCATGCTCGATGGTGCGGATGCACACACGAAGTAGCCAGTATATATCCTGCATCTTCTCCTGGCCAGAGAAGAATACAGCCATGCTTCAGTCAGTTCCTACTCCAGGGAGCAGAAAAGGCTTATTCATTGAAACACACACACCCCCACACCTCCCTCAGGACTTTACCCAGGGGCCTAGATCTAAGATCAGTCCCTTGTACAGACCCCAGGGTTTTCAGAATTTTCTTGTATACACCTATTGCAAATTCCCACAATTCTGGGGTAAACATGTGAGGAGAACTATCTCTGGCCACCACCTTCACTCCTAAAGTACGTGTTGCTGCAGAAAGAAAGGAGTCCATCAAACTATGTTAGAGGGTGTCAGAAAAAGTTCCCTTTCACAACATGAAACACTGGCAGCTTTTTATGTAAATTAGGAGCCTGTCTAATTTCTGCTTCTTAGAATGAATCAAATAAAAGAGAACTAAGAGCATAAATAAATCCTTCAACACACAAGGGATCCTGTTCTTTCAGTGGCTGTATCAATGAGTGATCTCAGTTAACCTCACCCAGGAAATATAGGGCACTTATACACATGCTCCAGGAGTGAAGGGTGAGGGGAGGGAGAAAATGACAATTTCTGGAGCATCTCGTGTATCAGTGTCCCTGCACTCAAAAAAGGCAGCGGGAGCACTTTAAATAAAGCTCATAGGTGAAGCTTTAGTTACAGTACTCCACTGCCATTTTTCAGCATGGGGACTCTGATGAGATGCTGGAGTCTACTAAAGCATAGTAATCATGCTCCAGCAGACTCAATTAATCAAATTTGCTTCAACACATTGTAATTACAGTGAATCGGAGTAGCCTCACTGCTCATGGGCAGGTACAGATAGATATAACAATTGTATTGATATCAAAGAATTCTAATACAGGCTGTGATACTACTACTTCTACGTTTTCACGATTCTGTAGCAATATATGAGCAACAAAAGTGCACCAACTTAACCCTTCACTCAGGGTCAGAGAAAAGGTAATTCAGCTCACTTGTATGACTACAGGATCATGTCAATGTAACCCTCCACAACCTTTACAGTCTAACAGCTGCTGCACATTCCTGAGCAGCAGTTCTCAATCCCCTTTTTAAAGTGGTTAAAGGTATGTTTGTCCACTCCCTTACTAGGGTGGTTTCTCTGTAATTTACAGCAAACGGTGCAGGTCACAAACTAAAGAACTTTCTCTAAGGATCTCTCTTTAAGAAAATAACATACATTTCAGTTTACCAGTTAATTTGAGGGATAAAAATCTGTTTATACCACATTAAGATTGGAGAAGTCACATCTGAATCTTTTAAAACGTGTTGACCTCAGAAAGTTACTCCAAGAGCTGCTAAACTGGACTGAAAGCTCAGTCCAGTATCATTAAAACAAAACAAACAGAAAAAGCCCCCAAAATGAAAACTATAAGCAACCAATTTCCTCCCTCCTTTTACCAGGTAATTCAGGGCTATAAAGGCAAGATTCTACTTTAGCATTAAAATAGGATTCACAAAGAGACTTTTAGTTCAGTCTGTTTACCCCGATTTATTATTAGTACTATTATTATTTTTTATTATGACATCACTCTCCTCCCAAAACTAAACCCACTGGCCTTGAACAGTCTCTTTGCTAACTTCTTTCAGCAGAGACCCAGGCAAGCCCCTGCTCAGGAATCCTGTGCCTGTGGACCAAGTTCCAGTGAGGGTCATTCAAGTCAGAGCCCTGATGTCTGAATATCTGGCCTGAGTGAGAAGAACAGGACCAATCTAGGCAGACAGCAAAGCCAAGCTCTACTTGTATTGGCACTGAATGCAGATTACAGCCACTCCTAGAGGTACAGCCAGCACCTCCAGGTTTTTGGAGCAAAACTGGAGCCATTAGGGAGGGTTATGTAGAAAGCACTACATCTTGAATAAAATGACAGACTCCTGGAAAGAACTGGGAGGATGAGGCTGTATAAGGACACCACCTTGAAATGCAGCACAGTAAAACATCCTGCTTTATCTCTGCAATCACTCTCCAGCAAACACATCTAGCTGCTGCAGTCCAACTGGGCAGAAGCCCCCCTCTCCCTCTGGGACCAGCAACAGACTCAAGGAGGCCACCAAGCAAGAGGACTAGTAGTACTCTGCTCCCAGGCACCACTGTCTGCTCCATGAAGGCCAGGCTTTGCACTCCTGCTGGGAAGCAGGGGAACTTCATAGACAAGGCATAGCAAAAAAATTTAGAAATCCATGTGAGCATGAGCCATGTAATGTCCATGCTTCCTGTATGTAAAAAGGAATATTGTTTTCCTGCCTCCCAGTAGCATGTGAGGTCTTAGGCAAACTTCTAGCCAAGCATCTATAAGGTCATCCAGTGGCATAAATTAATGAGAACTAAACACTGGAACGAGCCAGTTGAGCCAGGGAAACCTAGGAGCTGAAGGAAGAACTGCTGAGCAAGATAACTCACATTCCCTTCCACCAGCCACAGCACAACTCCATGCAGTTAGGTTCAAGGACTAGCTGCTTCTCTCTCTACCGTCATTCCTTCCTTAAATGGCTTCTAGAGGGTCCTCATCTTCCCTCCTTTCCCCCTTGGTGCCATCACGCCTCAGGGGAAGAAAAGAACATTCCCCTTCTCCAAGAGTTAATAACACAAAGAGAGAAGAAAGAAGAGAGATCTCCAGAGCACGTGAGAAAGATGTATAAGCAGACTTATAGAATCATAGAAAGCTAGAGATGGAAGGGACCACCAGAGGTCATCTAGTCCAACCTCCTGAACAAGGCAGGATCATCCCCAGCTAAACTATCCCATAAAAGTCTCTCTCTAACCTATTCTTAAAACTAGACAATCTACCCTGTTGCACAACTACAAGGCACATTGCAGAAAGGCATTGCAAACACCCTAACCTGCCACAAGTAAAGCAGTGAGACAAAGGCTGTCAGTGCCCCACTGCAGCAAGAGTTGTTAAAATGCCCTTGAGAGACCCAAGGAAGAAAGCGATGTTCTCCCCCACTGCAGTAGAGAAAGGGAAAATACCACCACAGACTATCAGGGATGCCCCCAAGACTGTGTCATCCAGCCCATGGGACTCCCAATGGGTCTGTGGAGAGCCCCTCAGCTGAAGCCCTGCACACTAGATCTGGAGCACATGGCACTGCAGAGCCTGATCTTGGCACAAGGAGGCTGAGTGAGGGCAGTGCAGGGCCCCTGGAGCCCAATCCCAGCCAGGCAGGGGCTGTGAGGAGGCAGGATGGGGTCTAATCCAAACATGTGCAGCAAGGGGCCTGAACCAGCCTGTGGACCAGCCCCACACCATTCATCTGGTTTGCAGAGCCAAAACTATGAGCACCACTATATCAATCTGACCATGGATTAAAATCCCTTCCCAATTCAGTAATCAGTTTAACCCGGAGCAAGACATTCTAACCAGAAGCCTCGAAGAGTTTAGTCCCAGCAAGAATACTGGCATATGACAGTCACAAATCTCCAGCCCTAGCTACAACCAACACAATTCTTCTGAGAGAGCTAGCAAGAAAAACCCTTGACACCTAGGGTGGTCATCATACAGGACAGTCTGGTTGTCCTCTCTTGATATGAAACCAGTTGCCTTTATGTCCTCTATTTTTTCTCTTGAGTAGCAAAAACTAGAATGTCCTCTATGATGTCCCCTTTTGACACCTGTAGCAACAGGAGGGAAAAATATTCCTTCTCTGCCCCAAGTGGGAATCAGCAAAGCCAAGAAGCATGGGAAAAACCAAACACTCTCTTATCCTGCTCTAAGACCTCAAAACAGCAACCATGACTCCATACTTCATACCCTCAGACCGAATGGCCAGAACTCCCCTTTATGTATCCTCTCCACCAAGACTCTTAGAGCTTTCCCCATAGTACTGTCACTTAACCAGGTGTCTCTCATTTGAGATTTGTATTTTTGATTAATTTTTCAAGGTATAGCACCTTGCATTTGTCAATAATGAACTTCATCCTGCTGATTCTAGCCCAATTTTCTAATCTATCATGATTGCTTTTGAACTGGGCTCCCGTTCTCCAATGTGTTCAAAAACCATCCTAGCTTTGTTTACAAATTTGTTCAAGCAGCTCCCCATTCCAGCGTCTAAATAATGAATAAACAAGTTGAACAGTACCAGGCCCAGGACAGACAACTGTGGACTTAAAACCTCCTGCCATTCATACATTTGTTATTACATTTCACTTCCAGCTTCTGAACCAGTTGTCTATACACTTTGTTGTCATTTTTCCTAGTCTACTTTTCCAATTTGTTTATGATATGTTCAAGTGGGACTTTGTCAAAAGCCTTGCTGAAGTATAAATACACTATATCCACATTCCCTTTTTCAAAAGGGTAATTAACTTGGTGGAAAGAGATCAAGTTTGTTTGGGCATGATCTGTTTGTCAATCCACGCTAGCTGCAAATGGGCTTCCCTATGGCATGCTCCTGCAATACTACTGAGGTCAGGCTAACCAGTTTTTAACTCCTCAGGTCCTCCTTTTTTGCCTTTTCTGAAGGGCACTATATTGGCCCTTTTACAGTCTCCCAGTGCCTGCCTGTCTCCTACGATGTGGTAAAAATTATTGCCAAGAACTCCAAAATCTTCTCTGTCAGTTCCTTTATTACCTGGGGATGAAGTTCATCGAGACTGATCAAAACCTCTAACTCCTACATTGACGTTCAATGCAGACAAATTCAAGGTACTACACCTCAAGAGGAATAATTAAAAACACAAATATAAAATGAGTAACATCTGTCTGGATGGCAACACTATGGAAAAGGACTTGGGAGTCTTCGTAGATCACAGATTCAATACAAGTCTGATGTGTGATGAAGCCACACAAAAAGTGAAGGCAGTTTTGGGATGCAGTAGGTGCAAGATACAGGAGGTGATAGTGCCTTTGTACTTGGCACTGGCTAGGTCTCATCTAGAGTATTGTGTGAAGTTCTGGGCTCCACATTTTTAAAAGCATGTGGAAAAGTTAGAGGGTCCACAGGCAGGCAACAAAGATGATCAAGGGCTTAAAAGCAAGTCGTACATGGAGAGGCTGAAGGTGCTAGTCACATTTAGTTTGCAGAAAAGGTGCTTAAGAGTGGATATGACAGCAGTCTTCAAATCCTTGAAGGGTTGCCACAAAGAAGAGGGAAAGCACCTATTCTCTCTTGCCGAAGAAAGGAGAACACAGGACCAATGGCCTGAAGTTGCAGCGAAGTAAGTTTATATGGATATCTGGAAAAACTTCTTCACTGTTAGAATAGTGAGGCAGTGGAATAGCTTGCCTAAGGAAGGTGTGGACTCTCCATCACCGGAGGTGTTCAGAAAGAGGTTAGACATCAACTGGTCAGGGATGATCTAGGCATAGATATGCCTATGTTCTACCACGGGTATTTCCCATATTTTGGGCTTTGTTCGTCGTCCCCACCCCAACTCCCCCTTTTCTGCTATATTTATCAGGGTGTTTTTAAACCTTCCCAGAGGCTTTTGGAGTTGGCTACAGCCAAGGCTGGGAACTTTGACTAGGGTGTACCAATGCTTCTGCTGGGACCAAAGCCAGAGGTTCCTGGCTAGAGGGTCTTGCTCCTCTGCTCATGGTTAGGCCAACTGCCGTAATTGGGGTCAGGAAGGAATTTTACCCCATGATCAGATTGTATGGACTGTGGGGATTTTTGCCTTTCTTTGTAGCAGGGGATTTGGCCCTCTAGTCAGCACCTCTTGGGTGCATATTAACAACATTTTATGGAAGCAGGACATTGGCTGCTGTGGTTCCCCTGCTTTACCTTTGGCAAATTAAGGTGTCTACATTGCGTCAGGGTTGATGGTAGTCTTATGTAGAGTTCAGATTATGGTGTTTGCAGCCTTGTTTGGATAGAGATGATTCTGCCTCAGAGACAGTGTTGGACTAGAAGACCTCTGGAGGTCCCTTCCAGCCCTACTTCTCTATGACTATGACCATGACCCCTGGCTTGTCCCCTTCCTTATCCAATAATCCCTATTAGTTCTCTGGTTGCAGCTTAATTTTTTAGGGTGGTGTCTGAGGCAAATGAACTGCTGAGCAGTTCCAACTTCTTTGCATCTTCTATTAAGAGTTCATGCTGGCTATAACTTCCTTGCTCTTCTTTATTCCCCACCGTATTTACAGACCTTCCTCTTGTTTTTACCTTCCCTCAGAAGGCAGGATAGATTTGTACCTCATAGAGTAACTAAATCAGAGATGCATACGCTTACATAAGCAGTGGCCTGCTTCATCTCCAGGAAACAAAGCTGCTAAATGGAAAGCAGGGATTAGAATAGAAAGGATAGGGAAGGTGGATGAAAAAGGAGGGAATGCTGCTGGAAGAGGTAAATGTCAGTTGGTTTTTAAACTGTTGTTGTTTAAGTACAGCTACTCTGAGCTGACAATTTCTGAAAGGCTCACAAGCCTATGGCAGAACACCTTGACCTTCCTGAGCATCCCATCTCTGACCTCAAAGTAGCTGTTCTTAGACAATAAAACTTTAAAATCTACTGGAAAGGGAAACTGCAAAACAAGAAACTATCCACACAATGGATTGCCAGAACCCGATTGCCTTCTATGATGAGGTGACTGGCTCTGTGGATGTGGTGTACCTTGATTTTAGCAAGGCTTTCAATACCGTCTCCCACAACATTCTCACAGGCAAGCTAAAGAAGTACGGGCTGGATGAATGGACAGTAAGGTCGATAGAAAACTGGCTGGAGCATCGGGCTCAGAGTAGTAATCAATGGCGCGATGTCCAGCTGGCAGCCGGTATCAAGTGGAGAACCCCAGGGGTCGGTCCTGGAGCTGTTTTTGTTCAATGTCTTCATCAGTGACCTGGAAGATGGCACAGAGTACACCCTCAGCAAGTTTGAAAGGGACCCAAGGAGGTCATTTAGTCCAACCCCCTGCTCAAAGCAGGACCAGCCCCAACTAGATCATCCCAGCCAAAGCTTTTGTCTAGCCAGGTTTTGAAAACCCCCAAGGATGGAGCTTCCACCACCTCTGGGTAACCTGTTCCTGTGTTTTAGTACCCTCCTAGTGAGAAAACTCTTCCCAATATCTAACCTAAACTTCCCTTGTTGCAACTTGAGACCATTGCTTCTTGTTCTGTCTGCCACCAATGGAAAGAGTCTAGCTCTATTCTCTTTCAGAGCACCCTTCAGGTAACTGAAGACTCCTATTAAGTTTCCTCTCAGTCTCCTCTTCTCTAGACTAAATAAGCCCAGTTCTATCAGTCTTTCCTCGTAAGTCATGTCCCCCAACCCCATCACTTTTTTAGTCATCCACTGCTGTAGCCTCTCTAATTTGTCCACGTGCTTTCCGTAGTGGGGGGCCCAAAATTGGACACAGTACTCCAGATGTGGCCTCACTAGTGCTGAATAGAAGGGAATTACTTCCCTTGACCTACTGGCAACACACTTAGCAAAGCAGCACAGGATGCTGTTAGCCTTCTTGGCAACAAGGGCACACTGCTGGCTCATTCAGCTTATTGTCCCACTGTGACCGCCAGGTCCTTTTCTGCAGAGCTGCTGCCTAGCCAGTTAGTCCCCAGCTTGTACCAGTCAGGAAGGCCATGCACTTCACTCCTGCATGCCAGAGCAACGTTCTTATATTCTTCCCTAGTTATTTCTTCAAGTTTCCACTTCTTATAAGCTGCCTTTTTGGAATTTAGTTTACTGAAGAGTTCCTGGCTAAGCCAAGCTGGTTTTCTGCCATACTTGTTACTTTTCCCCGGCGTCGGGGTGGATTGTTCCTGCACACTCAGTAAGGCTTCTCTGAAGTACAGCCAGCTCTCCTGGACTCCTCTCCCCCTCAGTCTGGCTTCCCAGGAGATCCTGCCCATAAGTTCCCTGAGTGAGTCCAAGTCTGCTTTTCTGAAGTTCAGGGTCCTTACTCTGCTGATCTCCTTCCTTCTTCTCCTTAGGATCCTGAACTCAATCACCTTGTGGTCGCTGCTGCCCAAGTTGCCATCCACTACTACATTCCCAACCAACTCTTCCCTGTTTGTGAGCTGCTGGTCAAGAGCATGGCCCTTCACTGGCTGCTCCAGCACTTGCACACTGAAGTTCTCCCTAATACTCTCCGAAAACTTCCTGGATTGCCTGCGCACTGCTGTATTGCCCACCCCCAGCAGATATCAGGGTGACTGAAGTCCTCCATGAGAACTAGAGCCTGTGATCAGAAAACTTCTGCTAGCTGTTTGAAGAAAGCTTCATCCACCACTTCCTTCTGGTCTGATGGTCTCTATCAAACATCCACCACGACATCACCCTTATTACCCTTCCCTTCTAACCTTAACCCAGAGACTTGCAACAGGCCTATCGCCAGTTCCATACTGGAGCTTTGAGCAATCACATGACTATATTACATAAAGTGCAACTCCTCCTCCTCTTCTTCTTGCCTGCCTGTCCTTCCTGAACACTTTGCACCCATCCATGACAATCCTCCAGTCATGCAAGCTATCCCACCAAGACTCTGCCATTCCAATCATGTCATAGTTTTGTGACTGAAAGGACCTCCAGTTCTTCCTGCTTATTTCCCAGGCTCTGTGCACTTGTGTACAGGCACCTGAGGTAACTAGTTGATTGCCCTGATTTCTCAGGGAGTATGAGAGCACCTCTCCTGTTGTCCCCTCCTGTTTGCTCTTCCTCCAAGTCTCCTGCTCCCTCACTTACCTCAGGGCTTTTGTCTCCATTCCCTGGCAAATCTAGTTTAAAGCCCTTCTTACTAGGTTAGTGATTCTGTCTGCAAAGACGCTCTCCCCTCTCTTTGCCAGGTGGATCCCATCTCTATCCAGCAATCCTTCTTCTTGGAAAAACACCCAATGGTCATAGTTAAATCCTTGCTGACGATATCACCTAAGCAGCCAGGTGTTGATCTGCAGGATGCACCTGCTCCTGCATGGGCCCTTTTCCTTGTCTAGAAAGATCAATGAGAACACAAGCTGAGCCCCAGACCCCCTTGCCCTTGCACCCAGAGCCTGGTAGTCACTCTTGATATGCTCAGGGTCTCCCCTAGCAGTATTACTGGTGCCCACATGGATGAGCAGCATGAGGTAGTAGTAAGAAGGCTGGATGAGCCTCGATAATCCTCCCATGGCATATCAGATCCGGGCTCTGGGCAAGCAGCACACTGCCCAAGACAACAGGTCAGGTTGGCAGATGGCTCCCTCTGTCCCCCATAGAAGGGAGTCTCCAACCACCACCACTTGTCACTTCTTGGTGGTAGTCATCTCGATCCTACCCACCTTGGTGAGGCCTGGCCTGTCTTCCTCCACCAATAGAACATGCTTCTCCCTCTCTGCTGCCAGGCCTGCATATCTGTTCTCCAGATGAATGACTGCGGGTGGAGATGAAGATCTCTCCTTGCTGCCAGAAGTCACAAGGCTCCAGCTTCCACCTTCTAGGGAGTCCATGTCCTCTCCCTTCTCTAGCGCTGCCTCTGGCATTTCTTCCTCCACACAGTCCCGGAGATCTCCTCCACCATCGAATTGATGAATGCCTCATGGCAGAGGATGCTTTGGAGCCTCACCACCTCCTCCTGCCTGTTCCCTGAGAGACACCACCAGGAGGCTCTGCTCACACTACAGGCACTCCCCAACCTGGCCATCACTGGAAGTAACCTGAAAGCCCCAGTCCCCACAGTGCCAAACCTGGACCGGGTGGAAGCCTCGACGGTGAGCGGTCCTGCCTGGACAGAAGCCTCACAGATGCAAGCAGAGGCAATGGCTCTGGCATTGTGACATCCTCCAGCCACTTCTCTGGGTCTCTTAATCTGCATTCTCTCTCACTGCTCTTCTTCCAAGGAGACCTCCCCTAGCAAACTCACCTGGAACAGGCTTCTTTATTGCTCCTTGGCCCAAAGGGTTCTTTTTCTTTTTTTTTCCTGCTTCTTCATGCCAAGATGAAAGTCTTGCCCCTCAAAAAAAGGAGTTGGGGGGGGCCACGAACTGGCTTAGGAACTGCCTGAAGACTGCTTACCCTTCTGCCGGACTTTAGACTAGCTACCGGTCTCTAAATTCCTTTCCCACATGTAGTTCATTCTTTTTCCTTTGCTTCCCTGATTTTGTTCCCTAAAAGTTCTTGTCATTTCCTGGTGCACTTCCTTGGCGACCTTCCCATCTTACTATTGCCTTTATGCTCTCCTTTGCTTTTGAGACATCCTAGAAGCTATTTGTGCAGCCAGACTGTCTCATGCCACTTTTCTTGAGCTTCCATTGCATCAGAATACCTTCTGTTGGGCTTACAATGCTGTGCCTTTTAGAAACCTTCAGCCCTTCTGCACCCTTTTATCCTTCAGTTTGTCCTCCCAACAGCATAGTGCCTATTATCTCCTTGAGTTGTATGAAATGAATACTTTTTGAAATCCAATGTCTTAGTTCTGCTGACCTCATGCTTTCTCCATCTCAGAATTGCAAATTTTATCGCATCATAATCACTTCCTCTTAAATTTCCCATTACCTTCACATCTTCGACCAATTCCTCTCTACGGTTCAAAACAAGATCCAAGATAAATGATCCCCTAGTCATGTCAACTTTCTGAAACAGAAAGTTGCTCTCCATACAAGTTAGGAACTTGTTTGTCATTTTGTTTGGCTGCATTATTCTTCCAGAAGATATTCTGAGCACTCAAGTCTGCCATCAGTATCATCTAATAACTTTCGGATGATTTTGACACCTTCCTGGTGAGTGCCTAAATTCACTTCTTCCTAACATGGTGGTCTATAATAAGTACCCATCATGATAGTAATGCTTTATCTTTCACCTTTTATCCTTACACAAGTATGTTCTGATCCACTACTTTCTTCCTCCTGAACCAGGGAACAAGTATATACATTTCTGATACGCAAGGTGATACCACCATTTTTTTCTCCCAACCCTGCCCTTCTAAAACAGTGTCTCTTTCAGTGTTGACACTCCAGTCATAAAAGAGTTATTCTATCGAGTCTCTGCAATACCAATTGTATCATGGTTTTCTTCACAAGCTGTGACTTTCAGCTCATCTCGTTTGTTCCGCACATTCCTCACATATGCACACATTGGAAGTATTTTGCATTTTGACCTACCCATTTCCCCCTTGCATGCATTCTTGCTGTCCTGTTGCTCCATGGCACTTCCCCTAAGTTGAGCTGCTTCTTCTGGTCCTTTCCTCCTGGATTTTTTGCTCTGTTGCTGCAGGGTATTCACCACTCCTGTGGAACCTATTTAAAACCCTCCTTACTTGGTTGGCCAGATGATGCCAAAAGATGCTCTTTCATTTCTAGACAGGTGGATCCTGTGTCCCTTGATAGCAGTCCTCCACCCCAGAACACTTGCCCACTGTTATAGAATCCAATGACTTCATGTCAGCACCTTCATTCTGACATACTTTTATTTCTATGATTCAGTGTTCCCTGTCTGGGTCCTTACCTTCCACCAGGAGAACTGATGAGAACACCAGTTGTTTGAAACTCCTTCATTCTCCTGCCAAGCACCTTATAATCTCCTTTGGTCTGCTCATTATCATTCCTGGCAGTATTGATGGTGCCTACCTGGACAAGTAGGAAAGTAAACTGGCCTGATAGATGGATGAACGAACTCTGGAATCTTTTGTGACATCTTGAATACAGGCTTCAGTCAAATAGCACACCACCCAGGATCCCAAATCTGGATAAGAAATTGATGCTTCTGTCCTCTAGAGAAGGGAGTCACCAATCACCACCTCTCCTTTTCTTTGGTACAGTGGTCTTGGAGCCCTCATCCCTGAGGCCCTGCCTTTTAGACTGCTGGGTCATCTGGTGAGTCCCTGCTTGCTGTTGTCCATTTTTCCCCCAACTGTTTCCCCTACAGAGTTCTTGAAAGCAGACACTAATTTGAGGCTATTCATCTTGAATTCTGAGGATTCTCCTGCTAAGTCACATGCTACCACTTCCCTTTCTATTCTTTGTCCTCTCTTGTTCCAACTTCTCATGACTCCCATGGATACCTGTACTTTCAAGCCTTCAATCTTTTCTTCCATGATGAACACCAACTTGCACATAGTTCAGATAAAATGGTCTTGACCCCCTAGGGGAAAGCAAACATGGTGCATCATACACAAAAAGCACCTACTGATCCACTCTCCATCTCCACTTATGCTGCCTGTGCTCCCTGAAGGACACCTAAGGTGTAGAAAACAAACCAAAGAGCCTTTCCCCAATCCCTCCAACCCCTGCCACGTACACACACACGCACACACACCCTCCTGCAGTGAACTCTCAGGAAACTCCTTCTGTTACCTTCTTCTCTTTTCACAAGAGGGTGTCATTTACAGATTCACAAAAGTTTAGGTCTGCAAGGGACCTTGTGAGATCACTGGGTCCAGCCCCCACTCTGGGTAGGAAAGACTGCTGGGGTCAAATAACCCCAGCAAGGTATGCATCCAGTCTCCTTTTGAAGATCTCCAGGGTAGGTGCCTGTACCACCCCCACTGGGAGTCTATTCCAGAGTCTGGTCACATGAACTGTGAAAAAGGTTTTCCTTATATCCAGTCTGAAACCTTCTTTTAGGAGTTTATAACCATTGCTCCTGGTTTTCCCTTTGGGCGCTTCAGTGAATAGCTGTTCACCTAACCCCCGATATATTTGTGAGCTGCCACCAAATACCCCAAAGTCTTCTCTTTTCTAGGCTGATGTATCTGTCAACCTTTCCTTGTATGGCTTGCTCTTCAGGCCTCTAATCATGTGAATGGCTCTTCTCTGGACTCTCAAGCTTCTTTACATGCTTCTTGTAGCACGGTGCCCAGAACTGGATGCAGTACTCCAGCTGCAGTCTCACCAATGCCAGGTAAAGCGGGAAAATAACTTTCTTATTTTTGCTTGAGCTGCAGCAGTTGAGGCATGCCAGCGGATTGTTTCCTCTGCTAACTGTAGCATCACACTAGTGGCTCATATTCATTTTATGGTCAATTATGACCCCCAGGTACCTTTCAAACATGGTGTTAACTAGGGGAGCATCACTGAGCCTGTACGTTTGTTGCAAATATTTCGTCCCCAGATGGAGCACTTTAAACTTCTCAGTGTTGAACAGCATTTGGTTCTGGTCCACCCATTTAACTAATCTGTCTAAGTCCTCCTGGATCATCAGCCTACCCTGATGCATGGCTGCACTTACCACAGCTTAGTGTCATGGGTGAACTTTGCCAGTGTGCTTTTCACACCTACATTCAGATCTTTAATGAAGATGTTGAAAAGCACTGGTTCAAGTACTAAACCCTGGGGAACCCCACTGGCTACTTTCTGCCAAGTCAACACAAATCGGTCTATTAGTACTCTCTGGGTTCGATCCCACAGCCAGTTTCCCACCCATCTGACCACTGAATTGTTGAGCCCATAGTCCCCTAGTTTTACCTCGAGAGCCTCATGGGACACCAAGTCAAAGGCCTTCCTAAAGTCCAAGTAAATGACATCAACCTCATCTCCCTTATCCAGGTGGGGAGTAACCTGGTCATAGAAGGAGATGAGGTTAGTCAGACATGACCTACCTGCGACAAAACCGTGCTGGCTGTTGTTCAGAATTCTGTCTTCCACTAGCTTATTGCATATGGACTCCTTGAGAACTTTTTCAAGGATTTTTCCTGGGATTGAGGTCAGGCTGATTGGCCTGCAGTTCCCTGGGTCCTCTCTCCTCCCCTTCTCGAATATAGGCACAACATTGGCCCTCTTCCAGTCTTCTGGGACCTCTCCTGAGCACCATGAATTCTCAAAGAGGTTCACCAGGTTTTCCTGCAATGACTCTGGCTAGTTCGTTCAGCACTGTTGGCTGGAGTTTCATAGATTTCATAGACGTTAGGGCTGGAAGGGACCTCTGAAGATCGAGTCCAGCCCCCCGCCCAAAGGGCAGGAAGTCAGCTGGGGTCATAAGATCCCAGCGAGGTAAGAATCCAATCTGCTCTTGAAGGTGTTCAATGTAGGTGCTTGAACCACCTCCGATGGCAGGCTGTTCCAGACCTTGGGGGCTCAGACACTAAAGAAATT
>NW_017728938.1:4472915-4527650 GCF_001723895.1 Crocodylus porosus | reverse complement strand
TACCAATTTAATAGGTTGGCTTTTTCCTGGGCGTCAGTTGCCCCATCTGGTTCAGCAGGGGTCCAATGTTGCCCTTGCTTTTCTTCCAGCTCCCCACATATCTGAAAAAGGACTTTTTATTGTCCTTGATGCTCAAAGTTCATCCAGTCCTGCTGACTTATAGATATCCAGCCTCTCTAGCTGTTCTTTTACCAGCTCTACAATGATTGTTGGTAGGTGATCATCCCTACGGTGACTGACTATTTGGTACCATATTTGCATTCAGCAGGCTATCACTCTTAGACTGGTGGAATACAGATGCAAAGTACTCATTCAGGAGTTCAGTTTTGTCCTTAGTGTCAGTGATCAGATGTCCAGATGCATTGAGCAGTGGTCCCATGTTGCCACTAGTTTTCTTACTGTTACCTACGTACCTACAGAAGGACTTCTTATTGTCCTTGATTTCAGTTGCTAACTTGAATTCAGTCACCACCTCTGCTTTTCTAATCTGCCCTCTACAGGTGTGGACCAATCTTATGTAGTTCTCTTTGGGGCCTATTTCTAGTTTCCATCATTGGTAAGCCCTCCCTTTTCTTTTTCAGAAGATCTAAAACTTCTCTATTGAGCCAAGATGGCCTTCCAGCCCCGGTGTCACCAACGTGTACAGGTATGGACAAGTTCTGTGCACTGAGGACAATGTCCTTGAGGAACAACCACTCTACATCCATACTCTTTCCCTACAGTCCATGATCCCATAGGGCATTACTCACTAAAGTCCTTAGCTTAGTGAAGTCAGCTTTTTTAACTCAAGAATATGTACCCCTTACTGACAGATTTCCCAGCCTTACGACGGACAGTGAAAGCAACAGTGACATGGTCACTGTCACCTAGGTTACCCTCTATCATCCAATCACTCACCAGGTGATACCCCTTGGCCAAAACTAAATCTAGGAGCACATTTCCTCTGGTCAGTCTGTATACTTCCTGAGATAGGTACAGCTCATCAATACAAATCAGGAATCTACGTGACCAGCCAGATCTGCTTGAGTGTTCTTCCCAGGAGAGGTCTGGATAGTTAAAGTTGTCCATGATGACCATTTCCTGTGCTCTTGCGGCCTCGTCCAGTACTCTGGAGAATTCCAGATCTAGCTCCTCATCTTGATTCAGAGTTCTATAATGTATTCCTCCAGTTAGGTCCCTTTCGTCATGTACCCCCATATCTGGACCCAGAGGGTATCAACTCACGCCTCCTTAGTACCAATTTCAGCTTCCAAGGAAGTGTACTTACTGCTCTTTTACACATAGAGCTACACCTCCACCCTTTTTCCCTATGTATAATCCCTCCCATGCAGGATGTAACCTTCTATAGCTATGGTCCAATCATGGGTAGAGTCCCACCAGGTCTCTGTTACCCCTATGATATCGCAGTCCCTTCTGGAAAGCCAGAGGGCTAGTTCCTCCTGTTTGTTCCCCTGGCATTTGTGTACAGCCATTTGAGCCCTCTGCTGGAGGTCCTCTGTTTCCCGTCACATTGTGGGAGTTCCATTCCCTCAGCTCATGCTGTAGTGTCCTTCCTGTTATCTCCTGTTGTAATGGAGGTTTGTTTGCTGGCCCCTGGGTTTGCTGCACTTTTTGTCTCCCGCATCCCTTAGCAAGCTCAGTTTAAAGCCCTGTCCAGGATGTCTGCCAGCCTGGCTGAGAAAAGAGCCTTCCCCTTCTGCATGAGGTGGATACTGTCCCTTCCCAGAAGACCTCTCTCTCTGAGGTGCGTGCTGTGGTCAAGGAAGCCAAAACCCTCTTGGTAGCACCATTGCCAGAGACTTTGGTTCACCTTCTTCAATACATCCATCCCTCCTAGGCCTGTAACCAGGAGGACAGAGGAGAAAACTACCTGCACCCCCAACTCTGTAACCCCAGCCTCCAGAGCCTTGTAGTCACTCATGACCTGGCCAGGATTGCTCTGAGCCATGTCATTTGTGCCTGTATGGATGAGGAGCATGGGGGAGTGGTCAGAGGGCCAGATGAATTTAGGAATCCTTTCTGCCACATCCCAGATATGGGCCCCTGGGAAGCAGCAGATCTCATGGGCCAGAGGGTCAGGGTGGCAGATCACTCTCTCTGTCCCTCTCAGAAGGGAGCCACCCACCATGACCACCCTGCATCTCTTCTTAGGGGTGGCATCTAGCTACTTCCCTTTATCCAGAGGCAGGAGCCTTTTACAAGGCTGCCTAGGCTCTGCCTTCCTGGCCCACTCCTCAATTAATTGAGCCAGCCCCACTTGAAGCAAAGCACTCCACAAAGCTGCAAACACAAACACTATCAAGCAGTCACAAGTCAAACAGATAGGACAAATCACACACCCAGAATTTCTGGTCTTCAGATCACCAGCTCCCAGCAAAAGCTCCTTAACATAGTCCCACTACTGAGTTGCTCCTATCTTTGACGCCCCAGGTGGCAGATGGGTGAGGTGAGGGAGGCAGAAGCATAAAATCTTGGAAAAGTACTTCTGGAGGTCAGCTAGTCCAACTACCCGCTTAAAGCAGGATCACCATTATTCAACCATCACAAGCAAATTCTTGCCTAACCTATTACTAAAACTACACAGGCTACCCTGTCACACATCTTAACTTGCCACAGGTAAGGTAGGGGAACAACAGCAATCAGTGCTGTGCTGCTACTAGGTTTGTCAAAATACAGAAGAGAACATCTGCATGAACAGAATCTAGGTCGCTGCTAAATGCAACAGGTAAATGGCTATATCAGGTGGTCCGGTTTCTCAGAGAAACTGAACCACCTGAGCCTGCCTTTTAGATTGCTGGGTCATCTGGTCAGTCTTTGCTTGCTGTTGTGTCTGTTTTTCTCCCCAATTGTTTCCCCTAGAAAGTGCTTGATAGCAGACTCTGACTTGAGGCTATTCATCTGGAATTCTGGGGACTCTGGGTGGTTCAGTTGCTCTGAAACCTTCACTGAAGGAGAAACCCCGCTGAAAAGGGAGAACAGCGAGGACATGAGGTGATAAAAGAGTCAAGCTTCTCATCTGGAAGCATCTCAGGATGTCTGGAATGGTAGCCTTAGCATGCATGCCCTTACGTTGTAGAGTGGGGCACAGTGGCAGGCAGATGGAGAAAATATCAGGAAACTTAACAGTTCTCCTTTCTCCTGCACACGCATCCCACAAGGAGATTTGATAAACAGCCTTAAGCCAGCTAGCCTCGAACAGTGTTTCATCCCCTCCCTTTTGTTTGGATCTTATAGCTGATGCTTCTGGGAAGGATTCACAACACTGTGTATCCAAGCCAGGACACAGAACTGGTCTGTGTTATGACTGAATTATTAACAAACATACCCCAGGACAGGAAGGTTTCCCCTGCTCTCTCCTGACTAGCCACACAGAGGCAACTGAGACTGTTCTACGGAGAAGCCTACTTCACAATGGAGTTGACATTTGTGGCAAGATAGTCAAGAAGCAATCCCACCTACAGGGAAAAGGCTCCCAACGTAGCTGGTCTGACATTTATAGTCATCCTGTAGCTGTTGCCATCACACTCCTTTCTTACCTTGGAATAGATGGTGACGTTGATCCAGGCTAGGCGACGGCTCAGGTGGTTCAGTTTCTCTGAGAAAACCTTTTGACTTTTCAGCAGCTCTTCATGGATATCCCTCCTCTGAAAGGACAGCAGAGGAGGTGAGGAGCAGAAGATGTACTTTCCCCATTTGTACCATTGCTTTTTTGAGCTGGATGAACAGTACAGAAGAGGTTCCCCTCTCTATGTCTGTTCTCTCTAGGGAAAGAGCTAATAGGACCAGCTACTGGCCTTGCCAAATAGAGCTGCTCTGCAGGGTGGAATGGGAGCTAGAAACAGGACAGTTAGGGAGGATGCTGCCCTCAACAGCACGAACTGCCAGTCCAACCCATGGGTGGCTGGATACTAACACCTTGGTGTCCAGATGTTTTGGGGTCACCTACCATCAGAGGAAGCTCTTTGAGGGTTTCATCTGAAAAAGTTAAGTCTCCAGCTGCAGTAGCAGGCAAAAGGAGACAAACTCAGCAGTCATTGGGAGCGTTTCCTGATTGGGTCCTACAAGACACACCAGCCAGCTGCCCTTCCACTAAAGCCTGAAGCACCTTACTCTCAAATACCAAAGAAATAGGGAAGCTCCACAGGGACAGCAAAATCAGGCCAAGTGTTTCTGTGAGAGATGAGGAAAAGCATAAAAGCAATGACCAGCTGAAGTATGCAAAGGTCACTCCCCAGCTTGCTTTGCTAACAGATAAGGAGGCAAGAGGCACTACTGGCTAGTCCTCATACAGGCAGCGAAGACTTTCACTTTAACTGAAGAGTTCCAAAAAGGAAGCTCCAGGAGCACTCACCCTCTTTGGACAGCGACTGATCTTCTCCTCCGTGTCTTTCAGTGCCATAGCATATTCATTCACATCATCTGACACACCCACCATCTGAAAACACAAGCCCAGCAGAGTAGTATCAGCCTAGGGCATTTCCAGGCACCTTAGAGAGAGCCAAATGTTCAGCACGCAGATCACAAGGAAATGGCATTGCCCAAAACCAACAGTGGAGTATCAGTACTCTGCACCCTTTGGTGGGGCTGCTCAGACACCAGATAGAAAGCTTCCGTGATTAGCTGTTACTGCAGATACTAAAGGCTGCCTCCAGCAAGTCTGTCCAGCCAGAGCTGCTTGGTAAGTGACAATACATCATGGCTGTCAAAGCAACCACAAGCCACACCCGAGTGTGACAGATATGTTTGGTACAGGATCTATAGTCTAATGCTATATATGGTCAGCATATAGTCTATGCTGGAGACATATGGTAAGCACTGGAGCGATCCCTTCCAGTCACTCCTGCCAGGGCCTTTATGCTGTGACCCATCCAGTGACAACAGAAACAGAACTGTAGCTCAGCCAGAGGTCAGTTCTTGGCCAGGTTGGCTGTAAGGAGGCTGCCTTTTACCAGCTAACAGGACAGGAGGAGGACTGAGCTCTCCTCAGATAAGTTCTGCTCACCTTACCAAGCTGCTGGTGGACACTGAGGTTATACATCATCACTATTCCATCCAGAATTTCCAGAAGGGAGTTCTCAGTGACAGGGGTCTCTGGCTCCTCAGGGGGTCTGCCCAGTAACAGACCTTCATTTCCATGGCTGCCTTCAACTGTAACCCATCCCCCAAGACAAAAAGATTCTCAATGTGGCATAGCTAACAGCACAATCCCCAGGCATAACTCAGAAAAACAACTGCCCACAGCCTCCCTGTATGCTCCCTTGGGAGACAACTCCACAGCACAGCTCTTTCCTTACCCACACAATTCACAAGGCTTGCTACCTCACACAAGGGACTGACAGCGCAGTGCATCAGCTGATTAGCAGCTGCAGTTCTGCTTTATGTGCAGCCTCATGTCTTCCACAGGCTTAGCGAGAAGTGTTCACTTAGTATTTTGGGAAAATACAGACTGATAAGAGGGATGCAAGCCTCCATACTTCCCCATTGCAGCTAGGGGGAGCAGAGGTATACATACCACATAAATGAGTGAACCCAGCAGCCTCCTATAAATTCAAACTATCAAATTTGGACAAGATCTGGAAATAGGCCCCTAGATCTATAGTCGGGTACTGATGGTCAGCCTCTGAACACCACCTGGATTTGGGCCATACCACCTGGAATGTAAGCTCTGAGTGACCCCGAGCCTGGCCTTTTTCAAGGTCACCCTGAAGCATCTATCCTCTACTCTGGCAATAGGATCAACACCATAGCTTTCAGTCATCAAACTGAACGTGTTTATAAGAACAAGCATTGCCATGCTGAGCCATACCAACGGTCCTTCTAGCCCAGTATCTTATCACTGACTGGCAACATGTAGTAGATGCTTTGGAACATGGGTGTTCAACCCCCATGCCATGGGCCACATTGGGCCCATAGAGCTGTGTCATTTTGCCCAGCAAGGTTCCCCACATGTCCAAAAATTTGGCAGAGGGTCAATGATAGCCACTCCCCTGCTGTCAAATTTCCAGACCTGTGGGGAATCCCACAAGCTGAAAAGCACGGCCCTGCACACTCAACTGGCGGCGCAGGGCTAGGATGGTGGTGCAGGGCTAATCCAGGCACATCGTCAGCAATCCCTCATGATCAAGGATGATCACTCCCACAGGTGACATAAAGGGTAGAAGTGCAAATATATCAGTCTATATTGTATCAGCATTAATAAGAGGAAATTCAACATTATCAGCAATTGGCCTTCTTTGGCTCATGAGATCAATAATGTCAGAGATAAATGCTGCATGCATGCATGCAGCTACAGCAATCGCACAGCCAGCCTGGCAGCTTGGAGAGCAACATTTGGCTGGTAAGTCTGTTGGGGTGGAGGGGCAGAGTGGAGGGAAGGGGCCTAGGGTAGGGCAGATTGAGGCCCTCACAGTGAGGGTGGGAGTGGGGCTAGGGCAGGGGCAGGCGCTGCCCAGCCAAGGCATGGCATGGGACCTAGTCATGAGGCACTCATCTGAAGACCATGGGGAAGGAGCGGGGAGCAGCTACCATTGCTGCGCACACCCCTGGGGCAGGCATAGGGGGTGTGTGCCTCCTAGATCTGCACATAGGACAAGGGCAGGCTGCCACTGTGGGGTCAGGCTGCGCTCAGGGCAAGCAGAGGCGGCTCTAGGACTGGGGATATAGGGTGGGCCCCCACAGCCCCCTCCCAATGCCACTGCTGCCTGCAGCCCCTGCCCAGTGCCCCTGCTGGGAAGTGCCTGGCACCACCCCCCAGCTCAAGCCCGCAGCAGCAGCCTGCCATGACCCTGCACACAGATCTGGGGGGCACATGGTCCCCATGCCTGCCCCAGGGGTGTGCACAGTTGAGGGAGCCACTCCTCCCTCCCCACAGCTTCTGGACAAGTGGCTTGGAGTTCTGTCCCATGCCCCATCCTGCCCCAGCTGGACCATGCCTATCCCAGCCCCAGCCTCCCTCCTCCTTCATGGTGGGGGCCTCAGTCTGCCTCCCCCCACCCCTTCCCCCAACAGACTTATGAGCCAGACACTGCTCTCCAAGCTCCCAGGCTGCATATCAGCATTGGGATTGGTATCAGCCCATATGGCTCGTTAATAATCAGCCACCGGTATCGACCCAAAAAATCTTTATCAGTGAACCCCTAGTAAAGGGCAGTAGATGAGAGTCCACTGCTGACTAAGAAGGACAAACTTAGACCCACAGACCCTCTGGCAGACACCACAGATGGTGGTTACAGGGAGGGTTGGACCATGGATTTCTCAGTCATTTTCCTTTCCTTTTGTTTCTGTAGTTTTTCTGCCTCCAGGGCAAGACAGTTTTCCTTAAAGTAAGATGTACCTTCTCTCACAAGGTGTTGCCATGCAGCCCTGTCCCAGGTTAGTTTTTCCCAATTTGTGATGACAATACCACACTTCTTAATGTTTGCCTAGAAAATGTCCTTGAAACATTTCCTCTGGCCCCTGCATGTCCTTTGTCCTTGGCTGAGTTGGGAATATACCAGTTTTGGTAAATGCACTTTAGGCATGCACACACAATGTCCTATCCACTGCAGCTGATATTGAATAATCAATGCTTCCACACCGGTGGTGTTACCGTCAGTGAGGACACTGGCATCTGTGCAACGATCTTCCCATTTTATGCTGAGGATCTTTTGCAGGTAGCACTGGTGAAAGTGTTACAGGCTTTTCAGGTGGTCCATATAAGTCACCCAAACTTCACAGCCCTAGAGAAGAGTTGGGATTACCACAGCCTTGTATAATAGGAGCTTTGTTCAAGTCCTGATGTTATGATTGTTGAACACACATTGATACAGTCTTCCCAAGGCAGAGCTGGCACATCAGATCCTATGCTGGATCTCCTTGTTGATGTTGCCCTTCTTTAATAGATGGCTGCCAAGATATGCAAAATGTTCAATATTCTTCAGCTCCTGTCCATCAAAAAGGATCTTTGCCTGAGGAGTTGATGGACCTGGAGTAGGCTGGTGAAGCACCCTTTCTTCCTCAAAGTTAAAAATAAGTCCCAGGCACTGGTATACTTGAGAGAAGCAGTTAAGGTCCATTTGTAGATCCTCCTCAGTATGTGCAAGTACAGAACAATCAGTGGCATACTGAAGTTCCACAATAGAGACTGAAGTAACTGGTTTTGCCATGGAAGCAGGAGAGATTGAAAAGATTCCCATCTATCCTGTACTCGATGCTGATGCCATATGGCAGACAGTCACTGATGAGCACCTTGATGACCACAAGAAGGAACACAGAATTGGTGCAATCATGCAGTGCCCTGCCTGATGCTAGTTTGAATGGCAAATGGCTCCATAGGAGAGCCATTACATAGGATGGAGGCAGTCATCTGGCCACAAAGGATTCTTAGGATGGTGATAAATTCTCCTGAGCAGCTAAACTTCAATAAGATCTTCCACTGAGCCTCATCGTTAACAGAGTTGGAGGCTTTCGTCAAATTGATAAAAGCTGCATACAGCTCCTGGTGTTGCTCTTGGCATTTTTCCTGGACCTGCCAGGATGCAAAAATTGTGCCCATGGTGCCTCTCAATGGTCTGAAGCTACACTGAAACTCAGGAAGGATTTCCTTGGCAAGAGTGAGCACCTGGTTCAGCAGAATTCAAGCAACGATCTTTCCAGCAATGGAGAGGAGGGCAATACTTTGATAGTTTCCAGTCACTATCTCCCTTTTTAAAAATTGTTACTATATTGGCATTCCTTAGGTCAGTGGGAATTTCCTCAGTGTTCCAGATTTTAAGAAACTGTGTGGAGCTTGTTGGTTATAGTTTCCCCACCAACTCTAAATCCCTCAACTGGTATACCATCACACCCAGATGCTTTGTTGTTCTTCATCTGTCTTAATTGCCTGGTGGACTTCTTTAGAGGTAGGTGGACTGGCAAGTGCTTCCCTTCATGGAATGTACTGCTGTCTTCAGCTCTAAGTGAGCTGAGTCCGCAAGAACTTGGTCCATACACAACCATGACTGCATTGAAGAAGCTCCTTGTGTCATTACTGTCAACAAATTATAGGGATATATTTGGTAGCCACGTTGATCCGAGACAATAAGAAACGCAAAACTCTAAAACTCTTGGTTCAGAGATAATACTTTTTATTAGACCAACTAAGAAATCACAAAAAATTATCTTTCTTTGCAAGCTTTTGAACCCATGTACTCTTCCTCAGGCTTAGGGACAATTAGAGATGGTACAAGTCCCCATAGGTAGAAAAATTAACTTCATTTTGCACAGAGGAAGCTGAAGATGGGTCTCTGTTCCTCTAGGTCCATAAGAGTTCTTTTGTGTGAGGTGCTCTTTGATTGTGCAGATAAGGCACGATTCCTTCCCTGGTGGTGTCAGATGGCAGAAAGGCAGGGAGGTGTAGAAATCTCTCTTTGTTGTTTAATAGTGAAGCTTATAATTCCCAAATAGGCTAAGATTAGGCATCTTCCATATTTCAGGGATGTATTTGGTAGTCATGTTGGCTATCAAGAAAAAGAAATGCAAAGCTCTAGAACTCTTGGTTCAGAGATAATTTTTCAATGCATTTTTTTTGCAATTTTTCAGTTGATCTAATAAAAGTATCATTTCTGAACCAAGAGTTTTATGTAATAAATTATTTGATTTCTTTTGTCTTCTATTCCCATTTATTTTTGATTTCACGAATCTTCCTCTGGGCTTCAGCTTGAAGCTGCCAAAATGTTCCCTGCTTCTGACTGAACCTAGCATGGTTTTGTCAGTCACAGAAAGCTTCTCTCTTCTGAGGGGGAAAGATGTTGATGATCTCAGAACTATTTTTGCCAAATCAGTCTTGATGGTCTTAGGCAACAAGGCTACTGATTCCATGTAAACCTCATGGATGGTCTCTCTTAGAGCTCGTCAATCTTTCTCAACACAAGTGTTATCATTTTTAATCCCAAGATTGGCAAGTTTCTTACTGAGAAGCATTTGGAAGGCTTTGTGGTGTCAATGGGTCTGAAGGCATTTGATGTTGTACTGTCTTTGGCCTGACCTGTTTTCCTGGGAGGTCTGTTGCTTGCCTGGAGCTGAGATGTCATGGCGGGATTACTGAGACTCATCCAACCCTCTGACTACTACCCCACGCTGCTCATGAATGTGGGCAACAATGATACTGCTAGAGCAAGAGTGACTCCAGGGCTCCGGGTGCAAGAGTGAAGGAGACCGGGGCACAGGTGGTGTTTTCTTTGATCCTTTTGGTCCAGAAGGGCCCAGGCAGGACTGGACAATCCTGCAGATCAAAGCATGACTGTGCAGGTAGTGTCACCAACAGGGATTTGGCTTCTTCGACTACCAGGTGTCCTTCCAAGAAGAAGGATTGCTAGGAAGAGACAAGATCCACCTGATGGAGAGGGAAGAGCATCTTTGCAGAAAGGCTCATTAACCTAATGAGGAGGGTTTTAAACTAGGTTTGCCACGGGATGGAGACCAAAGCCCCGAGGTAAGTGGGGAAGCAAGAGACCTGGAAGAAGCACAAGGAAGAGGGGGCAACAGGGGAGACTTCCTTCTCATTATTCCCAAGAAAGTAGGGCAATTGGCCAGTTACCTCAGGTATCTGTACATGAATGCACAGAGACTGGGAAACCAGCAAGAGGAATTGTAAGTCCTCACAACACAGTCCAGGAACTATGACGTGATTTGCTGGGACAGCTTGCATGACTGGATTACTGTCATGGATGGATATAAACTGTTCAGGAAGGACAGGCAGGGGAGAAGAGGAAGAGGAGTTGCACTGTACATAAAAGAATTGTATGATGGCTCAGAGCTCAAGTATGAAATTTGGCAGAGGGCTGTTGAAAGTCTCTGGGTTAAGGTTAGAGGGAAGGACAACAACAAGGAGAGATGTCATGGTGGGTGCCTACTATAGACCATCAGACCATGAGAATGAGATAGATGAGGCTTTCTTCAGATGACTTGTGGAAGTTTCCAGAGCACAGGCCATGGTTCTCAAGGAGGATGTCAATCACCCTGGCATCTGCTCCATGGGCAATACAGCAGTGCACAGGCAATCCAATACGTTTTTTGGAGAGCACTGGGGACAACTCTTGGTGCAAGTTCTGGAGAGACCAACTAGGGGCCACGCTCTCTCTGACCTGCTGCTCACAAACAGGGAAGAATTGGTGGGAGATGTAGAAGTGGATGGGAATTTGGGCAACAGTGGTCACAGGATGATAGAGTTTATGATCCTGAGGGACTTTTGCTAACCCCCCCGCCCCATTACAGAAAGGATGTGGACAAGTTGGAGACAGTTTAGTGAAGGGCAATGAAAATGGTTATCGGACCAAGGCACATGACTCATGAGGTGAGGCTGAAGGAATGTGGTATATTTAGTCTGCAGAAGAGAAGAGGGGGGATTTGACAGCAGCCTTTAACTACCTGAAGGGTGGTTCCAAAGAGGATGGAGCTAGACTGTTCTCAGTGATGGCAGAAGACAGAACAAGGAACAATGGCCTCAAGTGGTAGTAAGGGAAGTATATGTTGAATATTAGGAAAAACTCTCTCACTATGAGGGTGGTGAAGCACTGAAACAGGTTACCTAGAGAGGGGGTGGAATCTCCATCCTCAGAGGTTCTTAAGGCCAGCTCAACAAAGCCCTGGCTAGAATGATGTAGTCAGGAATGACTGTACATTGAGCAGGGGGTTGGACTAGATGACCTCCTGAGGTCCCTTCTGACTCTAATTTTCTATGATTCAGATTCCTTCTGATGTTTCAGTGCAACCCCGATGGACATGACTGATCTCAATAAATGATCACTTCAACAGTTATCAATCAGCTCCTGAGCACTGCTGCTTTAGAGGTAAAGCATATCTACAGTGATTTCCCTATCATACCCTCTCTGGCATCCATCATCCTTAGTTAAGGGATGGCAGGTGATAACCACTGACCTGACTGTTCTAATTAATAGCTCCCAATGGATCTGTCCTCCATTAATTTCTTTAATCTCTTTCTTAACCTGGTTGCTGCTATCTGCCTTTACAATTTCCTGTGGTAACAAGTTCGACAAGATAACTATGTACTGTGTACAAAATGTAATTGTTATTTAGTTTATAACTGTTTCCTATTAAGTTCAGTGGGTACCCCTGTTACTAGAGACAGAAGCTGACTGTAAAGCTGTAAGCCTGCTTGCAAAGAGGTAGTCTGCAAGCGCAGGCCACAGAGGCAGGCTCCAAAGTAATAACCCAGCTAACTAGTGAAATGGAGAACCCTTGTACCCAGGTGACAGTTATAGGTCAGATGATCATAAAGGGGTGCAGCACAGGGCCATGTAAGCCTGGCCTCTGGGAGGGAGCCTCAGAATAGCACATAGCCTGGAGTGAAAAGGAGTTATGTAATAAGCATCACAGTAGAAGCAGCTCTGCGGGCTGAGATGGAAGAAGAATGACGTGGTGGGTACCTGGGGAAGGTAGTGTGAGAGGGGGAAGGAAAGGGCTAGAGACCAAGCCTGCCCAAGAAACTGAACAAACAGGCTCAGGCTAGAGATGGAGCCTGCCTGTTCAGTGAGAGAGAATGTGCTAAAGCCATTTTGAGGAGAGAGAACTTGCTGATAATCAAAGTTTAAAAGATTCAAGCCAGAATGAGGCAGCCTGGAATAAGGCATCTACAGACTTATTCTAAGGGCAGCCTCCTGAATTTACATCTTATTTGCCATCAAAGCTGTGGCAGACAAGAACAGAAAGGTACCCCGGTGGGAGCAGAAGTGAGAAGCAGGATTAATAGGCCTGGTTGCCAGAGAGTGCCACAGCTGCTGTTTAGAGACAGATCCTGTTATAGCCCCCACCGTTTTATTCTGGGACTCAGTGAACAAGTTCCCTGTTCGCTCTATTCCCCACCCCCACTTCATAATTTTTATAGACCACTACTACATTCTCCCCCACTCCCTTCTCCTTTGCAAATTAAAGAGCCCTAACTTTTTCAGTTTCTTGTGGCATTAGTGGCTGGCTCCATCCCCATGATCATATTGGTTGCCCTTCTCTGTACCTTTTCTAATTCCACTGTATCCTTCTGGACACGTGGAGACCAGAATTGTGTACAGTATTCAAAATATGACCATACCAGGTATTTATGTAGTACTATCGTGATGTTTTCAATTCCCTCAGTGGTGCCCAACATTTTATTGGCTTTTATATTTTTTTTTTCCTTTTTATCAACACTGAGCATGGAACAACTGTTTGGGGTTTTTTTTGAAAACTGCCACAATGACTCCAAGGTCCCTTTCCTGAGTCATAAGAAAGAGCTTAGCACCCAGCACTGTACACATACGATATAGCTGAAGGTACTTTTTCCCCATTGGTTGCCACTTTTTTCCTCGCTGACTTGGCTTTGGGAGATTTTTCTGCAGCTCCTTGTTATCAGATTGACATGTGCCTACCTGGAATAATTTAGTATTGCCTACAAACTTTGAGATTTCACTGTGCAATCCCTTCTCTGGGTCTTTATGAAAATGTTGAACAAAACTGGGTCCAGCACAGGTCCCCAAAGGACCCCACTACTGACTTTATGTTTAAGGAAAAAGCAACTGCAGTTACTCCTGGATTTTACCAGTCTGGGGTGCCTGTATCAATATGAAATGTAACCTCAGCAAGCACACAGCTTTTGCTGCTCTTGCAGACAGCACTATCCTCAAGTCACTGTCAGTGTTTATTCCAGGCTTTCAGTCCACATGCTGGCTTTGGGGTGGGTACAAATCTACTAACCGACAGGGGTTCAACTGGAAGAACAAAAACTCAGGCTGCCTGCACTCTGCTTGAAGAGGAAGTGGAAAGGACAATTAGTTCCTGAGCTTTCCCTGAACCTGTACCACCTGGCCCTTCCCCACCTCCCACTCATTACATGCCTGCCTCAGCAAGCACACAGTAAGGAAATACTCACTATCATCCTCCGTTCTCTGCTCTACACTCAGTGTACGGACTTTAATCTTCTCCAGAGAGCCCAGGGGCCGCCGTGGATTCATAAGGCTGACAGCTGCTGTACTGAGGAAGCGGTTGGCACGACCCAGTGTGGGTGAGCTGAGCCAGCTGGGCCTCGCCAGGGCACCCCCGACGGCCAGCGCAGCAGTTGGGCGCTGAGACTGAAAAGTCAGGGAGGTAAGTGGGTCTATTTACTGGGTTATCCATTAATTCAGTGCCTTCTTTTCTCCTTATCTTCCCCACTTGTTACAGGAAAAGCCCAATACATTCAGCTGACTCCACTGCAGATACAGAGGGGCAGTTCTTGTGTGTTTCATAAAGTTGTGTAGGACAGGTAAGGACTAAGAGATGCCCTCTCACTGTCCTTATGGCTGAACCAGCTCTGCAAGGGCTAATGTAATACAGACCCATCTGTGAAGCACAGAGAGAAACAAATATTTGATCTCACTGCTAAAAGGAAGCAGCCTCAGCTAAAAGCTCCAGCTAAAAAGAAGCAAGCGAAGGAAGCAGAGCTGTACAGTAAGTGTGGATCATATCCGCAGTTATTTTTTTTGATGAGAGCTACACTTTAGATGAAGGCACCAGGAGCTGGCCTCGTGGGGAGAGGGGAAACTTACTCGGATCTGGGGAAAATGGGTAGAAGGCAGAGAAAGGAAGCATCCCTCTCTAATTCAACAACAACCAGCTGCTCCCAACAAGGAGGCTTAGAATTTGTAGAAACATGTCACCTTGCCATGCTGTTTCAGACTGCCATGTATCCGACTGGTCCAAACAGCACTGGATCCAGCCCAGGTCTGTCACTTTACCAGTGCAAGGTTACTTCGAGCCAGAGGCCGAGTTCACTACCCGTATTCTCATGCCTACCCAGGCCTACTGGTGCATTGGACAACTTCAAGATAAGGCTCACCTGCATCATTGACACTGCTGATTCTTCATCTTCATCAAGATCATCCATAGTTACAGCCTGCAGCTCCGCAGGATCAATCAAGATATTGGCCTTTGCTGCCAGGTCATCTGCCACGACATTAATGCTAAACACAGGGTTCACTATAGGACACCATCCTGAGGACAGTGGTGTCCCAGCACTTACATATTCAGATTAAGGCCCTTTGGAATAGCTCCCAAAGACCTCACCCTCTGCTCTTAGACCCTCCTCCCCCCTGAAATTCATGCAGAGACTTTGGAGCGTATGTCCTTCTTCAAATCCTTCTTCGTTCCCCTGGCTTCTTGGCAAGCTATTCCTTCCTTAATAACAGTATCTAAGAGGGCTCAAAACCAGACTCCATAGGCTGCAAATGCAACATCAACAGCAGGGGTGGTACGGACAGCAGCACCTGTACACAGAGAGAGACCAAACCCTGGGCTCTGCCCATCAATACTCAATCATAACCTGATGAGAGGCCTTAGGAAGAGTAGAAACACAGAAAGAGGGAGCATTTGAGCTTCAGGAACAGTTACTGGAATGATTCAGGAAGGGTACTCCCAGATGATGAAGCAGCACCTTCAGCAAGGACACACACTAGACACTTACCTTTCCTTAAAGTCTAGGAAGATCCTGCCTACATCTTCTTGTTGACAGCAGAGCAAACTCCTGGTAACCCTGCTCCTATTCTCTTAGAGATATTGGTATCCACGATACAGACACAGTGAGACAACTGGACAATTGAACCATCTAGACAGCAAGGACAAGCTTGCACTCCAGCAGGGCTGGTGACCTCCAGTGGCTGTCCATCTTCAGAGCAAATACTCTACTATATTAACAGTGCAACCCCTTCCTCTTGGCCTAGAAGGCAGTTCAAGAGTCAGACTATTGCAGGCTCACTGTTCTTGTCCTTCCTTCCTCGCACAATCCAGTTTGCATTACAACCCAGACCAGCAGTTCCCAAATTCTGACAGATTCCACACCACCAATTTAAAACGATACAATATTAAGTACCACCAGCATAAGGTTTTGTCATATAAAGTAACTATAATAAATCTGTTAACGTGTGCCACTGGCAGGTTGTCTGATACCCATACCACAAATTGGAAACCGCTGTCCTATACTGAAGGCTACCTGCAGTAACACAGAGCTTCCTGCCCACAGTGGAGGGGCTAACCATCTTGCACAGCACTAACCTTTCAAGGTCTTCTTGAGATGAGACAGGAGGCCCCCAAGTCGCTGAAGGTCAAAGTAATCCACTTTGCCATTATAAAAAAGCTGAGGAGGAACATATGCCTCTGGAGGGAGAAGAGAAAATAAAATGTATGGCAAGGGTCTGGGGCCCGGACCAACCACTAAGTGCATAAGAAGGCTACTAATATAGAATGCTTCTACTATAAGCTGAATCATAAGTCTTCAACTTCAAGCTGTTTATAGCCCAAAATACAACAAAGGGACTAGGGTGCTCCAAGATTTCCAACTGGCCAGGAGCTATGTATCCATAGCTGCCTCTTCCTTCAACAATCCAATTATTTCATGAACTTGGTGGACCATTCACCAGCTATGCATAAATATCCCAAACACCACACCACACCACACACTGGCCATGCACGAGAGGACTTCTTTAAGGTGGGAATGGACATACCTCAGAGGAGGAGGTAGGCCTGGAACAAAAGGGGAATGAAGGATAGTACTATGGTGGAATGGAAAAGCCAGGAAGAGAAGGTACATAAGCGGCTAGCACACTACTGTGCTATTATTCCACAATTTTAAGCTCGCTGACAAGATCACCAACACTCCCTCTCCCCTCTTCCTCCTCTCCCCACAAGAGCTTCTCTATACAGGGGAACTAACCAGCATAATTACAAAGATATGAACAGAATCCTTTTCATCAGTTATAATAGACACAGGAGTATTGGTCAGCTAAGCAGCAAAACAACAACATGGCCAGCAGAGCCATGCCAGTCTATTCCTACATGTAGACAAGTCTAAAGCACGAAAGGGCTCAGGCACTTCAGGTGCAGGGTTATAAGAGGCCATTGCTACCGAACAGAATGTTAGCTTCTGGGTAGCAGCTCCTGGTCTCTAAAAGCTGGACTTAATTCTATATCCATATCTAGCTAACCAAGCATGGTTATGGCCTTAAGGATTCCTTTTCCCACTGCTAATTGCTGCAGCATGGAAAAGCCATACCTTCACTGTCTAAGGCTGCAGGGGTCTTTGCCTTGTGGTCATCCCAGTAGAAGCGCAAGGCCAAGATGAGCCGGTGTAGGAAGCATACCATATATTCTGGTGGGCAGAGCACAGTCAGATTCTGGAGGGGTGGAAAAGGGAAGAAAGGAGATTCAGTGAATGCTGGATGGCTCCTAGCAGGAGTGCTGGGCCTCTTTCTGCTCTTATCATTTGCACTTTTCTTAACATGTGTTATTTTTCTGGCAAAGTGTAGCAAGTCCATCCCAACACAGACCCATCCATCCCAATGGAAGGCAGCAGCCTGAGCTCTCATACAATCCCTTTCCCTCCAAACACCAGACATGGGCAGCTAGCACAACAAAATCAACTGCTGAGCCAGCCTGGCATCACCCAGCCTTCAGCAGCAATAAGTCAATCATAACCCCAAGTTTCAAGTGAAGCAGACAGCTAGCATTCTCTGGGAACATGCTTGCTCAACCCTCACCCAAGACTTCCCACAACACTAACAGACCTCCACAAACATTGGCAACATAGCTCCAGCATGGTCACCTCTTCATATGGGCAGAGATCCTTGCCATTCTTGCCAACAGACACAGCATTGCCAAGCCAGCAGAGAGAGCAAAAAAGGCCCTGACATTCAGTTTGGAGAGACCCAAGGGGATGAGGAAGTTGGGGTGCTTGTTAGAATATTTGGCTTCTCTATATATACACACCCATCCCAATGCACTAAATGCTGTCATTCTCCAGTGCACACAAGCCTGCCACCAGCTGTGTTCCCAAAGACAGCACTCCTAGGAGTTGCAGAAGGGCAACAAGAATATTTTCCTTTGTTACTAACTTGCTGTGCCCTTGTTTGGCACCCATTGGGTCTCATCTTGTACATTTTTAAGAGGGAGTTACACCACCATGTTTGATGAAGGGAAAGAGGGAGATCAGTGGCCCAGGGAAATCACATTGGAAGATCACGAAGCAAAAAGTTACTGAAGCACTGGTGCATGATTTACCCCTCGGTTGCTGGCATTTTCCTGAAGGAACTTGCGGAACTTGTTAAGAAAGATATATCTGGAGGCTTCTCCCTGCCAGGAGGAACAGAAGGATTTGAGTTTACCTGGGTCATGAGGAATAAACTGAAAGGTGCCACCTCTTGGTCCCCTCCACCCTTTGGATTTCTGCTCACCTGACATAAACTTCATCAAACAAAGAGCTACAGATGCCTCTCTTTAAAGATGGAGGGGCACCTAGGAACTTTTGAAAACCGCATCATGCTCCTCTCTGTATCTTTAGATTCCTAAAAGCCTCTAAAAACTTGGCGCATACCTGGGTTTGACTGACTTGTGGGCCTTGGACAGCATTCTCCTCACAGGTCAAGTTTCACTCTTAGAAGCCTTAAAACTTTCTCCAGCTAACCTGCATGCCTAGAACATCACACAGCAGGGAGTGCATCTCAGCAGGGGTACTGCCTGTATTACCTCCAAGAACCTTCCAGACAGTGCCACTAACTCCCCAGGGTTCAGACCATGTAAATGCATATGGGTTAATCAGCAGGGCCCTGATGGGATCTACCACTTCCATCTGGTCAGTGCAAGAACATGTCTAATGCATCCTGTACTATATACATGTCCAAAATTTTAGAGAGGCTACATAGTGCTGTTTGGAGGAGGCACATTATTTCATTAGAATCCAGAGGGGAAGGAAATTCAGAGGCCAGAAAGAGCTGCATACGCTGTATTTAGATGCTAGTTACTTAATACTGTGGAGGCCAAAAGGTGATGTGCAAGTGACCCATAGAATCACATAATGCAGATCACTGGCTTCCTGTTCTCATAACACACAGATTCAAGTCTTAGTAAGCAAATTCAACCTGGATCAAACACAACCCTGTATTCACTAACTTGAAATCTCAGACCGGGATTCAGAATGTGGTCAATGTTACATGGAGTAGACTGTACTCCTGAAAAGTACTCATGGAGACCTTGGTGAGGAAGCTTTGCCATAAAATACCTGCAAGCCCTTATATTAACAGTCAAAAGACATCTTCATTCCACTTACCCCTCCTCTATCTTTGTTGTTCAGCAGCAACTTCAGTATTTGAACCTGGAGTTCCTCCACCACTGAGACAGGAATAATTCAGCCATCAGACAAACTGCACTGGATAGCATCCACCCCATTCCCCCACTGCTTTTTTGTCCAACATTGCACGTTGTACTTAAAGGGGTGACTGGCCCTTCACAGCTAAGCAACATGGTAGGGAAGATCCTAGCACAAGTCAGAAAATTAGCCCCATCACTCAGAGTCTTCCCTTTCATACAAGGCCTGATGTGGCAGCAGTAATAGGGAGTGACCAAAGTAATTTTACCATTAGTAATGGGGAATGACCCAAAAGGGGAGCTCAGGCTTTGCTTGTGTACCCTAGGATGGAGTGCTGCAAGTCTGTGTAGAGCAGTGCCCCAGGTATTTGTGCTCTCACTGCATAGCCCAGGACAGATGGGAGTGCAGCTGGACTTTAAGCAGCCTACAGGACATCAAGACAGTGAGCAGATTTTTCTCCCTAAGCTGAAGGGCACATATTTAACCACTGCCCACCTAAGCCACTAGGTAGGCAGAGTTCCCTTTCCCTTCTCAGACCTTCAATGCGTTTCTTGAGCCGCTGGCAACCTCTCTCATATGCACGCCGTCTCAGCCTCTCCTCAGCACTCTCTTCCTTCACCTCCTTACTTTCCTTACCCTACATGGGAAGACAGCATTAATAAGAAAGGTTAATAAAAATGTCTTATAATGCCCAGAAGGGCAACAACAATTTGCCCCAAACAGAGCACTTCAGGACTCAAGCCCAAGCCCACAGCTACTACTGAATGGGGAACAAACTCATACAGCTTCCAAGTGTGTAAGAGCTTTCCCTGCCAGGGTGGATCACTATATGGAATTGTCAGGCCTTTAGAGGTATTTTTCTTCATACCTCTTTGGTGAAGCGGTTTGGCCACCAGGTGGTAGGAATGAGCTCCTGCAGACCAGCTTCTTCCACACGCAAGGGGCTCTTAATGTAGAAGAACACAACAGAACGAAGCACATCAAAGCTGCTCCAAGTTAAGGCACAAGCACAACTATCTGGTTGGGAGCACATGCAGGATGACAGGGAACTGTTCAACTGCACAGAGAACCTCAGCAGAAAGGAAAGCAATTCCACAGTCCAGAGAGAAGGCAGACATGTAAGCCACTTTCCAAACAATGGAATCTCCAGGAGGTGCTCAGATACCCAAGGAATCCAGCCAGCTGCCAAAGCATCAGGCAATGGCTGTGAAAACTGATCTTGTACAATCTTTCAGATTCTACCACAAATCAGTCAAAAGGATACAGAGACTCTGTATGTGTACAAGCTAAGCAGCAACATAGGTCAGGAAAACCTCTCCAACAGGAAGGTCCATAAGCTACCCTTCCTTCTTCAAAATAAGGCTCCACTGAGAACAGCACTGGCTATTCCCCTAGATATCAGAACCCCATGAAACAGCCTCCCAAAACATCACATTGTGTACAGAGACAAGGAGGCATTTTGCTGGCAGTTGGCCAGGGTCTTGGAGATTTTAACTGCACATTCTAGAGGGCACACAAGATAAGAATAAATGCAAAGGATACAGGACATTGTTGAGCAGATATTTCCTAGATTTCTCATGCTTCAGAACTGCAATGGTGAGACGGAGATAGTGAATCTAAAGAGATAAGAGAAGCAGAATTAACTGCATAGTGCAGAACTGGCCAAAGAGCTGAATTACCCACACAAAGACAGGAATAATAATTCCTGGTCAAAACAGGATTAGTAAATCCTGGCCAGTCATTGCTTCTAGGGGCTCAGAAGTGTCACGTACCTGTAAGCCTAGGTCTGGGACAATGGGAGAGAACCTGTATGCCCGCAACAGGGACATCAGCAGTTGCTTGAGGCATTCATGCACTTCATACTCCTAAGAAAGATGGAAAAACATTCACTGGAAACAGACAGCATACTGCAGAGTGGAAGCAAGTGCATACCAACAGAAATGTCTCTTAGAGTCAGAAGGAGTTTGTTTTGAAACCAGCTGCTGTCTTCTGGATCCATGATTACGACATTTGCTTGGCAGGAACTAGAATACCATGTGGGGTGGTGACAGTTAAAAGCAGCAGTCAGATGTCGCATGGGGCAAAGCATGTTTACACTCCACTTTCCCTTGTGGTTTTTGTTAGTAACTTGACTTACTCATAAGCATAAGTCACCTACTGGACTTTCTATCACTAGAGGTATTCAAGAAGAGGCTGGACAGCCAGTAGTCGGGGATTATCTAGGCATAACTGCCCATGCTCTAGCATGGGTAATTTCCATGTTTCTGGGCTTTGTTGGTTGTCCCCACTCCCCCTGCCTTTTTTTCTGCTGTGTGTATTAGGTTGCTTGTAAGCCTTCCCAGAGGCTTTGGGTGTTGGCTGCAGCCAAGGCTGGGGACTTCAACTGCGGTGTGCTAATGTTCCTGCTGGGACCGAAGCCTGACATGCCTGGACAGAGGGTCTTGCCCCTCTGCTCAGGGTCAGCCCAAATCACCATATTTGGGGTCAGGAGAGAATTGTACCCCATGGTCAGACTGGTACAGACTGTGGGGGGGTTCGCATTCTTCTGTACCAGGGAGTGTGGGTCTCTATCTCTTGAGCATAAATTGACAACATTTTACAGAAGCAGAACATTGGTTGCTGTGGTTTCCCGGCTTTACCCACAGCAGGTTAGGTTGTTAGGTCTATGTTGTGGCAGGGTTGATGGTAGTCTTACACAGAGTTTAGATTGTGGTTGTATGGGATAGTTTGGATAAGGCTGATCCTGCCTTAGGCAGAGGGATGGAATAGACCAGCATTTCTCAACATGTGGGTTGCGACCAAAAAGTGGGTCACAAGAATATATGAAATGGTCATGAACAAAAAAACTGGATCAACAAACTTTAAAAACGGATTCTCCTTTAAAGAAGAAAAACATGGGAAACAGTGGCTTTTCCCTTGCAAGCTGGTAGAGTTCCAGCTTGCCACCCCCCAACCACCCCAAACACACCTTCCCCTGTCCCACACACTGGGGGTGTGGGGGTAGGAGGCAGCAGATCAAAAGCGAGGGGCACTGGGTTGAGACTGCTTACAAATGGGCCCTGGTACAAAAAAGGTTGAGAACCATTGGACTAGACGACCCCTGAAAGTCCCTTCCAGCCTAAGTCCACAGCTAAGAAAAAAAGGAGAATCTGCTCCCCTAGGTTTATGTCAGCCCTTCATTCAGTGGGGGCTTTTAATTTCATCCCTGGGAAGGGAGATATGGCAACAAGAGAGCAGGTGGGGATTCAGGCCCCTGAGCTAGGGTTCAACAAATTTGTAGAATACTCTGAAGTGGAATTGCATTATAGCTTCTGAGTCATGATACTGATGGGCTCAAAGCAGCTGCTGCTGCTGCCCGCTAGCCCAGTGCAACTGAAGAAGCGTGCTGTTCCCAGAAGCCCTGGGAAGTGTGAACCCAGCTACCAATGGACTTCCTTAACCTTATAATTTATGGAACAACTTCTATCAACTGGTAGGTTGCTGTTGCCAGTTCCAGGTCTAAACTTGCTGGGATACCAGCACCAAAGGCTTCTTAGATGATGTTTGACGAAGCCAAGCTCAAATAAGGTCCACAAAAAGGGATAAAGACCTTCTGCTCTGGCTCAGCTGGGGGCAGATTTGTGGGGGAGTTTAGGGTATATTTTTCATTAAGCTGACGAGGCGGCAATTGTGCAATGCAAATATCCACTGCAGTTTCATACAAAACGCTGGACTGTAACATTTGGTTGTTCCTCTGAAAAGCTCTGTATACCCATAAAAAGCAACTTTAATGCTTATTTTCAAGGCATTTAAACTTGTTTTTCAATGAAAGATAAACTTATTTAACATTAGATCTTATTTAAAAGTTAGCAATGATAGAAAAGTCAAATTCAACAATAGATCTATTTGTCTTGTTACAAATTAAAGAGTTCCTATCAACACTCACTCCTCTTTCCTGGCCCTCACACAGCAGCTAGGACTTCCCAGCTCTCCATCAAGATCAATGGCTCATGAGAGCACCCTGTGATCGTGTTTTGGGAAAAAGAAAGAACTAACCATAACTGACACTTTCCAATTATAAATCCGCTTCTTCTCAGCTCCCTCACAAAGTCATCCTGCAGTCATTGCACTATAGAATGGGACACTAAGAAAAGCCATAACAGGGACGTCAACTGCTGATGCCAAATTCTTTTGCCTTGTTCAGAGAGTGCAGCTAAAACAGCAAAGTAGCTGTGGACTGCAACTAGCAAGCAATCAGGTCACATTCCAGATATCTAAATCATTCACTGGACCACCAGAGCAGGAGGGGAACAGAGAAAATTAATAAGTGTCTAGCTAAGGTATAGGGGTCTAGGTTATAGCCATGCCATGGTGCTCTAAAGATGTAGGCAGACAAGGTTCTTTGGGTAAATCTGATATCTTTTGTTAAACCGACTCAAATAGTTGGAAAAATTCTTCTTTGCAAGCTTTCAGGAATAAATACCCTTTGTCAGGCTGAGGAAGCATCTGCAGTTGGCGTGTTCTCATCCAAAACACAACAAGAAAGCTGTAATATACAGCCAAGCCCTCAGATAGCACCGAATTTGCACTGAGAACACCCGTAATTGCCACCTCACAAATCTCAAAAAGGCTTTCACTCAACAAAGACACTCCTCCACACAGATAGATCTCACTTTCGAAATAGCCACCCAGATACCATGTGAAGAATTGCTGCAGTACAGAAGGAAAACACCCATGACTCGCACACCACTGATTATGACATATCACCCCTCCGTGGAACCTATATGGAAGATCCTCAAATAACTGCAACTCATACTAGAAGACGACCCAGTTCTTAAAGAGATCTTCCCCAGAACCACCCATCCTAGCCTTCAAACAAGCACCTAACCTCACAAACCGCATCACCATAAGCAAACTTCCTACAACCCAAAAGGCACTGAGTGGATCCAGACCATGCCATGACAAGAAATATAACACCTGCCAACATATGTCCACGACCCCAACAATTACTACACCCCACAACAGAATAATGAGGATTCCTGGATCCTACAGCTGCACCTCCAGAAATATAATACATCTCATCAAATGCACCAAATGCCCTGATGGAAAAATATGTAGGAGAGACCAAACAACAACTGCTCTCCACAATGAACACACACTGAAAATCTACCAAAGATAAGAATAAATTACTTGTGGGGAGCACTTTTCTCACAAGAAAACCACTCTCTTTCCAATCTCTCACTCGTAATCCTCAAAGGGGAATTTACAAAACACCTTTCCACAGACAGGCCTATGAAATTCATTTAATCAGTCTTCTGGATATAAAAAATCATGGACTAAATATAGACATTGGATTTATGACTCATTATAGCTTGCCTAACATCTGACTCCCCAAGTACCTCTCCACTATTTACCAGCTATATTTACTCCCCTTCCCTCCCCCTGACCCCAACCTGTCTCTCACCCACTGACTCCTCAACATACATCTTCAGTGACTAGCTTTCTTGCATGCATACCAGCCTCTGGCTTCTTTACCATTCATTCCATCCAGGAAGAATATACACCAACTGCAGATGCTTACTCAGACTGATGAAATGTATGTATATCCAAAAACTTGCAAAGAAGAATTTTTCCAACTATATGAGTTGGTTTAATAAAAAATATCAGATTTACCCAAAGAACCTTATCTAACTAAGGTACTGACACCTGTCAATCATTGCATCAGAGCAGTAGCATTACAGGAGTGGAAGTATCTAAGAAACTCACCTCCATAAGAAGCCACATGAGATCCAGTAATTGTTGGATGAGAGGATGTGCTTCCACTGCCCCACCCTGCTCCAAGATACTCAGCAGGAAGTTCATGAGTACATCTTCCACCAGATACACTTTGCACTGAGAACAAAAAGCATGGTCAGTAGTTCTGGGCAGCACAATCAACGTATGCCAACAGAGGCAGGAGATACCTAATTTAGGACACCAGCAGAGGATTTAGGCTGGAACTGAAAGCTTTAGATTTGCTGTGAGCCGGTGGACAAGAAATAACAGTGAGCTTCCTGGAGACTACCATAGGCTCTTACTGGTGCAGGCTATGAAAACAAGACTAGCAATGACTGCCCATCATGAACAACTGAGCTCATTCCAGCAGTGCCCGAAAGCATTACAATTTCTAAGTAGAACAAAGAAGAACTGGACCACCACTCTACATGAAACCAAGCCCATGAAAAATCCAACTTCAGGGTGTGAAACAGTGAAAGTCTCCATAGGAAGGCATCTTGCCATCAGTTACATGCCAAAATCTCATCCTTGTTGGCACCACTGAGCAATTCAGTTAAGCCCTAAAGAAGTTCATCCCCTGATGAATGCGAAGTCTTTTCACTCACCTTCTAACACCACTGTATCAACCCTGTTTCATGACAGGCTATTCCATAGGAGCGACCAGTCAAGGACTACTTAAGACATAAGGACAGCTTGCAATTGTCTAGACCAGGGATACTCAAACTATAGTCCGTAGGCCAAACACGGCCTAAAGAGCCATTGCATCTGAACCATGGGGCTGCCGATGGATTGGAAAATTTGGCAGCAGGGAAGCAGTGGCCACCCTCCCCTGCTACCTAATTCCCTACACCCCTTCTATTGGCACAGCCAGTTCTGGACCAAGCCATATCCCCCTCTCTCCGCACTGTCAGTTTGCGGCCAGGCCATGCTCTGTTCCCCTTTCCCAGCAAAACTGGGGCCAGATCACACCTACTCCCCATAGGGCTGAATCAGGGTCAGACCACAACCCCTCCCCCCACAGGGTTGAATCAGGTCTAGGCTCCCCCTGGACCCCCCCACACAGCTGGATGGGGCCCCACCACACCAACCCTGGGGGCCAGACTAGACCACCAAACACACCCAGCCCATGAACAGACATGGCACTGCCCATCTGGCTTCCTAAGGAAAAATGTCAAGCACCACTGGCCTAGACAAATAACTCCAAGATAGCGAATTTATCGGCGTCAAGACATATCACTTCTCCCAGCTGTGTTACTGGAGAGCGCAGTAGACTTTAGCTGTACCTCTAAGAGCAACTAAAATGGATGCATATGCCAAAATGGCCACACAGAACTCACCATGAGAGGGGCAAAGTGGTTAAAGATGTGTGCAAGGGTAATCAGCACTGTGGGCTCTCCCTGTAGCTGCCATGTCGAAATATCTTTCTCCACCAGCTTCCCCTCCTGCAACAACAAATCCAGGGAGATATAAAGCACTGAACTAACCCCGACCCACCCACAACTCCTTTACCATGTACACCCAAAGGAAAAAGCATCTCTTTGCTCAGCATGTCTCTTAGGAAAATATCCCACTTTGCAAAGAGGATATTAGCACTGGAAAGAAGCTGCAAGGTGTAAAAGAAGCCTGTTGAGTACATGTATATATTACCCTGCCCTCACCAGGAGCTTTTCAAAACAGGATATTCCCATCTCTGACTCAGGAACACTTCGCCAGTAATCAAACTATACCCACTTCCACTGTGGAGTCACATTTCTCAAACAGCCAGGCCAATCCCACTTTTCCAAGTTAGCCCTGAGCCCATGGTTGATAGCTTAGCAGTACGTGCTTGGGTTAGCTCTAAATCTTCCAATACAGGAGTCAAATTCAGCTCTCAAACACAACTCACTTAATGAACCCCTACCCCAAAACGGCTACACTAAGCACATCCCCATGAGTGCACACATGCCATTTGCGATGCTACAAAGCAGTTTGAAGCACCACAAACTGCACACAGCACACATGTACCCGTTTGCTGCACTGCAAATTAGCAGCACCAAAAAACAGATGCACACATTTGTGCTGATGCTATTTTTGTTGGAGCAACCACACACCCCTGCATGTGGGGATGTGTCCACTGTCTACATTTAGAACTAGGAACACCTGTTAAGTCAGTGGTATATTTAACAAAATTTCCTCCAAATACCTTTACCAAGGGATATTGTTCACTTATGCTGTAGGAGGATTGCTGAGGTCCTGATGCCAGATTAATAGCACTGGATGAAATTTCCCAGGACAGAGATGCTGCAAGGAGCAATAAAGCAACTCAACCCAGCAACATGATGCCATCCAGAGGTACTACTTTTCATAGCTGGGTAGAAGGCCCATTGTTGGTGCATCCTCTACTTCATTCAACATTACATATCTCTGGAAAAGGTAGGGGGCAGGGGATAAACACAGGAACAATGGACAATAAAAGGGTTTCTTGGGCCCAAGGGTCCACTCCCTATTATTCTCAAGCACTTCTTAACCAAAGGAATCCCTCAAATCACCACAAGGAACATATCCAAAACACCCTATAAAAGTGCCATAGACAAAATCAAGGGTGACAAGGTCAATGCTAATCTAGCAAATAGCAGACAACAGTGGTGTCAAATATACACAGGTTCCATGGGTGCTTAGGAGAACTGGGCAAATGTGAATGAACTATTATGACTGAAAACATTTGAAAGAAAATCTAAACAAAATATATATATATTTCAACCTTTTTCTATTAAACATTTCAGTTTAGGTCTAATAAAATGATACAGTCCACCCAAAATAAAGGGTTCTTTTCTGTTTTTTACCAATAAATTAATTTCCATTTTGGTCAAACCCCCCCCAAAGTTTTTATTGTTTAAGCAACAAACCAGACTTCATCCTATTCTAGCACTACACAAAAATCTGAGGGAAGGATTGTGAGCAACATGGCTACAATTCCACTTTCTCTCCTCCTCCTAGAGGGTGTTGGTAAAAGATGGATGACAAACTGATAGAGGCAGCCTAAAGCCCTGTGTCTCAGTCTGTGTTGTTAAGTATGATACAGTAGCTAGGGATCTTGTGCTCATCTCAATGACAATTCCTCTAGTAATCAGCCATATAACCATGATCCTTCCTACCAAAGCTCTATTAAGGCCTGAGAGGTGCTGGTGCTACAGCTCTGTTGGCACCCAAGCTGCCTCCATTCCTTAAAAAAGGCTCCAGAGAAGAGGCCAGCGCGTCCACTCCGAACATGGAGTCACTGGATAACTGCTACTGGTAGACTTGGCCTCCGTGGGCAATTATTTTTGGTGGATGGCCACTTACTGAGTTTTGGCAAGCCATCAAGGGCCACAAGACAGGCAGCCAGGGGTAGATAAATATTAATTTTCTAAATTTTTTAGGGGCCCCGAGGGCTGGATAAAATGGCCTGGCCAGCCGCATCCAGCCCATGGGCCGCATTTTGCCCACCCTGCTGTAAATGCCAGAGCTAGACCACTAGGTGGTTGGGAACAGGTAGCCTGTTTGCATTGAGTAAATGGCTACCAATGTAGGTGTCATCTGTATGCAGTTTATCTCATGGTAGCTTACACTTGTGGAGCTTACCTTGTGTTTCTCCCAGGGGTAATTATGTACTTGACTGAGCAAACCAATACCAGGTCAACCAGGATAGCATATAAGTGGTATTAGCTATATCACCACAAACTGGGGTAAACTGGAACTTTTAGTAGGGTTGGAAAGTTGTAGCCATGATGGTCCAGGAAATGTATGAGGCAAGGATTTCTGTGATACATTTTATTGGACCAACTGTATAGCTGGGAGGACAGCTAGACAAGCTTTCAGGCATCAAGTGCACTCTTAGGTGACACCTCAGATGACACCCACTACATATGTCCTCTTCTGGCATCTGCTGTTCTTCATTCCTCCAAGTCACTACTGATGTCCACTGCAAAATCTCCAGAGCATCTTTGCAGCTAGATAAAGCTATACACGGAAGTTATAGTGATTCAAGCGTAAAGGACAGTACTCTCTGACAGAAATTACCAGACGTAGGTGATCTGAGGAAGGGCACTTGATGCCTGGAAGCTTGTCTGACAGCTCTCCCAACTATACAGTTGGTCCAGTAAAAGATGTCACAGAAATCTTTGCCTCTGGAACTTCTGTAAACTAGCACAATGGTACTCAATCTTTTGGCTCGGCAGGCCAGGTAGGCAGTGCCTAGTCAGTCCGAGGGATGGATCTAAGGTGGGTGTAGCAGGCCCCATCCAGCCCCACAGAGGGAGGCAGGGGTAACCCAGCCCCAACATAGCCCCACAGGTGCAGGGGGAAGAAGGGGGGGGCATGGTGTAGCTCTGATCCAGCCTTCGGTGGGGAGGAACGGGAGGTGCACAGCCCTGATCCATCTGTGAGGGAGGGGGTGCATCCCCAATCCAGCTATCCTGCAGCTGGAGTCATGCCCATGGGGAGCCCTGTGGGTCAAATGTGATGGCTGCACAGGCTGCATTTGGCTGATAGCCCTGAACTAGCATATGATCTGGTTAAACTACACATTTAACAGAACAGTTTAAGAAAGCTGGAGCTTTTTTCTGGCTCTGTATATGCAAAATAAAACTGTTTTAAGTTCTGTAAATCCCAGTCACTAAAGAAAACAAGCAGTTTTGAAAAGGGGGAAGAGAGCTGTCCAAAACTGTTAGGATTCTAAATGAGTGTTTCTGAAAAAGATTAGGTCAAATGAAGAAGATTGTACTGGATCTAGCCCTTGCCACTGACTGGACTGGATACAACATCATCCTCTATGTAGAACGTAGGGAGGTCAGACTCACCTACAGTGGATAAACTTGGCATCCAAGAGAAATCCAGGCTGTCGCCTTGATAAATCTAAGTCAGTCCCAGAACAATGCCTACTCATTCCAATCTCTAGAGACTCTGAAGTTACAGAACAATGGCTGTTTTCTGCTTCCTCTCCTGACTGATCCTGGAGAATGCAGGTTCTTTTCACAATTTGTCCAGTGTGGGGCAAACTAATGCCAAGATGGGTATGTCAGAAACTGGCCTAATGGAGCTGGATTAAGGGACTCAGTGAAAAGCTGAAGATACAAAAAGTGCTTATCCTGTAGCTGCAAATATAACTTGTATGGTTTTAGCCATATGAGAAAAATTAGCTCCAGTCCTGTTGGTTGATAACATGGATGATACTTTCCAGTTTAGAAAAGTGTGAAGCAAACAATTTCTCATAACCCAAGATAGAATAATTAGAAGTCCCTCCCTCCACCGTAGCAAGTTAATCCTCCTCCAAGTTTAAGAGCTTTAAAATTGGCAGACTCACAGAAGACAGAAAATGCGTTGGGAGCTCTTAAAATTACTGTCAGGCTATATTTCCCAGCATCATTGCCTCACGATCCCATCCAATGACACCAGCTTACCGCCACATCTATCCCAAAGCGAATAACGTTCTTCAGGTAGCCCAACAGCTTGTGTGCCTTTACCAGGTCTGCGCAGGGTGGGTCCTGTAGGGGGCGATAACTCTCCACTGGATAAGTGCTAGAGCATTAAGGAAAGTCCACCTGCCAGAATGCAACTTGTTCCTTAGAAAAACCACTTCAGGAGCTCTGCCCCATCGACTATGCAGGACGACTGCCATGTAAGCACCGCTTTATATATTCCATGTGCTCTCTCGTCATGTCTTAGACAGCACCTTGCCCGCAAGTACATTTTAAGCAGAGAACAGGCATACCAAGAGACTCCTAAGAAAGAACAAACTGCAAGCCCTCAGCTGCCATTCATAACCCTTCTGCAAGAGTGCAGGCAGCAACACTCCTCCTATGTCCACAGGATGCATTAAAGCACCCACAGCCTGGACTGAAGGACTATGATCTTGGCTGATGTGCAGTTCTAAACTTTGATACAGAAGACACTGGAGGGATTCAGGCAACCCAGAATAGCCAGCTGCAAAACTAGCTACTAGTAGGCTCTGCACATTTAAGCAGAATACAACCCATAATGGATAGTCTTTACCAGGAAGAGCTGATTTGGCATGCATGCCTTTTGTATTGCCACTCCCCCTCAACTTCCAGCCAAAGGGATGATTAACAGCACCCTATTCCCTTCCTGCCCAATTGCATACCAAGTGGAATGAGCAAAAGGCAGGTCTCATCAGCTATGTAGTTGGGCCTGCACATGCAGCACCACTCATCCAGAGCTGTGCAGGTGTTGGCTCTTCTTGGGACCCCCCGCTCACTTCCAAAGGATATCGGAGTGGACGGCTGCCAAAGTTAAAAGCCACAGATTCCTTGAATGAGAGGCTGATTGCAGGGAAGTAAGCCATACCAGCTCCTCTGGTGATGTTATCAAAAGCTGTCCCCAGAGATGCACCATTCCTGAAAGAAGAGGAAACAGTCCCTGAGGTTCAGCAAGCATGAAGGAGGTTTTGGTATTCAGCAGAACAAACCATCCACCTCACAGACAATGTATCTGGAGAAGGAGACAATACACCAGAGGTTTTTCTTCTCGACTCATACAATGAGATGGAAATGTACAATACCATATTCTGAAATAATGAAATACAAATCAGAAGCCAAGTACTGCATCTTCATGGAATTAATCCCCAGTCGCAGATTTGCATTCCAGAATCTTATTTAAGCCACCAACCCTTCTAGCACCAAGATAATCCTGAAAATAATAAGTGAGGCTGAAGTAATAATGGTATTTTTCCACATCTGCCCATCCCAAAACAGGCAACCAGAGCTATGAAGTACCCCATTCATCTCAATCATGCCCCATGGGCTCAGATTCCTCACCAAGGGCATGGAATTCCTCAGATTCCTATAAGTCAAAACTTTGCCTTTTTGCACACTTGACTGTGCTGGAGTTTATGCAGATCAATACTGGGATGGCACAAAAATCCATTCACCATCAAGGGAAACCTATAGCCTTGAGAATTTAACAAATTCCCTGTTAGGGGAAAGCTTCAAAAGCAGATGTCCTCTTGTGACTGTATAAACTGAACCCCAGAGCTGTGTTAAACTATCTTCAGTTTAGAGTTAACTTCAGAAGTTAACATCATATTCCAAGATGACAATTTTTCCTCCCATTAAGTTGGAACTGAGCATGAGGCAGCGGTGAGGGGTGTGGCAGGCACCTACAGTGGCTCCATCCTCCTACCACCACCTTGGGTCCATCCCACTGCTGCCTTTCCCCCTCAATCCTCTGCCTCTCCTTCCCACCCCTTCACCTCCTTGGGAGCCAGCCCTCCTGCTGCCTCAGGCCAAGCTGAGGCCAGGCTCTGGGTGTTGTGTCAAGAGCCAGAGCAGAGACAGAACCTGCTGGCACCAAAGCAAGGGTAAGTGGCAGGAAGGGGCACTGGTGGGGACAGAGGACGAAGGAGCATAGAGTGGGGGCAGGGAGCCTGAGAGTGCAGGGAGCCAGTACAAGGAAGCAGGCAAGGAGGACGTGTGCATGTGTGTGTGTGTGTGCGCGTACGCGAGTGCATCGGGGGGCGGAGACAAGTGGAAGGCACAAGCTGCTTCCCCTTCCCCCACACTGCTCTCCCCGCTGCCTGCCTAATTCTACCCGCCTCTCCAATGGGAAAAGCAGTGGCAGGGGACGGGAATGAATTTAAGATAATCCTCCAATAATTAAATTCTATACATGGAAATAATAACAAGTTTATACATTTTCCAAGTACAGAATCTAATTATTGGGGGTTGCCTTAAATTCAGGATTGTGTTTGATTCATTTAAATATGGTAATAGGATATTTGGTGGTACTTTCGACCTAGGTTAACTGGCTTAGAACCTAGGTTAACTGACTGTCAGTGTTGCTTTCACCCAGACTGACAACCTACTCACTCAATAGTGAGGACATGGTTGGAGGACCAGCAACATTAATGCCTTCCAACAATTCTCTGTCTGGAGAGGGTGTGCTCACTCCAAAGTTAAGAACGATAGTATTTCAAACACCCAAATAACCTTAAGCAGCTCAAACATGTCTTTATGGTGGGGCTGCTAACCCACAGGCTAGGCTTATCTGGGCATTAATCACTCAAAGCTGACTCTTCAGAAGACAAACCATCTCGACTCCAGAACTCTACTGGGAACCTGAAAGAAAGGATAAGCATCATACCAATCTGGCTGCTTGGCAAAAGGCTCAAAAGATCTCTAAGTTGGCAGGAGCAGCTCAGGTCAAGTCTTAACAGTATGTGTTGATCAGAGCAAAAACATTTATCATATTACAGAGAATTGATCAATGCAGCAGAAAGCACAAAGATGCTTACAGGCAGAAAGCAATGGTCCCCTCATCCAGGTTAATCAAACAGGTGACAATGTCTCCTGCTGCCCAGGACTGCAGAAAGAGAAGGAGAATTGGTTAGAGAGACTTCTCCACAAGCTCAGACATCTTACTATGAGATACCCTCAAACCAAAGGAAAGCCCTACTTCCCAGTTTCATTTTGTCATCCTCTACAAGGGCAGGGGAAGACCTTCTTGTACCAGCTCATATAGCTATGTAATACATTTCTAGGCTGTTACAAGCACACTACTGGCCAGGCTCTTTCTTTCCTCCATCACTAAGAGAAGACCTCTCACCATGGCTGCAGTAAGCCCATGAACCACTCAGAATTAGGCATAAGCAAGTAACACTCTTAAAAAAAAGAACAAAAAAAAATAGCCCTCCAACAACAGCCATATTAGGCTGGGAATTTTTGCATCAGGGCTGCTCAATAGCAAGCTGAGTAAGCTGTACATATAGCCCTGCCCAAGCACTGAACTGACCCAACAGAGGCAATGCTCTCCCCAAGAGCTCAAGTCAGTGCCAAAATCCTGCCTCCCCAAGATCACATCTGGGGTTATTGAACTGCAATGTCAGGAAAAGATTTTGCATGACGCACACAAGAACACAGAAAAATGTGGGGAACCATCTGCTTTGAAACATACAAGGCTTTCAAAGCCATCCTCTTACTCTACCCTTCCCCAACAGAAACAGAAATGGGAAAAGTATCTTTTTGTCCAGTTGAAGTCCCAAAGGAGAAGGTGCATGTGTAGTTTGAGAGCAGCACCCCTCTTGCATCTCTAAAGCACCAGTGGCCTTCTCTCTGACTTCTTCCCTGAATACTCTGTTAGCTGCTGCATGTCCCATTCTGGAATCTTTTGCTCTCAATATTTCCACATCACTGTTGATGTCCAGAGCATAATAGCAGCTGGATAAAGCTCAATTCCAAAGTCACAGCGATTCAAGAGTAAAGGTTTGCGCATTCTCAGAGCCAGAAATGACTCGGGGGAGGTACTTACTTTGCCATAGTTTGTGGTGGTTACATTCCATTTGCGTACTCTGTTTCCATCATACGCATATGAGTCTGGAGTGTCTCCAACCCCCTCCTGTGTTAAAGAGAAGACCCCAAGATAAAAGATTCATAATGAACTATGAACATGAAGCAGAGACAGCACCTCACACCCAGCAGCAGCAGTCACAAGGGAGAGTAGATACAGGACAGAGAGAACACACCCTCAAGCACTCAGCGGCATACACTGGAGGAAGAAGAGTCCTTAACCAAAATTTTAGGAGTTCACCTAAGTTCCCCATAAATCTGATTTAACAGGTCTCACCAATCATTCCCTGGGAGGGAAGAAAAGAAAAAGGGTGCACTTTCCTGCACCTCAGCAGTATCTGCAAAGATCCTCTCTCAGTGGTATTTACATTCCTACATACCAAATATTCTCCTTTAAAAACACATTCCATCCTAGTGACCCTTAACTCAAAACAAGAACACTAACAAATATGCACTCAGCACTCTACCAGCATACCATGTTATGCTGCTCTACATCTTCTCCCATATATACCTCTTCTCAAGAATCATGCATCAAGAAGTAAATACTGAAAACTTGCAGGTCAGCCCATCAACTGATAAACAGGTGCAGCAACTTTAAAGAAGACATGGCCAGGACAAGAAGGACAGACCCTCCAGCAAGGGCGTACTTCTACCAGGCCTTGTAGTACCCACTGGAAAGAGCCATATATATTACAGATGCCAGTAATGTTTCCACAGGACCTGTAGATTTTGCTACCAAGATACTAAAGGAGGGAACAGCAGAAAAGTCCTATGTACATGGAAATACAATATTTGCTGTACCCATGACTATCAAGCAAGAGCCTAGCATACACCTGACAGATTTACAAGGCTCAGTCACTGCACCAGAATTCACCAAATGCACAACAGAAACAGATTTTTAGATCTCTTCTTTTATACTAGGTATGGCCTCTCCAGGGAATAGTATGCTAGGACCAGTCTCAATGGAAGAGATCTACAGCTCACTTGCATTCATCCTGGCTTGCATGTTAAGGTGGAGAATAAGCTGAGGGCAGTTCTGCCTTATGCTGAGCAATTACCATACCTCCTGATTAAACCTGCAGTTGAGAGTGCACCAGCCAATCTGCATGAGGCCTTGGGAGGAAATGAGCACCTCGTAGATCCATTTCCCTAAAAGAAGTAGCACAGAGGAACAAGGGCAAGTTTATACTAGCTCAAAGCACATCTCTACAAAAATGATATGGTTATACTACCAATGCAGTAGAGAAAAGGGTGGGTCTTGGAGAGTTAACACCAGGTCAAACCCAATCCCTCCAAAATCATCCTTCTGTTCCTCAAGAAACAGCTGGAGGAATTTAAGCATTTACAGTCTGAAGCTGCAGTATATCCCCAACTCCTTGACCTCTCAAGTTGTCTAACCTACTATAGCTTCTGTAGGTTTCTGCTCTTTCCACATCATTCTCTCCATGCCCCACTTTTCCACACCCCATTTCTTACCTTTAAACACACAGGTTGTGGCCCTGATGGAGCCAAAGTTACTGTGGCCAATCACCTGAACCAAGGAACAAAAAAACAATTTTTTTTTTTTTTTTTACAGCTAAACAAAACCGCCGCTTCCTTTGGCCTAGCCCTCCATCTCCCATGGACTGTCCCAGTGAATGCAGCCAATTCAAATGGGAGAGAGTTGCTAGAAAAGGCAGTGTCTAGGCTCTCAGGATCCCAGAAACAGACTTAGAGCCATTAGCAGCAGCTAGTCCAGAGCCATCTAGATCAGGGGTTGTCAACAGAGGGTACTTGGGAAGGCCCTAGGGGGTACACACAGGCGAGTGGGGACGAAGCGCTGCCATGCACCATCCCATGCTGCCATGCAGGCACTGGCCACCCAGTTGGATGCAAGGGGTGAAGAAAGCTCGCGTGCAGCAGCTGCTGCCGCTCCATGTTTGGCCGTGTGCCACTCCCCCTACTCACTCCCCACACCCTGCCCCTCATCTGGCCACTGAGGGTACACTGCTCCACATCCAGCCACCACGGGTACACTGATCAAAAAAGGTTGAAAACCCCTGATCTAGATGATCTAGGTTTGTGTACAGTCCATAGTGCCTGTTATAGTCAAATGAATGCAGAGCTCAGCTGGTGGGATAACGGCCCAGTAGGGGAAGCTGGTTCCTAATAAATGAGAACATACAGATGCAGCTCCTGCAAGGAAAAAGGGGAAGCACTGCTGAGTGTAAGAGGGACAGATACCTAAATGTTAGATAGGCTACAGGCTCAATACAGCTGGCCAGAGATTCCACCCTATTTACTGTATTGCCCTCTGCAAATTCTCCTGACGCTAAAAGAACGTCACCAGAGCAGACAAGGCAAACATTTTAAAGGGGAAATTACTTATGTTAATTTGGTTTGATTTGAGAATTAGCTGTTAATACAGGGGAAGAGAGGTAATGAGATGGTGAACAGAGAGGCAAGAACGGCTGAGAGAAGACTAGGGCATGTTCCCTTGTGAGAGCAAGGAACAGCAAAGCCCTGAGAAAGAGCAAGAGAGCATGTAGGCACAGGAGCTCATACCCTAGAATGAGACCAGGGTACAAGGAGGCAACGTTGGAGAAAGAGGGCTCCTATACACATTCAGGGAGGCTGTTCCGATGCGCTGTATTTACAGTGCATCAGAGCAGATTCAATTCATCAAGTCTGCTGGAGGATAGTAATTGCCATGCTCCAGCACACTCTAGTGTCATGTGCATCAGCGTCCCTGCACTGAAAAATGGTGGTGGGGCTCTTTAAACTGAATTTTGTTTGATAAGCTTTAGATCAAAGCACTCCAATGCCATTTTTCAGTATGGTAATGTTGATACAGATGATGTTCCAGGTGCTTTTAATTAGTGTGACTCTTGGAGCTGCACTAATCAAAGCGCCCCTCCCCTTGCCACCTCCTGGACAACATCTATAAATGCCCAGAGGAGCTAACTACCACTAGGTTGTATCAATCTAGTCTTTGAAAGAGTCTGTGAGGGACACAAAAGCTACAGTAATTGGAAGTCAAATGGGAGCAGCAGGGACATCTGGTCAAAGAGATAGTGGAAATGTAAGGACAAGTTAAGTGCACCGGTGTAGCTTCTCCCTGATGGATCACAGGATAAAGGGCAAAGGAATAGTCCTAGGAGCCCAGGGGGAAGAACAAGAATACTGATCAGAGGGAGAAAGGAACAGTCTGTCCTGGTCCTGCTGACCTTAGACCTTTGCATATCCAGCAGTTCTGTTTATTGTCTTTGATTTCTTTACACATTCAACAACTTACCTAGCAGTACCAAGGTAATACAGCATACAGGCAAAAATGCAATGAAATCTTGAGGTAACTTTGAAACAACTTAGAACAACTTCAGAGTCTCAAAACTCTAAAAAAAAAACATATAGTGAAGTAAGATGAAAGCAGAAGCAGCTCACCAAGGAGTGCAGCTTTAAGACACTGCTAGAACTTTTTCTCCAGGAGAGCCTGTTTCACTCAAGATGCTAGAGACTCCCCCTTGAGTAAAAAAAGAGCATCATCGCTACACACCAAAAGGATGGCAACAGGGATTTGGGGTGAGGAAATTCCTGTAAGAGGCCCAAAGACAGCACACTTTAAGCCACAAAGATCCATTCTACAAAGTGCCACTTGTCACACTCACCCCAAGAAGATCATCATCAACCAGCAGGAGCCCTTCAAAACCACTTGTGTGGTCCAACACCACAGTAGGAGGCCCAAGACGCCCATCTACTATCTGATCTGAAATGAGAGTTGCAGAAAAACCAATCAGAGAATGCTGTGTGCATTTAGAATACAATAACTGAATGGACACTATTGGCTAAACTAGAGCTGAATTCTGACATTGAGTAGGAACAGTAAAGTAGTGTCACTAGTATTATCAGAATTTAGCCAAGAAGCAGCCAGCTCACAAGCCAATTTTTACACAATACCTGACACATTTGTCCTTACAGTCTCAGAGGCAATAAGTGGTTTCAAACAGTTTAGAGATGAGGTTAAGCCCCCTACTCCCCTGCCGAAAAAACAAAGTCAAATCAACAGGCACAGGTCAGATCAAACTGCACAAGGTGCAAAATGTTCCCTTCTTTAGCGGCATTGTCTGAATATGCTCTAGCACAGTGGTTCTCAACCTTTTTCACAATGGGACCCAACAGCATAACTATCAGCTTGCCCTGACCCACACCCAGTTTGGACCCACAGTGTGCATCTCTCTCTCCTTCCTTTCCCTCCAGCTGTTGCATCTGGCCCCCTTCCTCCCTCTGCCACTGCTTTATGCTGCCCTGCTGTATGCTCATCACCCCGCACCCTCCTCCCTCCATGCAGCCTTGCAGTATTTCTCTCAGACTTTCCCACCACCCTTTAAAATCTTCTTGCAACTCGCGGGTTGAGAAATGCTGCTCTGGCAAATACTTGCCCAACTCAAAGAAACAAATTCCTAAGAGAATGGATAAAATCCAACAGGCAGTAGGTCAGGGCTCAGAGGGAATGCAGTTAGAATGGTGAAAATGAGTCATTCTCTGGATTCTTCTTCTATCAACATAGCATGGCATTCCACAATTAGAATGGAACACACCATTTCTCCTGGCAAGACGTGCTATGTCATTGTAATAAGAAGTGTCCAATCTCTACCCAAACCAGACCTCACTAAACAAGAAGTCCATTGCTTTGCAATTGCCTCCCCATAAGGAAATATGGCTATTACAATTATAAACTGACCTGCCATATGGTTAGCCCACAAGTGTTTAATACATAGGATATCGCAAGATGAAAGATTAGAAGCAAAGAAAGCAAGTAAGGAATGAATCTCATTTAAGAAACTCTCCCATGAGATACCTTCCTTCCCCCACTACAGCAGTACACAAGGAATCTTTAACAGGACTAGACACCCAGCATCTCCTACCTCCACTATCATCAGAACCACTGTCCTCTGCTAGCAAACGATCAAGGTGCTCCTGCAGGTTCTGGAATGTCAGGGGTTTTCTGAGAAGGAAAAAGAACCTTTCAGAGGACTCACCAATTCCCCACATTTTAAAGAGTTCAAGCCTTACAGGCCTTGCAAAATCAGAGCTTCCCCAGTGTTCTCACATTGCCTTTCACTGTCACTGCTACTTGTAAGTTACATTTACTTGTGTTATGTTATGTAGCTTAAGCCAAGGAACCTGCTGCCCAAGGTGAGGCAGGGTCAAATGTTGAACCATATAAGAATAGTATCTGCACAGAAAGTAGCTGACATACAGAAGACTCTCAGATCTTTTTGATTGCCAACTGGGCTCAGGAGAAACCCATATAAGGAGTAATGTAAAACTGGTCAGCTGGATTATTAACATTTATTTTTGCATTAGTATAGTACCCCTGGCACAGATGAGAACCCCACAGACTAAGCACTGTATACACTAGTGATTCTCACTCAGGGCACAGAAGCACCCTGGGGTGTCTTGAGATCCTTTCCAGGGTACTATGGGAAGCCACACAATGTTAGGGCTGTTAAGTATGCATACATGAGCCACAAGATAAACCCAGAGATTTCAAATAAGAAACCATAATGTTAAAACATTCTGGCCTCCTGTGGTCTTTGAGGTCTTTGCAACAGAAGAATTGCTTTCTTGTTATTATTTTGTAGTTCAGAAAAAATGAAAACTAAGCCTGACATTTTCTGAGGTGTGAGCTGAGAACCACTGGGATACACAAAGAATTAAGAAATAGATTACTGCCCAAGAAACTTACAACATGAATAAATAAGGAGAGACAATAGAGCTATGCAGATAGAGAGACAGACAGATGAGAGGGAACAAGTAAACAATAAGATAATGCTGGTTGACACAAGAAACCACTGATGTGCCGACTGCTACTTAAGAATGATCAAGACTTTGCAGATATCACAAAAAAGAGTTTAAGAAAAGGTCTGGAGGAGAGTAATGAGGTAGCCTCATGGAACCTTCTTCCATACATAGTTAAAGCCAGTGCCCATGTAGCCAGCAACATAGCTATGGCTAGTCAAGCTGGGCACCAACCCCAGGCACCAACTTACAGGGTATGCCCCTCCTCCCAGAATTCTTTGCCACAGCAGGAACAACCCAGCAGCTGCAGCCCTATGCCCAGCAGTGTATTCGGGGGTGGAGAGGGAATAACATCATCCCCCCCCAGAAGGTTTTGCCCTGGGAAGCACAGCCCTGCTCCCAAGGGTGGGAGGGCAGACAGCACCAAAAGGAACCCCCCAGGGAGCCTGTACCATTGCCTGTCCCTCAGTGGCAGTCTGAGCTAATACAGCTACAGCAGCAGCAGTAGCAGCTGCCACTCAAATGAGGAGAGCTCTAGTAGGTAAGATTCTGCCTTTTCTTCCTCTCCCGCATCACTTTCTAGTGATCAACACAGTTTTCCCCCTCAACTCCCCCACAGCTGTTCCTGGCACTGAAAGTACTTGCTATACTTGTGTGTGGAGCCACTGGATCCAGCACACGGAAACAGGAGACTTTAGTGACTTTCTAGTGGTAGGGGGCTTTGTCCACACTGTGGCTGGGCAGAGGGAACTTTGCCCAAACTGCAGTCAGATGACAGGGAAATGCAGTGGTGGCAGCAGCTGCCAGGTCCTTGAACCAGCCCACCTTGGACATGAGCTGGATCATTTCTGCCTACTGCTTGAAAACACTTACTAAGCACTAGTTTAGACCATGGCTAGAGTCGCAAACTATGTAAGCTCTTCCAGCATGGCAACTTGCATTAGCTGAAATATGAGAGGTGTTAACACCTGGGTTCAGGTAACAGGCTTACACACCTCAACTCAAATGCAGAACGAGGCTGGCCAAACAGAAGCCATTTTTGGGTCACATCCTCTTTCCCTGCCTGTCCGTCCCTATGTTCTTAAGGCTCAAATCAGCAGACAAAGGAACCCATAGTTCTGAAAATGGAACACACATGCAAATGCAACATTCCAGTGCACACTGGCTGGGATAGCTAGTGGCAAAGTAACATGACAGATCTTCCCCTATAATGTCTGCTTGCCAAAAGCAAATGGGTCAAAAGCAATTTTTAGCAGCACTAAAGCTCAACTATGAGCTCAGAATCTAAGTACAGAATGTGAAATGTGAACCCAGCAGTTCTTTAAATACAAACAGCCAGCAGGAGGAATTCTTCATACAGCTGCCCACTGACCACCAATCTCACCACCTTTGAAGTGACATGATCTGCAATTGCAAGACTGAATGCAAGGGATTCTTACACATAAACATAAAAACAAACTCGAAAACATAACAGGGAAGGGAAAATCAACACTGTAATTTGGGGTCTAGCTTTACTTTTGTTCTTCACAGTTTCCTTCAGATGATATTTAGTAACAAAAAGGGCAATACACCATATTTTACTGCTAAGGCAGCAGAAGAAAAGATTATTGCTATAGAGAGTGTCACAGCATTTAAGTATAACAATCTAGCATCATATCTAACTAAAAGGTACTGAATGCCTAGCTTTCATGACTTCTGCACTTTGTATTTTAAATTACTGCCACTGCATAAACAAATTAGGAAAACTTGCACACAAATGATCAGATAAATGCCCAGCCAGCCATGTATATATGCAATCACCAAATTTACAGTATGTCTGTAAGTAAGCTGTGGCCAAAATATACATGCACAATTCTGAAAATCAAACCCTTTAAGCCAAGTTGTCTGAGAAGCCATTAAATATGAAACAAAGAAATCACTTCTGCAATACAATGCTGTTTTCTGATCTGGTTGTCTTGGTGCCAGCATCACCGTGGCCCTGTCACACAGGGACTCTGGAAAGAGCCTATCAGTTAAACACGCCATTATATGTTAGGATCACAGGCACAGCTTCACTTGCCATTAAATGGATCAGGAGTCTAGTACCTGTAAGCTGCTGCTGGCAGGCTCCCATCAGCACTGGGAAAGACACGATGCAGATAGGTATTCAGCAGTTTGCTATTCACTATTCCTACAGTGAACAGAAAAAACAAAATGAACGATGGTAAGTCAGAAGTAAAGATGATCTGAGGTAACCTCCTTCAGGGATGGGTAAGAGGTCTCCAACTATTTCACAATTCATTCTTGGTGTCATTTAAAGCTTTTGCAGATATTTGTGAACTGCTCTAAGAAGCTGTTGGAATGTGGGATACTGTCAACCACTACCCCTCTAGTCTGATCAAAAGCCCTCCCCAAAACACAAAATTTCACAAGGTGTCCCCACATCTACAGTTTCTTTCCGAGTCTTCCTGGAGGCACAGGAGCAGGCAGTTCTAAAGCCAAGCCCAATTTGTCTGAAGCCACAGACTCTCTAGTTTCTCTAATAATAAGCAGCCAAATTACAGTCCTTAGGACAGGTTCTTTCTAGACACAGAACACCAATAAAATGAGTCAAATACATTCTATGGTCCTTCCTGGCTCAAATGGAGGGAGAAGATCCTTAAGTGCCTTAAAAGTTGTTGTCTATACAGGGGATTTGCACAATTCCAGCCTGTAATTGTTGCACTAAGGCAACATCTAGCTCAGACACTTGAATACTTGGCACCACTGCAGTTCACCTCTGCTTTTAAATAGAGTTAACTTCCCCATGGAAAGTTGGGGCTATGACTAGGATTTGGCATCAACAGATGAGTAAGTGGAATTAAGGAAGAAGATGCCCAGTGTGGAATAGGAACACTTAACTACTTCTGTCCACAGGTCATTCTAGAAACAGTTTGGCATTCTTCCCAAACAGCATCTACACATGCGACTCATACCTGTAACCTTAGGCTTTTCCAGCTCAGTACTCAGCCTGTAGTTCTTCCGGACAAAGGCTGTCCCAGCACCTCTTGACGTCATTCTTCACAGCCGTGAGAATAGCCACTACACTCAAAGCTGAAACCAAATGCAGAATGTTCTGTTACTGGAAAGTTAACTAAGTAGTAAGTTAAACCTGACCTTAATCTCACCTGAGGGTCAGGAAAGAGTGAGACAGTTGTCACAACACATTGTAATTCAATATTTCCCAGCATCTATCCCAGGCCACTGAATCAATCCACAAGAGTACCAGCCATTGTTCTCCAACCCATTCTACCACACATGTTCCAGGCTGCCGCAACATAGAATCTCCCAGGCAAGCTTCATTCTGAGTTACAGCTGGAGCTAATGCGGGGGTGGGCAAAATGCAGCCTGTGGGCCAGATGTAGCCCCCCAGGCCAGTCTATCCGACCTACAGGGCTCCTAAAAAATTTAGAAAATTAATATTTATCTGCCCCGGCTGCCTCTCCCCTCGACGGCTTGTCAAAATTCAGTAAGCAGCCCTTTGCCCAAGATAATTGCCCTCCTCTGAGCTAATGAATTGGGGTAGGGCTATTGTAATACATCAAAGCCCCCTGTGGAAATCTCTCTTTGAAGGCGGTAGGCAGAACAGCCTTATAATGAAGTACTAAGATAAAATATTCCCACGCTGGACATGGCAATGTTCTCTACTTGTTCTTTGATACAAGTATATTGATACCCAACAGCTTTTCTATCTGCTAACTTTTCAAGCAGGAGCTGGTGTAGGCAGCAAGACGGGGGAGGACACAAAGAAGCCTGAACGTGACTACAGCAGAATGTCCGTGGTTGCAAAACAGATGGGAGGGCCGAGGTTACTCAGAGGCTTTGAGAGACAGAATGTCATTTAGCTGCAAAAGAAATAGATGTGACATGTTTATAAAGTTAAAACCTAGCACTTATCTGAAGATTTGAGCCTTCCCAAGATCACTAGAACACAGAAGCAAGACACTTCAAGCAATACCTCCTATATTTGAGTGCATCACGCACACAAATCAGAGACTAAAACAGTCCTCTACCCTTCACCCCAGGTGTTTAAAAAGGCAGGTGTCAAAAAGCACAGATCTGCAAGCTGGCTGTACTCTAGACATCAATTATAAGCCATCCCCTATATATGAGCAAGCAGCACATTGGGGGAAAATCATTATAATCTTCCCTTGAGGGCAAATACTTGATAAACATCACTGTTTTTATGTTCTAAAGAAATGGAGCAGAGGGATACAGCAAAGGTATAGGTAGCATGAAGCAAGTATATGCTTCATTGTTGTAGACAGTACCATATCAGGTGCAGAAGGTAGCTGAAAGGAAAACTGGAGAACTGCCTACCCACTCTACTAGAGTATTATCTAAAAACCACATTACAAATAATTCAAAGTTAGGCTGTACTAAAACCACAAAGTGGCTTTTATCTGAGATTCTGGTAGGAACTGAAGAACAAAACTACTGCAGTACAAACACTGCATACCTTTCAAACTCTACACATGGTAGCCTGTACTATGCAAGCTTTCTAAACACGCAAGGCAATGTTAAACTTGCTTCTGCTAATGCCGAAACAGCTCAAAGAATTCTAAACAGGGAATCCAATTCACTTTTTCCAGAGCTGTACTGGCTTATTCTAATCCATCAGAATGCTTTGAAACAGTGAAGAAAACTGAAAAGAAACCACCAACATTGTAGAGTATTTTAGATTTTCTAAGGACAAGTATTCTCCTTGCTCCCCTCACCATAAGAGGAGCATTAAGGAAATGTGATAGGAACACCATAAAAAGGTGAGGTGCTGCCACGGTGACCAAGCACTTGTTAAGTCTACAGGAAGCAAACAGCCAATTCTCAGCCTGAAAACATTAGAAGCCAGTGTCTGTAGATTACTGCCAGAGCCATTGTTATCAACAGGTCTAATAACTTCCTGAAAGACAGAATGGAAAAAGATGGCATGGCAAAAAACTACCATCAGCAAAGTATGTTGTTTAGCTGCTCAGTTTTTGCAAAGGCCTGACAGATCAACAGGCAGTACAAATACAGATCTAGTTGAACACTAAAAAGAAAAACATCATGCACGTGGGACATGCACTGCTATCCGTCTGCTGCATTCTCTTTTGGTGTTCCTTGCCAAATGCGACCAGTTTTCCCAACTAGATTAGTGCAGGTGGCTCTGCGATATGCCCTCTACAAGGTTGCCACTGCCAAAACTTTATCTAAAAAGGACAAAAACCAGATAAGCATAATATCCATCTTTGATGCAATATCAGAAAGCAAACTGAGACCGCTCTTAACTAGAATCTACTGCCTACTTCCAGAAATAGACTCTTTATTTTCTGGAGGCAAAAGGAAGTTCAGAGTGGCAATATGATTCTTCCCAGTATCACTGGAACACAGACTACGACAGTGATGCTCAAACTGGGTACCATGGTACCTTGGAGTGTCTTGAGATCCTTTCATGGGTACCAAGAAGCCATGCAGTCTTAACACTGTTGGGTGCGCAAATGAGACTCAAACATAAACCTAGAAGCTTCATACAGGAATTCATAGTGTTAAAAGAATTCTGACCTGTTGTGGTTGTTCTGAATTTTTTGCTAAAGGAGAATTACTCTATTATTTTTCTGTGGTAAAAAAACACTGTCCTTTTGCAAGGGATACCTTGAGTCTATCAAGGAGTGCTTTAAGTCTACAATGGCTGAAAACAGCTGGACAAGGATCACAAACACTACATGCGCCGCACTTTTGTTTCCCTCATGATATATAGCAGAAACTTTTTGGAGGACAGTCAGTGGCCTCAGTCCTTTTGGAAACCATAAAAATGGCATCTTTATTAGGGGCCTCCCCACATTATTGTGATTGTAAGCATGTTTACTGGTAGCACAAATAGCTTTAATTCCAACAAAACAGCTAGCATATCAGATAATTGAAAAAAATGGGTCAGATGGGAGAAACTACTTAACTTCACTTACTTATACAACTTGATTTTTCTATGTACCTTTGATAAATGCTGATGAGTCTCAGCTATACAAAAAGCCTCCTGCTTGCTAGCTAAAGGGACATGGAAAACATACCAGACACTGAAGAAATCTCTTAAAGGCATTATTTTAACAACAGTAAACACATTTGATAAAAAAAAAAAAAATTCATTGTTACCTAAAACCTGTGCAGGTTTGGGGAAGAAACGATCTTTCTTCCCTGCAGAAAAATGCATGAATCACTGAATAAGCAGCTGAATCTGGTCTTAATTACAGATAAGCTAATACCATTATATAAATGACTCCATCTCTGCCTAGGCTTTCAGTTCAGGAACTACAACTCCACAGGATGCTGCTTTCAGGGTCAGAAGCAGAGGTATCTCCTCTGACAGCAGTGCAGGCAGCCAAGTACCCCATACTATTTACATTATATACATGTTATTTCATACTGCTACAAAGTGGGTAGTGCTACAAAAAAATCATTACAGGGTATGCACATGTGAAGATCCCCTTGCAGGAGCACAATGAAGTCACCACAAGGGTACCTTCTCAGAGCAGGGAGTGATAAGGAGCTGCTCCTCAGCATCCCCTGCCCCCAGGGGAGTCAGTCAGTAAGGGTGACAGACCCAATCGGCTGTTGCCACAGTGGGAACAGCTAAAAGGACTGCCCACAAGTCACCTACAGCATCAAGGGCTAACTGGGCAGCCTCTACCACCCAATCAGCCCCAGCTGTCACTGCAGCCCCATCACCCTTTCAGCTGGGCAGCAAGTGACGGGGCTGCTGGAAAACCACCTGTGGCTGTAAGATCTAGTGCAGTTCACAGACACCTCCAATAACTACCCCTTTTGCAAGCAGAGGAAGACCCTGGCACACATTTACCTGGAGTGTGCCAGGCTGCAGCCCTTGCAACACCTCCTCCAGAATCTCCTGCTGAGGTTCTGGCTACACCACTCCCCTCAACTTGTTATTTATATGCTCCCTGCTCGTAGCCCCACCAAGGCCCAGGACCTTTTGGTCAACATCCTCCTAGCCCTGGGCAGGAAGGAGGACCTGGGGGCTGTGGGGCTGCTTTCCTCACCCTACTTTGTTCCCATCTCCGAGCAGAGTATCACTGGGTAGTGTCCACTAGCTCCTTGGATTCATTTGAGGGCCAGCGGGCACTGTCTGGTGTGCTCTGCTCAGCATCCCCCCTTGGCATTCCTGTTCTGAACCTCTGACCTCCACTCCTGTCCCTGTTTTTTTCATTATTTGTCCCCAGTAATCAGTTGAAATCTTTTTCTGTAGCTTCCTCATCTGAGGGAGACTAAAAAAATTAAGTGGTAGGCCTGGGCCCATACCCCTGAAGGATGACAAATAGGCCTGTGGGGCTGTAAGGGCTGACAGGGCAGGTCTCTGCCACCCAATCAGACTGTCCTGCTGTAGCAGCCCCATTATCCTTACCACCTGGTGGCAGGGGAAACAGGACAGTCTGCAAACTACATGATGACATGGACTTATTACAGGGGTCAACAAAATATGGCCCGCCGCCTGGATCCAACCCACAGAGGGACTTTGTCCAGCCCACAGTGGGTCCTGCAGTCCCACCTGGTCCAGCCCATGCTGCATCCCACCTCCCCCTGGGCACAGTGGGGCTGGAGCGGCTCTGCAGCTGGCCTGCCTTTCTAGGCAGCCCAGGCAGTGGCAGCTCCTTCCAGCTACTGCTGCCGCTGGCTCCAGCCCAGTGGGACCAGCACACACAGTTCCATCCCAGCCTGCCCCACACCTGCTCCAGGCTTGGCCCAAATGAGCAGACCAGCTCCTGACTAGCCAGAACCCATGCGCACAGTCCTGACCCAGGCCTGCCTAGTGCCTGCTCCAGACTCACCCACCCATGCTGAGCAGTGGCCTGGCAGAAGCTGTTGCCTGGCATGCTAGTCTGCTACTGCCAGACCCTTACTGCTGCCTAGAGCCCACACCTGGGCTGTCCTGCAGCTCCCCTGCACCGCCACCGCTGCCCTGCCAGGCAGCCTGGAGGCAGTGGCAATGGTGGCAGAGAGGAGCTGCAACGCCGCCCAAGGAATGAACTCTGGGAGGCTGCAGCGAGAAGGGCCTGGCAGTGGTGAGGGGGAGGGGCCGCTTTTCTCCCAGACAAGCAGCAGCTTCTGCCTGGCCACGGCCCCTGCTCGGGGTGGGCGGGCACTGGGAGCAGGCGCAGGGCAGGCTGGGTTGAGGGCTGCCTGTGTGAGCTCTGGCTGGTCTGTTCCAGCCAGGACGAGTCCAGGGCTGGGGTCGGGGCTGGTGGTGGTGGCTGTGGCCTGTGGGCACACATAACTGCCTGCCCCTGCTGCTCTTCTGTCACCTTTGCCACCTGGTAGGAACAGCAACAGCTGGCCCTTGCAGGGCTCCCCGACAGGTCACTGCAGGGAAGGCTTTTAGGGGACCAACTGCTCTCCCTCCCTTCCTCTGAAGGGAAGGAAGGGCCAAGCACTGTCCGTCTTGTTGCAGCAAAGATTAGGCAACACGACAAACATCCCGAGCGCACACACGGCCGCGTTGTGTGGCGCTAAAGCAGCCTGTATCGCACCACAAGTGTCACGCCTGTCAGCCGCCGAAGCAGCCTCTGCCAGATCAGCCGCCTGCTGCTCTGCTCCTCGGTGACTGTGACGAGCTCCCCCGCCCCAAGCCCGGAGTCCTCGTTTCCGTGGAGAAGACACTCTCGGCCGCAGGGCGCTGGCGCCCAGCCCCGTCCCGGCTTCCAGTCCTCTCCATGAGGCCCCGAGCGCGGAGCACTGCGGACAGCGGGGCCGGGAGCCCCGCAGGAGCCGCGCGAACAAGGCCCAGCTCCGCGGGCGCTGCCCCCTCGGGCCCCTTGGCGGAGACCTCGCGGGAGGCTCGGACCCGGGACGAGCAACAAAACCACGGCCGCGCCAGGGCCAGCTCGGCCCCGCTGTGGTGCGCCGTCCCGCGTCGGGGGCCCCGGCCCCGGCCCGGCCGCAGCTACTCACCGGCGGCGCCGCTCACAACGCCCGCCCCGCTACGGCGTCTCGGCAGGGACAGGCCGCGGGGCGGGGCGGCCGCAGGCCCCTCGCGGCTGGGGCGGAGCTGCTGGCCCTTGGGGCAGCGCCAAGGGCGGCCGGGAGACCTGGGCGCTGCTCCCTGCCGAGGCGCCCTGACAGCCGGGCCTGACTTCCCCGGGGCGAGCGGGGGCCGGAGCTCGGTCGCCGCCCTCCTGCAGGCTGCGTCGAGGAGCTGCCGGCCCGAGCCCCCCCACCCTGCGATCCGCCCCGGGCGGCATGCGCTCCCAGGTCCCGCGCTGGGCGCCGCTGTCTGCTAGAGACCGGAGCGACCCGCCTTGCGCCGAAGTCCCCAGTCCTCGATCTCCCCCCGTGCCTCAGGTTCACCGGTTCACTCGCTCATGCAGGAGCAGAGCTTGCCTCCCTCCGCCGGACTGCATGGAAAGGTGCCTTATCACAGCAGGACCCATAAGGGCAAAGTCATTTCCTCCGTTCGCCTGAGCATAGGCATCCTGGTCATAGCACTTGGTGCCATTTATAACCTGGGGGGGGAGAAAAGTGACATTTCATATCAAGATGCTGTAACAGGCTTCTGTACCAGGCATTCCTCTGGGTGGAGATAGATATTACCTGTCCATAGTCTCATTTGTGCTGCCTAACATTTTTTTAAGGCAGCACAAATAGATGTCCTTGCCCTTTGTTGCACCGCATGACAGGTACCACACCAGCGGCACAACAAGAAGTAGTAATAGATTCTGCTGCTTTATTGCAGCAGACCTTTGTGGCCCTTTCCCTGCTCACCCAGACCTGTGAAATGGGTCTGGGGAGTGGAAAAAGGGTTTCCCTGCTTGGAAATCTCCACCTGGGACAGGGTGTTCCTAACCCAGCCAGTCCCATGGGGCTGGCAGATAGTGGAAGCACCTTTCCCAGCTGCTTCAGACCTATAGTGCAGGCCTGGGGCAGCAGTGAAAGTGGGGAGATCACATCACCCACATATCCCACACCATCAAGGACAGGGATAACTTATGTTTTGCTTAACAAAGTGGATCAGCTTTGTTGTACACATCATGGCACTGCTGATCTGCTCCATTTGGTGAAGTCTATTTCACTTGATTAAAAAGAGGCAACTCCTGCAGGCAACCGGTAGAGAGCAAGTAAGCCACATACAGCTGAGATAAAAGCCTGCAGACTACTACTAAGGAATAAGGCTGTGTAAAACAGCCTAGAGCATGCTGGATCAAGGAGTCAGCCAGGTTGGACTGCACTGGGGATGGGAAGGAGCCTAGTTGGGCTGACTCCTGGACCTCAATGCCATCTAGCGCTGGGGATGGGAAGTCAGCCCAGCTGGGCTGAGTTCTTTTCCTCAGTGCTGTGGTCAAAACATTTTGACTAGCATTGTTTTGTATCTAGGCTGTTTCGCAGCCCTTTGTTTCATTTTGATTTTGCTGTTTCAACCTTGAAATGAGTCGAAACAGTGTTGAAATGAAACAGCCAGCAACATTTCACACAGCTCTACTGAGGAACTCCTGTGCTTTATCATAAGAGGGAGAGGTTACCAGTAGTGAAGCCTAGGGGCTATATGAGCCTGGCTCTTGGGTTGAGAAGTCAGTTTAGCCTAGGCTGGGGTTGTGGAAGAATTTATCTGAAGCACTAGGATAAGGAGAACTTGGGAATCTATGATAGTCTGTCTGAATTAGATCACAGTGTGGAGCAGAGCTCCTTTGAGGGAAGGCTCTAGGCTGATGAATGGGGGCTACAAAATACAGGCAGTAAGGTAGCTTTGAGAGGCTGATATAGGATAGCCAACTAGCAGTGGTGGCTTTGGATGTGTTAGGCGCTTTCCGGATTGGGAGGGGCAAGAGTTGGTTGGTCATCTTACTTGTAACAACTCGATGGTTTTGTCTGTGTTAGCCATGAGGTATGGGGGAAGACTTCTGCAGGGCAGTAGGGAGGTATTAAGAATGCCTGGTTAAAGGGTACTCTAGGCTAAGCTGGTTGGTGTGGGGGTAAGCTAAGATTGATAACACCAATTTGGGAGGCAAAGACAGGGCAGTACCCTAGTAAGTCAGAATGCAAAATAGTCTTGGAGTGACTGCTAGAGGGCCCCAGATCCATCTTTGCAGGTGGCACCCATTACAATGCTTATATTCACCTTGCCTAAAGCATAGACGATCCTTTTATAGCTTGCTTCTGAGAAGCCTAGCTGGGCTGCCAGGCACCTTCAAAAATGTATGTGGACAAAATCAGCTGCTGCAGTCAGGGGCATCAGAAGCAAAGTCTTAGCTAAGCTACTCAAGTTTGGCAGCTTATACACAAACTTCTTATTTGTTTTACCTATATGGGAAGGCACTCTTCATGTCTCAGGATCTTGGGAGAGGAGCAAGGCAAACAGTCACACCTGTAGATGTAGCTCTTGCTCTGCTGCAGGTAAATCGGAAGAGTTTGCTGCAGAACCAGGCTCAGTAGGCTAATCCAGTCAAGCTGAGAGCATTGGCCACAAGCCTTGCTCCCATGATTGGCACTATCCTTTAAGACCTGCCCTGAGTAAGGCAGACATTTTCCTTATGTATGTGGACATTCATTATAAATCACAATTGCTGCAGTAGGAGACCTGAAGGCTTAATTCTCAGTTCTCCACTCTGCACTAAGGGAGAAAGATCCCTGTGTTCTAGAGCCATGAAGGACCCTGCCTGGCCCCCAGGTAAGTAAGACTTTTTTTAGAACTGTTCTCTCTCATGCCTTCCTTTTCATGTTCCAGCCTCACACCCTAGGAAGCAGGAAACAGCCAGAGGGCAATACACTCTAGACCTGCGTCTGATCTACCCTCTGCCCTGGATCTGGGAGCTGGGCTTGCATATGGTCCTTTTCCCAGCTTTGGGAAGGGAATTATTAGGGGCCACTTCTGTTTGCTTTAAGCCTTCTATATAGCATCAGGCCCTTGGGACTAGATGTTTTGTAAACCTGAGGTAATTCGGTAAGGCCTTTTACATATTAGAGAACTGGAGAATAGATGCACATACCCAAATGTGTATATTTGATTAATCAATGTTCTTCTACTTGAGCACAATATAATGACTGTCACTGTTAGCAGTACTGGTCATGAAAGTGTTGAAGAAACAGGGATCACCTAATATCTTCATGGGCCTGAGCTTCTCTACCTCTGCCTTTGTGGCTGGGGCACTGGCCCTGGCTGATGGTCACAGGGGCTTGTGACCACAGTCCTTCTTATCAGTGAGACCATGTTGCCCAGCGACCTACAGGCAGGATTTCTCTTTCTGCATTCCTGGTGAGCAGGGCAGAATTTCCAGGGTCTTCAACCCATTTCTCTTTCTTCTCCCTCATCCCCCTCACTCCCATTTTCCTTGTCTCCTCTTTCTGTTTGTGCCCTTCCTATTTTCTCTCACACCCATACCATTTTCAGTAACATTTGGGCAAACTCCAAGTTGCTGCTTTACAAATCTCCAAAATGGAGACCCTAAAGAAGGCATCAGAAATAGCCTGAGGTCCATTGGAGTGCATTTGGATCACAGAGTCCAGTACAGCTAGAAATGTTGTTGGAGAGTTTGAGGTCCAGAAGTAAATCCCTTGGATCTCTCAACTATCTCCACAAAGAAGCATGCGGGAAATAGGCCAGAGCTATTTCCACATCCAAAGTGGCCTTGGACTTTGAACTGCATAGCTTTTGGGGGAAAGATCACTAAAGGAGCTTTCTGCCTAAGACAGAACTTAAACAGGCTTTGCTAGGAATATAGAATGCGTATGGAAGACTCAACTGGGTCATAAGTCTCTAAGAAAGCATACTGTGCAAAAGCAAGAACTTGGGAGGAGAAAATCAGGAAAGTAAATGAGTTGCACCTGACAAGGGAAGTTAAGGAAAACTGGATTCTATAAATACTTTGGTCAGAAAAGTGTTTTCTTGTGTGCTGCCCCCCTCTCCCTGCTCCCAAGTCAACTGCTAAAAAGCCAAGGAGTTCCATTAACAGAAGAAGATGCAAAGAAAGAGGAGCTGTTTGACAAATACTCTAGCTTTGTTTTTCACAAAAAAGGTAAGTGGCAACTAAGCATCTAATCAAAATTGCATAGGCAAGGAAGGAGGGAGGTCAAAGATAATGAAAGAAACTGTAATAGCTTTGATTGGCTTAACTGAATTCAAGTGAAACTTGCCTGATGAACTCTGTCTCAGGGTGCTGAAGGAACTGGCAGAAGGGACTTTAAAGCCCCTAGCAATGATATTTGCACAATAGTGAAAGACGGGTGAAATTCCAGGGGACTAGAAAAGGGCCAACATAATGCTTCTCTTCTAAAAATAAATAAATAAATAAATAAAAATCAGGAGATCAACCTAAGTCCCTGGCTGCTGCTTCTGTGTGATATGAAAGGAGTATGACTACCACTATACCCGCTGTGGATCTGCTCCTGTACTATGGCTAGAACTGTCCAACTGACTCTGTTCTGTGGTGGGAGGCATCTGGTGCCAGCAGCAGGATCCGCAGGGCTCCCTGTCCGCCTGCCCTGGGCCACTGGAGCTGGTACAGCGCTTTCGTACTTTTCCCTGGGGGCACGGGGAGGGGACACAACAAAAGACTAAGTTATTGGCACAAAAGCATAAAGCTGTTCAAGTTGGTGTAGGAGGAGAGACCGCTTCCTGGTTAGAAATGTTCTCAGCTTTCTTTTTTTCCAGAACTCTTTCTGTGCCGTTCCCCATCCCCTACTTGAACCAGTTTTCTGCTGGGAGAAAGGTGTTCCTCTCTACACAATGTAGTGCTGCCCACAATCTCGAGCTTTCTTCCTCACGTGGAAACTCTATCCTGGCAATTTTCAAGAGCAGGTTAGACATGCACTCAGCTGGGGTGGTTGATCTTGTCTTGAGCAAAGGCCGTGGTGACTTCACGAAGTTCCCTCCAACTTGGCTTTCGTATTTGTTATTTCCCGGCTTAGTGGTTTAAAAGCTCTTGCACAAAAGGTGGGAAACTCACATTTTAAGGTGTCCTTATCCTGAGCAGACTTGAATTTAGATCTCCCTTCTTCTAGGAGAATACTGTTGTACAGTAGAATAAATAAGGACATTTTCCTTATTGAAGCAGAAGGAAGTTTACCATGTGATAAAGGCACTTTCCCTAGGAGGGAAAAGATCCTTGGTTCTTTTCCCTACTACCAAGCTTATTTCTGTTTTTTCAGTCCATGATTGTGTAATATAAAACAAGGAACAATTGAAGGAACCTGCTATCATAGCCTAATGGTTGTGGGGCACTCTCCTAACACAGACGTAAAGGTGTTGAACACTAGTAGTTAAGGGGACATTCCCATTGTTATAAGTGATGCCAACTAAGTTAACTTGCATTTGGGGAAATGCATAAATTCACCTCACCATGCCCAGTTGTCCGTTTATAGATCTTGGTTCAGAAAACTAGTAGGTACAGTAATTCCATGGCTTGGTTTTTCTTTGAATTGTGAAGTGTGGGGTTTTTTGCCCATGCTGCTGCTGTTTATGATAACTTCACAATGGTTGTCTTGACTACAGTGTTGCTTGACTTTGCTCAATCCTGCATCTGCCTTGCGTGAGCTGACCTCCCACAGTACAAATGCAATGACAGCTCCACAGAGACACAGCCTCTTTACTCCTGAGCCTCACTACATTCCAGGGTAAGTTCCAACTTCGCAGAAGCAGTATGTAATTTTTAATTGTAGAAATAAATTGATCACATTAAGGAAAAATTTTCATAGTTTCATAGTAGCTAGAGTCGGAAGGGACCTAGGTAGATCATCTAGTCCGACCCCCTGCCTTGGCAGGAAAGAGCACCGGGG
>NW_017728938.1:4466602-4472025 GCF_001723895.1 Crocodylus porosus | reverse complement strand
TCCCCCGCAAGGCCCTCCTGGATGTGTACCAGGATAATTTTTTCAAAGAGCTTACCCGGGATTGAGGTAAGACTAACTGGCCTGTAATTTCCCGGGTCCTCTTTTTTTCCCTTGTTATTGTATTGTTTCTATAAACTTCAGTATTTTTCTTTTTTATAATTACATTGTTGAATGGGGATTTTAATGAATGAGGAAGGGAGTTCCATGGTGGTGGGGGGAGGAACTGCATAATACAGTGCACTTAAAGACTGTGACTGGAATTCTGTTTCCCTCTATGTACATAAATACTAGCTTTCTTAATATATGGATATTCTTGACCCTGCCTTTCCTACTGTGGATACACAAGTATGTATGTGTAGACTGAGCTTGCTTATGCATGTATGTGGCTAAGCATAAGTCTGGGAAGAATAGGGAGGAGGACCATCCTGTGTTTTAGCTCTGATAGCTGAGTGGTTAGGGCACTTGACTAAGTAGGAGATCTGAGTGATAGGCCTCCCTTGTGCTGTATGGAGTTGAAACTGCATTGCTCTGCTTACCTAGCACAGTGTGGTCAACCTTCTAGCTGTGCAGGCCAGATAAGTGGCATGGGGTCAGTCTGTAGGCAAGATCCTGCATGGGACTGGTCCATGGGTGCACAGAGTAGTCCAAACTGACTTTTCCTCTCCCCACCCCCCAAATCTGTTGGAACAATCTAGCATACATGGCCATATTATCTGGCCCATGGGCCTCCCCATAGATCCAGAAATTTTGTACCAGGGGAGGGGCAACTATCAATGCCACTGAAAAATTCTGGACATGTGGGGAGACCCTGTGAGCTACGTGACCAGGCTTATGTCCAGCTAGATGACCTGGCTCTGTGAAGTGAGTCTGGCCCACAAGAAGCTTCAGCTGGTCGGCTCCTACCCCACTCCTGGAGTGATGTAGCAGGAACCATTGCTGGAGGTGCAGAGAGTGGAGCCAGCAGCCAGGTGGCTGCAGCTGTACCGGAAGCAGTCCTGCCAGAAACTCTGCCTGCTGGCCAGGATCGGTGGGCGTGGGATGGAGCGTGGAGCAGGCTGTCCTGAGCAGGGCTCAGCGCAATGTGGAGTGCCACTGGGGGCAACTGGACTGCACTGCCCAGGTGAGTTCTGCTTCATGTGCCCCCTGCACCCTCCTTCCTCGCCTTGCCCCAGCTAGTCCCCAGGACCTAGTGCCCAGGCAACTCCCCCTGCACACGCACACGCACACACCTCCCCCTACAGAGCAGGGGCTGCCCCATGACCTTGTCTTGTGATCTGGGCTCTGTACACCCATCTTGCTCCCAAACACTGCTCCTAGAATGGAAAACAACAAGACTTCTTTCCTATGCTCGTAGATGAGCATTGTTTACAGAAATTCCCTTTGGGGTGTCGGGGAGGTGTCATAGGTGGTAATCCTGAGCTGCTAGCTGTTGCTTGTTTTGGAGTACTCCAGGCATTAGTCACTCCTAGATCATCCCTGAATAATGCTGATCCAACTTCTTCTTGAAAACCTCCAAGAATAAAGATTTCACGGTTTCCAAGGCAGTCTATTCCACTACCTTGCTTTTCTAACAACAAAGAAGGTTTTTCTTGATATCCAATCTAAACTTACTTTGCAACTTCAGGCCCTTGGGTTGCATGCTGCTCTGCAGCAACAGGAGGTGGGGTGGGGTGGGGTGGGATGGTATTTTTTCTTTATGGCTGCATCTAATATAGTTGGTTACATCAATCACTACTACTTATAAAGTTATGATGAAGATAAAATTATGATATAGTGTATATGGATTATTTAATGTATGGTCTTCCGTTATCTCCTTTCAGACCTTGTGCTTTGTTTAATTTTTTGATAGTTCTCTTTACTTGCTAACCAAGTTAGTTGTCAAAGGTTCACACTGTGATTATTCAGAAACAGGCTTTGGGCCTTCTTCTTAGCAACACTCCTGCAGCATAACCTAGGCCCCATAAAAATGGTCAAGGCAGACAAAAAGCATCAATCTTTCTGTGGAGCTAGCTGTTAATCTGGACTTTTCAAGTGGTCACTAGCTGCATGTCCTTTTATTTTCTGAGTGTTCAATTTACACCCCTGCAGTCTGGGCTGTATCCCCCTACCTCAAAGTGCTAGGCACTCACAGCTGTAACACAAAACAAAGTTAGCCAAGTACTGAGCATATAAAGTGGTATGCATGTTTGGAGGGGCAAGTCTTATATATTTCAGACTGGGCACTACAAATTTAATGGGTACTATTCTTTATGCCTCTATTCCTCAACAGTAAAACTGAAGTAATACCACCCTCTCATCTAATTTTGTTTTTCACAGAAAAGTTTTGTTTTACAAGCACTTAACTCTAGCAATGGACATCATTTAAAAGCCGATAATGGAGTTAAACATCCCCCCTATGGAACAGTGTTTGAATAATAATCCAGTAAAGAAAGGGGGTTTATGTAACATAGACAATAGGACTTCCCTTTATTAATCCATTTGAAATAAAACTCATTCTTTAGAAAATAATCCAGTAATTTTAAAATTGCTCATACTGGAAGAATAATTACAGCCTTTGGTAAGTTGCTCTAAAGATTTCTGATCATTAACCTCACAAATAAAAAAAAAATCTAGATACTATTCCTAGCCTAAATTTGCTTACCTTCAAATTCTAGGTAATACCTTTAACTGCTAGATTCAAGAGACATTGATTAACAAATGTCTTTTTCCTCTATAGTGGTAGTGTTCAAATGATGTTGTAGCCATGATAGTTGAGGAAATATATGCAACAAGGATTTTTGTAGGTAATACCTTTTTATTGGACTATTTGCATAGTTGGGACAGACTTAAACTTTTAGATCTCTCTTCTACTCCTGCTGTATTTATCTGAATCCAAGATGATTCCACCCCCCGCCACTTATTAGATTCTGTATATTCTATTTAGAATCTACCCTTCTGTATGTTGGATTCTAAACAAAGCTGCTTACCTCCTGCCTTCCCCTGCTGCTTATTGCTCTAGCTTGGAGCATGGAAGAGCATGGCCCCAGCTTGTCCTTGTGGCAGCAGCCTGGAAGCTCCAGCTGGGGCTCTAGTTCTGGGACTTAGCTGGAGCTACTGCTGCCACCACTGCTACTGGGCTAGGCTGGGGCTGTGCTCTGTGCCCTAGGTTGGAGCGGGGATGGAGCCTGCTGGTACCAGAGCAAAGGTAAGCAGTAGGAGAGTTCAGGGGATGTGAGGAGAAGAGGTTGCAGGGAGGCAGGCAGCAGCTGTAACTCTGGCCCTGACCCTGGGTCAGGCCTGGAGCTGGGGTCACAGCTGCAGTAGCTGCCTGTCCCTCCATTGCCTTGTACTCAATTCCAAGATGAGGGGTTTGCCCCCCCATGCTAAATTGTGGGGGGTAGCAAACCCAGTTTTGGATTGAATATGTGTGGTACTTCCTTATGATTCTTAGACCCAGAGAGGAATTTGAGGGCCTAAATTTAGGCATTGTAAGACTGCCTAAAAATTAGGCTAGTGGGTCCACAGACTAAGTAGTCCATGAAAGATGGCTTTGATCAAAAGTATGTGAAGGCCCACACTTACAATTCAAGGAGGCCTCTACCTCCATTCAAAGTTTTTAGCAGTCTGCAAATGAGAAAAGGTTGAAAACCACTGAAATTAGGCACTCAAGGAAGAATTCTGTTTCTCCTTGTATATGTAAATAGCAGTCATGTACCTGGGGATTTTTGGCACTTGCCCTGCATTGTGGGGCAAGCTGAATAATGTTTAATTTGTGAGGAACTGGTTCCAGCACTAAAGGGAAGTTGGAGAGATGCAGGTTCAAATGCTGTAATTACAGAGAGCATAGAGATGGGCTTTTTTCTGTAGCCATAGGGGACAGGACTTGGAGCAATGGCCTCAAGCTGCAGCAGAGGAAGTTTTGAGGTTGGTAATTTAGGAGGAACATTCTGACTATGAGAGTGGTCAAGCATTGGAACAAACTAACTAGAGAAGTTGTGGATTCTCCTTCACTGAAAATCTCCAGTATCAGGTTAGACAAACACTTGGTTGGGATGGTTTAGTCGGCGATAATCCCACATTGAACATGGGACTAGGCCAGATGATCTTGTAAAGTCCCTTTCCTATGAACCCTGTCTGGACGAGTGCGACCCAGAACCTGGGCCTCTAGCTTCTTAGGCAAGTGCACCAACTACTTTGCTCTTAAGGCCAAAACGTAGGAGCATCTGCTCCACCCTTTTTTCATAATATAATGGAGTTAGTTTTCCCAGATTTATGCTCAGATACATACATTCATAGCCCTATATGTGCCAAAAATGTATGGGTGACTAAACACATGATCGGGATGGGGAGGGGGTGTTTTCATTAGAGTGGTTCCCAGAGAGCTGCTCTAAATAAAACACTGCAGCATCATGTATTAAGCCCTCACACGTTTAAAAATGGCCACAGGATGCTTCAATTAAAGCTCATTCAACAACCTTTAGTTAAAGCACCAGTGGCCATATTTAAACCTGCAGGGGCTTATATACTTGACACTGGCATTACTAGAGTGTTCTAATTAGAATGTGGAGCAGACTTGATTAACTGACCCTGCTTCAATGCATTGTAATTAGAATATGGCTGCGCATCCATATAGGCACCCTACAGAATTAAAAAAAAAAAACAACACCATTTAGGAATACAAAAGGAAGTAAAAGCTAGCCCCTAGTCCCAGATTCAAGAAAATTAAGTTAAGCTCTTCTTGTTACCCATGCTAGCTGTAGCATCAGTTGTGCTTTGGCCTTCCTGATTTCATCCTTGCATGCCTGAGTTATTTGTCCAAGTTTCCACTTCTTGTAAGTTCCCTTTTTGTTTTAGCTCACTGAAGAGTTTTCTGCTAAGCCAAGCTGGTCTTCTACCATACCTGCTAGTCTTCCTGCTTCAATGTTCAACATTGGGATGGTTGATTTCTGCACCCTGAGTAAGGTTTCTTTAAACTACCAGATCTCCTGGGCTCCTTTCCCCCTTGGACAGGCCTCCTAAGGCATCCTGGCCATCAGTTCCCTGAGCGAGTCTAAAGTCTGCTTTTCTGAAGTCTAGGGTCCTTACTCTGTTGTTCTCCTTTCTTCCTTTTGTCAGAATCCTGAACTCAATCATCTCATGGTTACTGCTGCCCAAGTTACCATCCGTTATTACATTTCCTGACCAGTTCTTCCCTGTTTGTGAGCAGCAGCTAAAGAGCACAGCCTTTAATTGCCCTCTCCAACATGTCTGCCAGGCAGTTGTCCTCAGCACTTTCCAAGTTTCCTGGGGTGTCTGTGCACTGCTGTATTGCCCTCCCAGCAGATATCAAGATGACTGGAGTCCCCCATAAGAACTAACATGAATGCCACATGCCCCTGGAGGCTGGGGGGCATGGTGAGCTCCCGCAGGCGGTGGCAGTGCTGTCAGCGGTGGGAGTGTGGCAG
>NW_017728938.1:4460667-4466502 GCF_001723895.1 Crocodylus porosus | reverse complement strand
TGCAGGCAGCCACAGCACTGTTGGCAGTGGGGGGGGGCCGGTCGTGACCATCTGAAGATGTCGCCACACACAGATGCCGTTGGGGTGGTGGGGAAGGAGGTCTGGAGGCTGGGGGGCATGGTGAGCTCCCGCAGGCGGTGGCAGTGCTGTCAGCGGTGGGAGTGTGGCAGTGGTGAGCTCCCACAGACAGCAGCAGTGGTGCTGTTGGCAGTGGGGGCAGGACTGACAGGCGATCATGGACCACCCACAGATCCCTGCTTTTTGCAGGGGGTGCACTGCCAAGCTCAGGGGGTACACATGCACCCCTGATGCATCGCCAATGAGATCTAGGGCCTATGAGTTGGAAACTTCTGCTAGCTGTTGAAGGAAGCTTCATCCTCCTGGTCTGGTAGTCCAGGGGTCAGCAGCCCCCGGCACATGTGCCAAGCATGGCACGCGAGGTCATTTTGGTTGGCACACCATGGCCAGCCCTAGCTCTGGGTAGCTGCTGCTAGCAACGGAGCCCAGGCTGCTCCCAGCAGGGCTTAGTGTCCCAGCTGCCTGCTGGGAGCAGCCTGGGCTCCCAGCTGACAGCAGCTTCCCCAGAGCTGGGGTGGCTGCAGCCGGGAGGCTCCAAACGGCTGTGCGGGGCTCCGGCATCAGCTCCACACTGGCACATGCACCCATGCATCAGAGCAGGTGGTGAGGGAAGGGCCTGAGGCAGCGCAGCCCTGGTCTCCCCCTCTCCCAGCACAGAGGTGATGATGGCAGGCTTCCGAAGTGCAGCGCAGCTGTTTGTAGCCGGCCCAGGCTCTGGGCAGCTGCAGCAAGCAAGCAGGGGGCAGACTACAAACAGCTGCACTGGGCTCCACAGTTCCTGCATCAGCTCTGTGCTGGCAATGACTGCACTGGCACCTTGGGGCAGGCCTCACAGATGGTAAGCATAATGTTGGTATAAATAACAAAAAGCAGAGCAGGTAGTATTCAGACATCCAGGTGGACCTCCAGTGCCTTCCATCTTGCCACAAAGGTACTGAAAAGCACATACTACAGCCATGCAGCAGCTGCTGCTGCAGTAGCTAAAGAGTTCTTGTGTTGATTTCAAAAAGTATTTTGGGAATTAAAAAAAAAAGTTGAGAGCCAGTTTTACTTTGGTTTTTTTTTTTTAAACAAATACTCACAGATTGCGATTGGCAGTTTTCCAATTAAAAGTGATCTCTACCACAGCTCATTGAGTGACTTAAAATGAAACCAAAACAGTCCTTAAGCCACAGATTCATTTGTGAAGTTGCTGCAACTTTACATACAAGATATAGAGGACAAAACAGTACAGGCAAAAATATATCAAGCAAATTATTAGAATTTATAAAATGTGACTAAAAAAATAATGATCTTATTATTAGAAAGAACTCGTCTTAAATTCTTTACATCCTACAGTCTTAAAATACCTCTAACAGGTGGTTAGCCTGTTAGGGGAAAAAAAGGTCTTATGCATGCTTCAAAAACTAGGTTTTTAAGAGCCACTCATTTTGTATACCTGCAGGTGACCAGTACAGCAAGAAATACAGTTCAGGACCAAAAAGCAAAAATCCTGAGGTAGACCTGGATTTTTGTATTTTATTGCCTGGCTAAATATTAACAGCTTACTAAATAAGGTTTTTAAAAAATGTTCCTGATAGGGATATGAATATTAATTATAATATCATTTATTTTGTTCCCTATTTAAGCTCTAGCTTATCTAAAACATCTAGCTACACTCTAAACAAACTTAAACCTACTTCTTCTGACCATTCTCATACTTTCTAAAACTGTTCTCATCTCTGACATTTCTTTAGCCTGCTCATATCCTTTACCTCCTCTTCTCTTACCCTGCTTTGTTCAAATAAATGCTCTGTCATATTGCCATTAAATAGCTCAGGGCATACTATAGTCTGCAATGGTGGAAAGCAAACTTTTTTGGCAGATGTGCCATAAACTAGTCCCACATTCTCCCAGGGTGTCACTCTGATCCCCTTCCCCTGCTGATCTGCTTCCTTCTGCAGGCATGTCTACACATTAATGAATGCACCTTAGATACTGCACATTTAGTACTTCCTTAATAAAGTACTAACTAAAATGTGCAGTACTTGGAGTTACTGTGCAGTAGCACCAATACATGGTTATTTAACAATACTTGCTGTGCAGTAGGCTATTAGCATGGTTTGTGCTGTAACGTGCTACAATGTAGTGTTATTAAGCTAATGCACAATAAGCATCTTGTGTAGACACACCCTCTGTCTGTTACTTTGCTTTCTTCTCCCCTGCCTCCCCCCCCCCGATCTGTCACACACCACACAAAGGCTGCCAGTGCCATGTGTGGTACCCATGCTGCAGGTTGTGCCCCCCACCCAGTCTACAGAATCCAGCCACCTGAAAACATTGTGAACAAAGTTACTAACTCCATCAGGCAGGGAAGCCAAAGTTGTGAAACATCCTGGCACAGTGGACCTTGCCCAACCAGCCAGCACTGATGTATGTGAACTGCCTCCTCTAGTCCAAGATGTTCATTGTTCTAATGGGGAAGAAGCCCTTATGGTTGATGTATTCTGAGATGTAGTGGGCAGGAGAGAGAATGCCTGTTGTATTTGTCCAAGGGTATTCCAAAATAAAATTGCTCCAACAACAAGAGTGGAAAAGAGTGTTGCCATGCTGGCGCGTGCTCGCTCTCTCTCGCGCTCTCTCTCTCTCGTAAAGCTGTAGTTACTATAGGAGTATATCCCATACCTCAGAAGCCATCTCTCACAGAAGGCTGACATTGACGAAGAAATCCCAACATTGCCTCAAATGTGCAAGTGCAACTTTTGGACACCTGAAGAACTAGATGTTTGAAGATCACAACATCAGATCTGAAACCAAGCTCTTGGTTTATCAAGCGGTCATAGAATCATAGAACCAGAATGGACCTATAAGATCATCAAGTCTAGTCCCCTGCCATGGGCAGGAAGTTATTGGGCTCAGGTGAGCTCGACAAGGTGCCTGTCCTGCCTTACCTTGAATGCTTTCAAGGAGGTTGACTGCACTGCATCTGCTGGGAGTGTGTTCCAGATTCTGGTGACACTTACAGAGAAGAAGTTTTCCCTTATGTCCAGCCTGAATTTACGCTCTATTAGTTTATGCCCATTGGTCCTTGTCCTCCCTTGAGGTGCCCTCCTGAAGAGTTACTGTCCTAGTTCTTGATGCTCCCCCCGACCTACTTGTAGGCAGCTATCAAGTCACCTCTCAGCCTTCTCTTACTCAGACTGAAGAGGCCCAGTTCCCAGAGTCTCTCCTCATAGGGCCTACCATCCATGCCCTTAACTATAAAGGTGGCCCTTCTTTGTACCCTCTTGAGCTTATCCACATCCTTCTTGAAGCGCAGTGCCCCATTCTGGGCACAGTACTCGAACTGAGGCCTCAGCAACGCTGAATAGAGAGGCAGGAGTACCTCCTTAGATCTATTGGCCACACATTGGCTGTGCACGCTAGAGTTTTATTTGCCCTTCTGGCAGCCTCACCGTGCTGGCTCATATTCATCTTTCAGTTGATCATGACCCCCAGGTCTCATTCAGCTGCTGTGCCAGCCAGTGCACCACCACCCATTGTACAGTCATGGTGAGGGTTCTTCTTACCCAAGTGAAGGACCTTGAACTTCTCCCTGTTAAACCTCATCTGATTTCATTCCACCCATAAATCCAGTCTGTCAACGTCATCCGGAATCTTTGCCTATCCTCTGGTGTGCCCAAGTTTCCCCACAGCTTGGTACCATCTGCAAACTTAATCACTGAGCTTTCCACCCCTTCATCCAAGGTGTTAATGAATATATTGAATAACACAGGTTCAAGCACTGATCTCTGGGGGACACCACTGGAGATGGCTGTCCAAGATGAGGGCATCATATTGATCATCACTCTCTGGGTGTGGCCTGTAAGCCAGTTGTCCACCCACCTCACTGGAGACTAGTGCAGCCGAGTACTCTCCAGTCTGTTGGAGAGAATCCCATGGAAGACTGAGTCAAAGGCTTTACTGAAGTCTAAGATGATGACATCAACCTTGTGTCCCTCGTCCAGTTGGTTAGTTATCTGGTTGTAGAAGGATACAGTTTGTCAGGCATGATCTACCCTCGACAAAGCCATGCTTGTTGCTTTTTAGCACCCCATCTGTTACCAGCTTCTAATCAATGGCCTCCTTAACCAACTTTTCAAAGATTTTACCCATGACTGAGGTCAGACAGACTGACTGGTCTGTAGTTTGCGGGGTCATCCCTCTTTCCTTAAAGATGGGCACCACATTGGCTTTCTTCCAGTCATCTGGGACCACTGCTGTTCAAACAGCTTGGCCAGTTCTTTCAGGACTCTCGGGCGCAGGTTGTTTGGGCAGCCAGGGCCATCCCTAGGGGTGTGCGGGGCCCAGGGTATGCCATCCCCCAGTCCTGCATGGGCTGATAAGGGAGGGGTGGCAAGCAGCTGGAGCACAGAGCCGGTGGCATGCAGTGGCTGTGGTGGGGCCGGTTTGGCACTATCCGCGGGGTCCCCCAAAGTGCATGGCCTAGGGCAGTTGCCCCAATTCACCCCCCCTCACCTAACCACCCTAACCCTGCTCCACCAGGGATGGCCCTGTGGGCAGCAGACTTGAAAATGTCCAAGCATTGTAGAAGATCCCTCACGTGTTCTGGGCTGATTTATTGTAGGCTGTTGCCCTTCCCCCTGTTCCCTGGGCCTCAATGGATTTCAGAAATACCAATGCAAAGTATAGAATCATAGAATAGAACAGCAGTCTCCAACCTTTTTATGATGAAGATCACTTTTTGGCATCCCAGGATCTACTGCACCTGCTCTGCCCCACCCTGTTCGTGACTTCATCGCACTGTTGGCTCATATTTATCCTCTGGTTGATTGTCACCCCCAGGTCCCTTTCAGATATGGTGTCAGCCAGTGCAATATCACCCATTGTGTAGGTGTGGTGAAGGTTCTTCCTACCCATATGAAGGACCCAGCACTTATCTCTATTGAACCTTATCTGATTGTGTTTAGCCCATAGGACCAGCCTGTTAAGGGCATCCTGGATCCTTGCCCTGTCCTCAGATGTGCCTGCATTTCTCCACAGCTTGGTGTCATCTGCAAATTTAATCATTGCACTTTCCACTCCCTCATTCAGGTCATTGATAAAGATGTTAAATAGTATGGGCCCAAGCACTGATCCCTGGGGGACACTATTGGAAACGGCCCTTCAGGGTGAGGCCATCCCATCCATTATGGCTCACTGGGATCGGCCTCTGAGCCAGTTGCTAACCCACTTCATTGTTAACTGGTCCAGGCCAGTACCCTCCAACTTAACTGATAGGATCTTGTGGGGTATAGTATCAAACGCCTTGCTGAAATCTAGATAGATGATGTCAACCTCATGTCCCATGTCCAGCTGGTTAGTTACCTGGTCATAAAACTACATCAGGTTTGTTAGGCATGACCTCCCCTCAGCAAAGCCATGTTGGTTGTTTTTCACTACCCCACCTGTTATGAGCTTGTGGCGGATAGCTTCCTTGACATTTTTTTTCAAAGATTTTTCCCAGGATCAAAATCAGACTAACCGGTATGCGTTTAGGAGTTGTGCCTTTTCACGGTTATTTACTGTGGGCTGCCCCTGGGTTTTCAGTAGGAGTCCCACAGTGGAGTCTGATTTTTTTTTTTTTTTTTTTTTCCTATATAAGGAATTTTTGTTGTGCTTTATTTTGGATGTCATCCTGATCGCCAATTTGATCTCTGTGCCTGCCTTAGCTTTCCGTGTCTTGTAGCTGCAGGCCCTGGTGATACAGGTGTACTCTTCCCTGGTTGCTGAACCATT
>NW_017728938.1:4422781-4460057 GCF_001723895.1 Crocodylus porosus | reverse complement strand
AAAGTCTTCCTTTGTGACTGGTGTGGGAGACTTTTATTGAGGGGTGGGTCTAAATTATGCCTAAGAGACCCCTTAGGTCTGCGGACTAAGGGAGACTTTACTTTTTGCCCCCTGACTTGGGGAAGTGCCCCAAGTGCCTGTACTGGGTCGAGTACCTGTAGGACATTAGGCCTGTGTTTCCCTGAGGACACAGGGCAGGGAGTGAGTCCATTCTTGGGGTGGTGGCGGCTACGTTACCCCCAGGCTAGCGTATGTGCACCAGGAAGGGGTCGGGCTGGACATAAGGCTCCCCTAGGAAGGCATTCGGAGCCTGGCAGGTGGTTGGGCACAGGGAGGTGGGCGGCTCAACGCAGGAGCGCCCCCTACTGGCCTGCCACAGGGATGGCCTGCTTTTGAGCTGTGAGAACTGTCTCCTTAAGGAAGCACCATCATTCCTGCACTCCCAAATCATCCAGTTGCCGGTTGCAGAGGGCCTCTCCAATGATCCTCTTGAGTTTGCCAAAATCTGTCTTCTTGAAATTTAGGACTCCTGTTCTGATGACTAACTTCCCAGTCTTATGGTGGAGGGTGAACCTTATCAGGTTATGATCACTGTTGCCTGGGGTACCACCAATCCTTAGGTTGCCTATGATGTCCTCCCCTTTGTTCAGCACTAAATCCAGGGTGGCCTTGCCCCTAGTAGGCTTTCCACAACCTGTATCAGAAACAGATTGTCTGTCTGTTGTTGCCAGGAAGTTGACTGACATGCTGAAGGCAGCTGAATGGTCTTCCCAATAGATGTCTGAGTAGTTGATGTCACCCATGACTATCGTGTCTCTAGTGCTGGCTGCCTCTGTTAGTCCTCCTGCGACTGCTCGATCGCTCTCTTCCTCTTGGGAGGGAGACCTACAGTAGATTCCCAGCATCAGGTCTCCCTCTCTTTGTCCCCCTTGTAATCTGACTCAGAGGGTCTCAAGGGACCCTTCCCTGATGTCAAACATGATCTGCAGGGAGGGGTACTGTTCTTTCACATAGAGGGCCTGTAACAGGGGGCCTTCTCAGGGCTGACTTTTAACTGTGGCCCACCCACCTGTTTCTGGGCTAACCGCCCACCTTCTCGCCCACCACACCTTGTTGGAATTAATTAATAGATGTTAATAAGCGGGAGGCTGCCCATTTCCTGCCCTGATGCCAGGGAGCGGTATCTGCGGCTCCATTCCTCCCCTGCACTGCAGCCCAAGCCTCACAGATGGCATCTCAATGTTATCATCGTCACTGGCCCTCACACTGGGCCCCAGAATCCTCCTAATTGAATCCTGCCTGGATTCCTCTCCTCAGGAGGTCTCAACCACCTTCATATTAGGCAGCATAGCTCCCTGAACTGCTTCCCTTTGGGGTGTGGTCCCCCCAGGACCTTTGGCTACTAGCCCTGGCCCACCTCCCGGCCAGTTGGAACCCCAGGCCCTCAGCTCTTGGGTGTTCCTTGCGGTGGGCCCCCGGCCCTTTGACCCTTCCAGTCCTGGCCCCAGCATTGACCAGTCAGGGGAAGTCCAGACAGGCATGAGTCTATGGCCCTCCTCTCTCTCTGGGGGTCCACCCTCCAGACCCTATGAAGGGGTAACCCACCCGGTTGTGGGGCTAGGGGTTAAGGCACCCCAACCCCACCTTTCACTGGGATGGTAACTGACCTGGCATTTCCTGGGGGCTCCTGTACCACTGAGAGCCCCACCAGGCCACCCACACCCGGCAGGGTGCAGTTTTAGGTCATGCCCAGGACCAGGAGCCTCCTGACCATCCCCTACAGCTCCTCCCTTACCTCCAGATGATACCAGCAGCCCTCCAGCCAGGCAATGTTGCCTGACCTCTAGCAGCAGAACTGCCCTGTTTTATATGGGCAGCCCCAGATTCAAAAATGGCTGCCCATATCAGGCAGCTGCCAGCTCCAGGCCCTTAAAGTGGCAGGCACAAACAGTGCCCTCCCACAGAGCCACACCTCCTCCCTTCTTCTCAATCCAATCCTTCCTATAAAGCCTGTAACCTTCGGTATTCACTGCCCAGTCATACATCATCCCACCAGGTCTCTGTCAACCCAATCGAATTGAATTTCTCATCAGCCAGTAGGACTGCCAGTTCCTCTTGTTTATTTCTGTGCTTCTGGCATTTCCATAAAGACATTTGAGCTCTCCCCTACTCATCTCAGGTTTTCTTTCACATTGTCTGTCTCAAGACATCTGTTGTTTGAATGTCCTCCCATGTGTCATTGTGGCTAATGGATTCTGCTTTGGCAGCGAAACTTTCTCCCCGGCCCCTGGATGCAGCTAGTTTAAATACCTCCTCAACAAGTTGGCAACTCTCATGGCGAAGAGCTTCTACCCTCTGGTGGTGAGATGAACAGCATCCCTTGCATGGAGGCTGCTGTAGTTAAACTGCATCCCAAGGTCAAGGTATCCAAAGCCCACGCAGTGACACCATCTTCTAAGCCTTTGGTTGACCTCCTCAATACACTCCTCCCTCTGCTGGCCACTGTCCCTGACTGGGACGATTTGGGAGAAGACAACTTGTGCTACAAGGTCAGGGGCGGGCAATTATTTTGGGTGAAGGGCCACTCTACCCAGTTTTGGCAAGCTGTCAAGGGCTGCATGGGTAGCCCCTTGACAGGTGGCCTGTCCCCTGGTCACCATCTTGGAACCAATGTCTCAGGCCAGCACCAGTGAGGACCAGACCAGGGGTCTGTAGAGCCAGGCTCGGCTGCACCAGCAGGGAGAAGGAAGAGCTGGCTCGGCTCCATAGCGCCCCTGCTGGCCGGGACCCTGTACTCCTGCTGCCCTGCTCGGGACCCTGCTAGCGCTGGTCCCAGGACACTGGTGCAGCTCCTGTGCTCCCACTAGCTTCCGCATCCGCTCGCTCCCAGTGCCTTCCCAACCCTGCAGTACAGGCGGGGGGCAGCTTGCAGCCCCAACCCCCTGCTTACTGGCAGGGAAGGAGCTGGTGCTGAGCATGGGGAAAAGCAGCCCCTCCACTGCCCCATGGCCAGTGCTCCCTGCTGCAGCTGCCCACAGCCCGCACGGAGCTGTCCTAAGCAGGCACAGGCAGCCCCACGTGGGCTATGAGCGGCTGTAGCGTGGGGCACCATCCATGGGATGGGTGAGGGGCCACTTTTCCTGCGCTCAGCACCAAGTTGTAACCCACCCCCCAACGCCAGCCTGGGCCATGCGCTGTCTCTGGGCTCACCTGTCGGGGCTGCACCACAGCGGCAGCAGCTGTGGCCCCCCTGCTTGCTGCACTGGGCAGTGTTTGCCACTGTCACCGTTTTCCTCCACACCAAGCAGCTGGTGTCATCACAGCGCAGCCCTGATGGGCAAGCCTGGAGCTGGCATGGGGCTCGAGCTGGCATGGGGCCCAAGCTGGCAGTGGGGGCAGGTTACAAGCTGGTGCTGAACACGGGGAAAAGCCCCTCCCCTGCCCCATGGCCGCTGTCCCATGCTGCAGCCACTCACAGCCCGTGTGGGGCTGCCTGTGCCTGGTCAGGACACCCCTGCACAGGCTGTGAGCAGCTGCAGCAGGGAACACTGATCATGGGGTGGGAGAGGGGCCACTTTTCCAGCTCAGTACCATCTCCTTCCCTGGGTGGGGTCCTCCCCTGCCCTTCTCACCCCGCTTACCTGAGTTTCCCGTACTGGAAGAGCCACGTGGTCCTACTGTTGTAGGAGCCCGCCAGGGCTTCCCCTGGGTCCTACTGCTCCTGGCTTTTGTCATTTTTGACAGAAACCAAGGACAGATAACTATTAATTTTCTAAATTTTTAGGGGATAGAATGGCCTCACAGGCCGGATCTGTCCTGCAGGCCGTATTTTGCCCATCCCTGGGCTAAGGGTTATTTAGGACCCCTTTCCCTTTGGAGCAGAACAGAAGATGTTGTCCCAGAAAGGGCATAAATCCTGTAGTATCTATAGTTGACAATATATTATATTACTCCTGGTAATATATTAAAATGCATATTGATTGATTGCTTGTATTCAGTCTGTCATAAGAAGTGCAACACTAGGTCAGACCAGTGGTCTATCTGGCCCGGTTTCTTGCCTCTGACAATCACAGAAGTGGATGCTATACAGGGAGAGCATTGAACTGGAACTCTCTAGAATGATCTAGATATAGTGTTCCCCTACAGTGATCTTCTGGCATGTCTAAACCACCATTATTGGCTCAAAAATGCTGGAAGAAACTTCTCTAACCATTCTGCTCAATAGCTATTAATTGATTTATCATCCATCAATTTAGCCAGGTTCAAAAAGGGACTGGATATGCTATCTGCCTTCACCACCTCTTACGGCAATGAAATCCACAAGTTAACTATGCATTGCATAAAAAAGCACTTCTTCCTGCTAGGTTTAAACCTGTCATCTACTAGCTTCGGTGGCTGCTCCCTGGTGCTAGTATTAAATCTCTCTCGGGGGATTCAGATCTTAACTGGGAGCCTATCCTCCTTAATTACTTTCCTTTAACCATCTCTTTGAACAATTATTTCATATGATTTTATGAAAGTTTTTTTGGTGTTTTGCTCTAATTTATTTGTTTCTCTTCTTAATCTTTTCATCCTTGGAGGATAAGGGAAGGAATTATTTGAATAATAGAAGAAAAGTATTTTTCATTATTTTTAGAATTACAGTTGAACAAGGGACTTTTGAAAATTTTAAAATATTCACTGTGCTTAAAGACTGTGAATGCAAACCCAAACTTTAGAACTGAGGAGGGTTTCACATTTTATTATAAACATATTATTACCATATTTTGCCAAAATAAAAATCAACACAAAGCACCCCTTCTATCTTCCCTATCTTTCACTGACCACAAGTGTGAGCCCTCTCTGGTACATTTACACTATTGTATATTTGCAGGCACAGTCCCACAAGCGTAAGTCTGTATGCATCAAAACAGTTCTGCTTGCTTGCTTTCACACCTTTAAAAATCCTAATTGCACCTCCTTCCATACACTTTCACAGCTGAAAACACCCAGTACAAGCTTTTACCTTGCTTACTTTTCTGCAGGTATGCATGCTGTTTACATAGCAACACACTGGCACACACACCAGCACACATACAGTGTATTTATCTACAGTTCAATCTTAGACACCTCACACATTTGCACCTATACATATCTGCATTATAGGACCATAGAAAAGTAGGGCTGGAAGGGACCTCATGGGATCATCTAATTCAGCCCCATGCTCAAAGCAGGATCATCCCTGACTAAACCATCCCAGACAAATGTCTGTCTAACCTATTCTTGGAAATTTCCAAGGATGAAGAATCCACAGCTTCTCTAAGTAGCCTACTCCAACGTTTGACCACCCTCAAAGTCAGAAAGTTCCTTCTAAACTGCCAACCCAAATTTCCTCTGCTGCTGATGCTTGGGGCCATTGCTCCGCATCCTGTCCTCTGGCCACAGAGAAAAAAGACCATCTCTATTCTTTCTCTAACTGTCCTTCAAGTATTTGAAAACTGTTATCAAATACCCCTCTGTCTCCCCTCCAGGTTAAATGTACTCTTTCAAATGCATGTAAACACAGTAATAAAGCAAATTATTGTAATTATGCACTAGGGAGAGAAAACCTTAGTATGCTGAATTGCTGACTGCCTATCTGTGATTACCTCCTCAGATATGGGGGATTTTACCCTCAGTTCCGCTACCAAATTGGAGAAACCTATGGCAAAACCACATCTCACCTGCTCACCGATCCTAGTATTCAGAAGAGCCCATGCTCTGTGCTGGCACCACTGATGAAGCCAAAGTTCTTAAATGATTTTAGTGACACAAAGCATCCCTTGAACCAGATGCTGGATCGAGACAAAAGTTATATTCCTGGCTACACAGGCAAGTAGAACTCCTGAGTTTCACTCCACACACAAACACAAGTTACATTAAGTCTCAAATGACTAAAATTAAGTCAGGGTTTTCACCCAAATAAGTGGGGTCTTGTAACAGAGGGGCAAAAGGCTCCTGTTACTTGAGGAGGAAAGAGTAGGAGGAGGAGCTAAACAGCCAGCCAGGGGGAAAAAGGAGAAGCCAGGAGGGTGTATCATCAAGCTGGTTAACTTGCAGTAGTCCAGCAGGGGAGACAAAACACTTCTACAGTGGCTAGGCAGCAACAGTAAGCTACCCTGGGTTGAAGCCAGCCAGCCTAATCAGAAAACACCTGTGGGTAGCTGTGGAGGCCACCTAACTAGAAAAGGGCAGGGCCTAGAATATAAGCTCAGGACTGAGTCAGGCAGGTACTCCATCTCTAGAGGCCACTGGGGAAAGCAAGATGCCAGTTTCGGGGTGACTAATCGAGAGTCTGCTAGGGCTGAGGGCTGGCAGGGGACTTGGATCCAGATGAGAAGGGGTTGGCATACAGCCAGTTGGGTTAAGAGTTAAGTTATGGCCAGGGGACTTATGGTTTTGGTTTGAGTTTTGACCAGTAGACTGTGTATATGGCTGTAGTCAGGGAGCCAAAGGTATGCGTTGCAGGTAACCTATAGTGGAGCACCTGGGGAACATATTGTGGTTAAGCACAGTAGGGTGCCAGGAGCACACCAGTGTTTTGGAGCCCTGCCAGGGCAGGGGCTCTGGATAGAGATCAGGCTTAAGCCAAAGGGAGTGTAAGCCCAGAGAGGGGCTGAAGCCCATCTTGGATGGAAAGGACCAGGGACCCAGTGCCTGGGAAGGGTAGAGACCAGGGCCAAGGGGCCCAGACCCTGAGAAGGTGAGGCGGGGCCTGAAGTCCAGAAGCCAGGTTTGGGGCAGTGGACATGGGCAAAGGGCACAAGCAGAGGAATGGGGCAGAGGCCGGAAAGACCAAGGCTCCAACAAGGGAGTAAAGGCCTTGGGTGTCCTGGTAGTGGTTTGGGGCAAAGTACTCCAGCTAATTGATAACTGTTAACATCTATAAGGCATGGAGATGGCTGTAGGGAAGGTTAGGAGGCCATGAATAGCCTGTAAGGCAAAAGGTGCCCTGGGGGCATGTATGGGCCAGGGAGGCCCATTTTGTATGAGGACAGGATTTGAAGCTAGTGGAATTCAGGGAAGGGATCTGCTGGTAGACTGTAGGATTGGAGCTAGCTGTAGGACCGTTAGGCAGCTTCCCTTTAAAAATCAATTGCATCAAGGCATGGCAAGTGAAAGATAAAGGGAGGGTACCTTAAATCCAGAGCAAGGCTGTTGTCATTTGGCCACCAGGGGGGTTGCAGCTGACCCTGGGGCCAGGTCCTGCTACAGGTCTGTATTCACAATATATGAACTACTTTGGAAAAAGTGTAACATACTTTAGTGGAAAAGTCATAGCTTTGACATAGGAAAGGGTAATGGTTGCATTCATGTATTGTTTCCTTGTTCAGTATGGATGTGGCCCCTCAGTCTCTTGTCTCTGAAAGTTGACAATATGAAAGTTCTCACTCTTATTTGCCAAGTAACTGTAAAATGAAGTATTTTCTTCTCTTTTGATAAGGGCTTACATAGATGCCCACTTGTAGGATTTTGAATACACCCTTGGCATTGAGCTTAAACCCCTCTTGAATAGTAGTTCTCTTCAGGTAGCATACATGATGCTTTCGAACAGATCTGAACCTCAGTTTGCAGCAGTGCGTCCACCAGGACCCAGCAGAAGTTTTTCTTCCATATTCTTCTTGGCATGGGAGAATTGTTTTTTATTTGTTTTTTCTGTAGTGACAAAGGTGTGTGTGCGCGTGTGCGTGTGTGTGTGTGCAGGGGGTGGGAGAGGGAGGGTGTTATGAGTATAAAGCTTTATAGCAGCTCACTATTGAATTATGCAATAGTGTGATATTACCTGAGTAAGGGCAAAAGTTTTGCTAGTTCTGATGTATGATACAATCTTGTTTCTTTGTGGTACTGAAGGACAGGACCTGCTCTGTTCCAGTAATAGGTTAAAGAGCTACTTGCCTGTGATATCAAAATGTTTATTACTATCTGATTTAGTGCTCAGAAACTTCCTCTCTCAGGCATGCTTCATACTGTGAGAATTAACCTCAGTCTAGAATACCTCTTCCTTTATTCTTTATAACTTTATCTTCAAGGCATTCCTTGCTACTGTCTGTTGCTATGCATCTACACTACACAAGAAATAGAAACATACATGCTGTATAAATCCTCAAAGTTAAACTACTAGAAAACTGCCTATTTAAGCACTTGCAGTAAAATAGGATTCTGGCCTATGGGTGAATTGAAATGGGAGGTGGAAAATGGTGTGACACATCATCATATACAGCACAATACATTTTTTCTCTAATTAAAGAGAATCTAGAAACCTTACTATTATGCTAGGGAGCTAGCACTATGTTATTCAGTTTAAGAACAAAACAAATATAATTATTGGAATGGCATACATTTGCTAAGCTTATATATGTTTTAAAACAATCAAAATAATCAAAAGATAATCCCATTAGTCATGTAGTCATTCTAGTTTAATGTGGGTGTGTCTATATGTGCACCCTCAAGAAGACCTAAGGTGATTTACATTGTGTTACTTGCCATATTTAAGGAGTACTAAGGACAGGTTTACATGTGCACATCCTTAATGCGCCTTAAACACACCGACTTAGGGCAATCTGGGACTAAATTTGATACCTGCATGAAGCAAGTATCAAATTTAGGCCCAGTTAGTTAAGGCACTGTAACTCGCGTGTAGGCATCTTGATGCTGTGTTGGCTGTATCAACAGGAGCCCAGCTCACGGGGATGTGTCCTTCTGCGGACACCACCAGGAAGAAAAAAGTGGCAGCTGGTGTTGCAGCTGCTGGTGGCTTCCCTGCGCCTCTCCTTTTGGGAGAGGTTTGGTGGCCCAGCAATGCAGCCCTGCAGTGGTGGGATGCCTTGCTGCCCTCCCAGGATTCAGGTGCCCTTAAAAGCCCACACTAGGGCTCCCACCTGGTATAGCAGGCAAGCTGAGACTGCGTCTGCCCCATTGCCTGACACAGCTTTCCCTGTTCCACCCCTCTGCCCCAGGCAAGCGCCCAGCCTCCCTGCTGGCAGGATGCTGGGAGAGGCGGCGTCAGCTCCTGGGGGCTCTGCTTGGCTCAGTCCAGGAAGTCTGGGACTGCATCTCCCTCCAGTGCCCAGCATGGCTTTCCTGGCTCCCCTGCTTGATCCATGGCTGAGCTCCCTCCTGTGTTGTACACAGCCTGCCCAGGCCACACAGAGGCCCAAGGAGCTGCTGCCACCTCTGTCACAGGCAGTCAGGATTACTAAATAGCTGTTGGCAACTCTAAATCAATAATGCTGGATTCCTGAGAGGGTAATTAAGAGGTCATAGATCACTTGTTCTATCTGGTTCAATGCTCTCTGTCTAGCATCCACTCCTGCCATGGTAGGGGACAGATTACTGGGCTAGATAGGCCATTGGTCTGTCTCAGTATGGCACTTTTTATGTTTGTATGGTCATATATCCATGAAGTAGTACTTTGGAATCTAGGGCTTCTTAGTGTTGTTCAGCAAGTGAGACAACTCTTCCTTATCTGGGTATAATTAATACTTGCACTTGACTCTATTAGCCAGTTAATAATGGGACTGCTTCTTCTCTCTAGTACACAGAGGTCTGCATGTCAAATCTTTCCTCCCTTGACATGAATGCCTTCTTATTCCTCTGATTGTTCACATTTACACATATATACATATTAATTTTTTTTGTTTTGTTTTACAGGATTCGTTCCCTACCAAAAAGCACATGTTGGAATGTACTTCCCTGTACCAGCACCTGAATCAACCCCCACCTTATCAAGACCTGTTCCAGCAAAGGAACAACAATTACTGATGAACACAGATACTGGTGACTCCTCATCATTATGCGAGAAGAACAACTTCATCCCTTGCCATCCTGGTATTCGTTTGGCATGTGGCCATGGGTGGAAAAGCCTTTCCTGTCCTCCTGGAAAACAACTAGCCTCTGAGCAGGAAGAGAAGAAGTCATCTTGTGATCCTGACATTGCTCTGGCTTGTGGGCAAGAAAAGAGCCATGGACCCTGCCATTCTGAAATTGCACTTGCATGTGGTCAGGGGTGGAACAGTTTTCCCTGCCTCCCTAGAATCAAAGAGGTATGGGAGAGAGCTCTGTACCACACTGCCTTTGTAGAGACTGACAAAATGAAAGAGCGTTCCTTAGTTACATTGGCACTCTAGAGGAGGTAATAGATATCGGATACGCTTTGTGTATTTGTGTATGTGTATAGACTTTATTGAAATTCATGTAGTTTGCTGTGTCCATCTTAGCAAATCACCCAGACTACTCTGATAACTAATAATTAAACCTGATTTTATGGAAATAATTAAACCTGATTTATGGAATAGAGGTGTTATAAAATACATTTGATATCATCTCTTGCAAAAGTAAAAATTTGGTTGATAAAGTTAATTGTGTTGACATGATATATTTATATTCCATAAGTTTTTTGACTCAGTCCTACCTGGCACAAATAAAAACAGTCAAATAAATATTCCAGAGGTAAGGAGTTTTTTAGTCATATATCTTTTATTGGACCAACTGCATTGTCAAGATAAAGTCAGACAAGCTTTTGAATGCAAAATATTCTTCTTCAGGTCTGAGGAGGAAAGCAAGCACGACAGTTTTTAAGAACAGTAGGTCGAGCTGTGAAATTTAAGGGGGAGAAATTCTCAGGGGTAGCAGATAAATAATTAGTAGAAGAAAAGAACCTTGATTTCTGGGTGATCAAGAACTATCAAAAGGGATGAGGATCATTGTTACCTGTTGTGTAGAACCATCCTCCAGCACACACACACATCTGAAGTCATACAGGAGCTTACTTACCAGCACCCGATTTCTTGATGCCACCCAGGGAGACATGACTACAGATGTGAAACAAGAGACTGAAGAAAATACTTGACAGTGAAAAAATGTACATTCCCGCAGCTCAGTCCTTACCACCAGGGGCTGATGAACCAGGGCAAAAATGGCAATGTTTCAACCACCTACATACCAGACTTGGATGTTCCAAGGAACTAATGAAGAAGTGGGACTATACCACTGGTTCCCTACCCGCAACTGAGGCAAAGAGCCTCAGACTATGCAACACCTGCTGCAATGCCCACTGCTTGAAGACACATGTACACAGCAAACTACAAGAATTTCAATAAAGTCTATACAAATACACAAAGCCTGTTTTGATATATATTACCCCCTCTAGAGTGCCATGTACTTTCCCGCCTGTGGCAGCAGGGCTGGACCCAGTGATCTCTTGAGGTCCCTTCCAGCCCCTAATGTCTATGAAATGAAAGATCTTGCAAAATACAATAGATGAGCACAAGCATGTGTAACAACATGGTCAGATGTGGTGTAGAGACATGAGAAGAAGACCTGTCAGGTGCAGAAAGAATTTCAGGAATCAAGTGTGTTATAAAATCAATATCAATGTTCGGTCCTTGGTTCCTAGTGTGTAGCCAACTTATGAATATTCCTGAATTCACCTTTTAAAGCCGTTTGGTGAATTTCCCTTGAACATGAGGATAGTGAGGTCAGAAAGCAAGTGGTTGTTCTGTGAAAAGTGTGTTCCTACTGACATATATGTATCTCCATCCTTTATATTTGTTTTTTGTAAGAGTTCATTTTGTTTCATGAGTAGCTATTTAGTTTCAGTTGCATAGTTACCAGGAAGGCATTTGGTACATTGGATCAGGTATTTCACATTTTGGATTCTGTAGATTCCAATAGGCTTGTTGTGGGAAGTGGTAATTGTAGTAGCAGTGGGGATGTGTTGACAGATTAACCACCTATTATTAATGTCTGTTGAGCAGTAGGCAGTTTGCTTCAGGTGACGATTTGGGCAAAGTTTGGAGGTTTTTTGAAAGCCGGGAGCAAGAGGCGCTGGGAATATTTCTCTCAAGGTTTGATCTTTGTTAAGTATAAGTTGTAGCTGTTTGATGATTCTTCTAATTGGTTCCAGAGTAGAGTCATAGAGGACCACCAGGGGTATATGTAGTATTAAAGAACTTAGGGAGGACCCCATACCAACATTTGCTCTGAGACTGGAAAATATTATATCCTTCCCATCCCAGCTTCAGAAAAAACTATTTCCACTTATCCTTAACTCTCCTATTCCAGGAACTTTTCATATGCTCCCAAAAATCCAAAAAAAGGTAACCCTGGCACACCTATCATATTCAACTATGATACTTTCACTGAAGAGCTATCAGGATTCATAAAAACTACCCAGAAAACTTGTTCTTTTCATGACAAGTGGTTTCTCCAAGACACCACAAGACTTCCTCAACAGAATCCAGAACATGAACCACTCCTGAGAAGGCCATATTTGCAACCATGGATATCACCTATCACCAGCCTGTACACTATCATCCAACACCATGAAACCACAGCTGCCTGCCTGAAATACCTACAAGAACATGGAGCATATAATACATGCAACAGCATGTTGAAAAAAATCATCCTCACTCACAACTTCACTTTCAACAATCAACACTTCCTCCAAACCACGGGCACAGCTATGGGCCAAAAAAAAAAAAAAAATCATTTCCAGAAAACTGCAGTATCAAACCTGCATTACACAAATGATCTTTTTCACCATTTGAACTGAACACCTGGCCTCACTTATTGACTTTAACCACTGGTTTAACAACTCTCACTCCTTGATCAAACTTCTTCTAGAATTCTTCTATTCTACCATCAACTTTGTACATAGCATAGTCCACATTCAGGATGGCACCCTACAAACTGCCATATGCAAAAAAACCCATAGACCACCATACATATCCCCACAAGACCAGCAATGTTCCCAAGCACACCAAAACAGCTGTAATGTACAGTCAAGGTCTCAGATACCACCATATCTGCTCTGAGGAGAACACTCGTGATAAAAAATATAAAAAGATAGACAGACCTATTTTTCTCATCTGCTGTAGCATTATTAGTAACTCAACCAGTGGGTATCAGATTAGGCCTTGTTATTTAAATGCAGTAAAGACAAAACAGCAGTTGCGATTAATAAGCCACAGCAAGGAAGGAAAGCAGTCGGGAAGGAGACAAATTTAAATAGTGCTTACTATACTTTTTGCTTTGGTTTTTAGCCCATCAGAATTGAGGCAGTGGCTCTGCCTGCAGTGACTGAAGCCGTGGATGTAAGCAGATACTCTCAGCTCCCACAGCTGGATGTGCCCAACCTGATCCAACGGAAAGCTATTTCAGGTAGAGACCAACGTCATGTGCAGAATTAACCCTAGCAATATGAGGCCATATAATCTTAAAAGGATTAGATGACCTCTGGAGGTCCCTTCCAGTCCACTTCTCTATGATTCTATGGTTCTGAACTGGGTCTTCATTCTCTCTTGCTTCTGAAAAGCTTACCATATTTACTTGAATCCAAGATGAGTCCCATCTCCCTCTCACCCAAATTTTAACATGGGGGGAGCCTCTTGACTTGCATTTGAGTACAAGTCGGAGGTCAGGGAGCTGCTGCAGCTCAGACTCTGGTCTAGGGTTGAGGTTGGGTCAGGGTCAGAGTCAGAGCCACAGCTGCTGCTACCCCCCTGCCTCCACTGTCCCCCACCCCTCCCCTCCCCTCCCAGCCTCTTCCCTACTCCTGTCTCCTCTGCCACTCCCCCAGCTGATGCTAACACTGCTTACCCTTTGGCTCCAGCCCCAGCTCTGGCCCTGCTCCAACCTGGGGCACAGAACACATGGTTGCTTCAACCTCATCCTGGGCACTGCCACTACTGCATGGCTGGGCTGGGGCTGGAGCAAATGTGCCAAAGGGGCATAGGCTGCAGAGTGGGGGCAGAGGTGGTGGTAGAGGGGCAGGCCTAGAGGCAGAGGTTGGTGGAGCTGGCAGCAGGGGCAGATATCAGGCCATTTCACTCACCTACCACCTGACCCTCTGCCACTGATTGCCCCACTGCAGAAGTGGAGGAAGGCAGGGGGAATGAATTTCAGGTGACACCCCCCTCCCAGTAATTAGATTCTATACATGGATACTTTATAAGTAAATTCAGAGTCATCTTGGATCTGGGTAAATACTGTAGTTTTCCCAGTAGTTTCAACTTGATTACAGATAGAGAATGGTTATTTAGCCTACACTACAGTGACTATGATACTTCAAGTTACTGTAATCACTGTGAATTCCACTGTAGATATGCATGTGCCTCATGCATAAGAAAATTGAAATATTTGAGTAGCTATAAGGGCTGTTTATGTGCCCTGTGTCTTCTCTTGCTCCTGTGCAAAAGCAAAAGCGCAGTAAAGATATAAAAATAGAAGAAACAGTTATGATTAATAAGCCCTAGCAAGGAAGAAAAGAGTACAGACCACAAAGCGGGCTCATTTTGCTACGTTAAACAAACCAGACTCTTGAGTGTGTCAGCTTTCACTGCGGGTTACTGGCAGAAAATATTACCTCAAAAGGCTAGAGGATGAGAAGCATCAACTGAATCAAACACTGATTGAAGTACTGCTGGCAAATGTGGAAAGTTATTGGGTATTCAGCCTTACAGATTTCATGGATTGGAATAGTTCTGAAGCATCTGATAAGTGCACCCTCTGCCCTGGTGGTCTGCACTTAAGCGTTCACAAAGAAAGGGATGTCAGCCAGATGTCTGCTGGTAGCATGCGTGCCAACTTTTATTTTTGCCGAGGGGGACCTAAGAGGACGTCACCTGCCTCCCCCCCCACATGGTGGCATAGCTAGAACCGAACTGAGTGAAGTCTGTGACAGGGCAGGGGTGGATGCGAGCTGGCCGCTGTGGCCCTGGGGCGAGCTGCCCTACTGTCCTCCCCACCCAGGAGTCCTGCACTAGCTGCATCACCATTGTGAGGCACCCCCAACCCATTTGGCAGCAGTGGGAGGCACACCACACCAACACCCCCACTGCTGCTGGGCAGGCAGGGGATGGTTTGTCATGGCAGCGTGGCTGGCACAGGCTCCCAGGGGAGGGCCAGCAGGGCAGGGAGCTCCATGGCTGCATCCATCCCTGTTCTGTGCACAAATCTGAGGGGGCATGTGCCCCTCCATGCCCCTCTTCTTGGGAGTGTGCACAGCAGCAGTGAGATGCCCTGTCCCCTGGATGAATCACCCATGGCTCTTTGCTGCTCCCTGCCCTGGTCCTGGACCCCATGCAGAGCCTTGATTGGGCAGTGCCCCCAGGCCCAGCCCATGCCCCACTCCCTCACTGTGGAGGCCTCAATCTGTACCACCACTCCTCCCCCAGCTTAACTGCAGGCAGTTGGGGAAGCTGCTGTCAACCACTGCCTGAGGTTGTATTCCTGACCATGTGCATGTGTGTGCACGCACACATGCATGTGGTACCCCCTTGCGTCCTGCTCCTTGCAGCCCCTTGCAGGCTGAAACTCTGCCAACCTGCAAGGGGAAACCCATCATTTCCTCTGGTTTTCCATGGTTAACAGAAAACCCAGATACCTGCATGAATCTGGGACTAATGCTGTCCTGGAGTCATGCAGCCTGGGATGGGACTTGATGTTCCCATTTTGGAACTGCCCCGCCTAATTAGGGATGGGTGGTCACCCTATGTCTCTTTCTGAGGGGGTCAGGGACCTTGGGCCCCCACCTACTTAGCACCAATGGCTGGTAGAAATCATTGCTTAGTCCATTTAGAAGTTCTCTTTAACAAGGTTTCTTGGCCTGTTGAAAGGCTAAATATGGGCTGAAAGAGAAAAGAAGATAATGGAAATGGCTTGGTCCTTTTAGAGGTAACAGAATAAATGTCTGGATATATCCAGGGAGTAAATTTTCTTCTTTTCATCATTCAGTGTAGCCAGGGAAAGGAAAGAAATAAGGTAAGTGATTCATTTAGGTATAAGTCTGAACTGGCTTTGGGCTGAACTTGGGGTGCTGTCTGGGCAGCACCTTTTCCCTAAGGAAGTCTTTGTAAGGTAGTTGAAAAGTCTACAATTCACTAACACTTGAAGTAAGTGAAGGCCATTCAAAAGCTTATTTAGATGCTGTGGTGATGCATGTAACCACCTTAAAGCAATTCAAAGGGAAATTCAGTGAATTTCAAGAGGAGAGCATGAAGTTGTCGTGAGATAGACAGTGGTGGCATTTTATTCCTGTCTTGGTGTCACAAACCTATCTGTGGGATATTCCCAGAGTCCCAAATTTCTCCCTGCTGTCCCACTGCTTGTCCCAAGGAAAATCAAGGTTTGCCCTGGGTTAACTCCTTAACCCCACAATCTTCTTTGTTGGTTTTCTGGTTCTGACTCCTGGATCTTACTTTGGCTTCTGAATCTGCCAATACCCTTGGCATTCCCCAACTTTGGTTTTTGGCTCTTGATTCTGGTTTGACCTTTGCCTCTGGCTTTTGGCTCCTGATTTTGGTTAACCTTCAGCTTACCTTGTCTCTGGCTCTGGCTTCTGACCTTGGCCTATTTTGGCTTTGGCTATGGCTACAACTCCCAAGTCTAATTCTGACACTAGACTCCTCTGTACCTCCAGCTCTCTGGAATACCAATCTAGATTGCACCTGTTTTTCTGGTGTCTAAACACCAGGCAAGACTGCCCACATCCCAGTTTCTTAACAGTTCCTGTTAGAGTTCTGCCAGTATTTTCAGAGATCGGCCTCTCTGCTGATCCTGCCAGGTCTGACTGCTGGGGACCAGGACTGCCCCAAAGCCTGGGATCCAAAGACTCCTACTACCATACATATAGCCCTTGAAATACCTGCAAGCCTGTCACCATCCCCATCTTGCATGACTGCTCAGGAGGCCAGCTTCAAAAGGAGTGGCAAAGAAGAGGCAAGAGTAGTGGATGTCCTGCTGTGCTGGGAAGTCTGAGACCTTCCTCTTTATGGTCACTTTGGCCTATTGCAGGGTTTCTTGGTCCCAGTGGGGACAGACAGAAAGTAACAGGGCAACTATCTCTTATTATTTTCACAGAAGGCTTAATTTAAAGCTTCCAACCAAAGCGGCAGGTAGGAAACACCATGTGAAATAGTGCCACCTACTGATAGGAGTGCTTAACATATGTAATACTCAGTACAGAACACCCCTCCCCCTAGATAAGGTAATCCTTTAAGTACTTGGGAAGGATGGTGAATTGTCTTGGATAACCCAATTCAGAGGTAGGAGTCAGTTTACTGGAATTGGCAGCAGGCTCTTTCAGCTCCTCACGAGTCATTTTAGCAGGTAGAGGATTTGAGGTGTCTGGCAAAACAGCTGTTGGACTCAAGAACTAGCAGTATAATGTCCCCTGGATTGGTAGATCTGGGACTCGGTCTCACATCTTGTAGGCATATCATCTGCAAAGTATCTTCCCATCTGGAGTCTTGGTCTTGTCTGACACTGGTTTTGTAGCTTTAAGGACAGTTGTAGGCATCTGCTGTGGTTTGGTTGCCTGGTTTCAGACACAAACAGGATCACTTGGTTTGAAAGTCCGTACAAGTGAAGTAGCCTGTTTCACAAAGAACTGGATTTCTTGTTCTACTTGGCTTGCAGCTACCAGGTCTGTGTGGAAGCCAATCCAAGCAGGTCTTCAACTGGGGATTCCTCAGTAGTTCTTAGATTCCTCGGTAGTAGTAGCTGCAGGGTAGGGCTGGATGATAGGGCTAGGATTCAGAGTAACCTTGACAAATTGGAGGATTGGGCCAAAAGGAATCTCATGATGTTCAACGAGGACAAGCGTAAGGTCCTGCACTTAGGCAGAACAATTACATGCACCAGTATAGGCTGGAGGCTGACTGGCTGGGCAGCAGCTCTGCATAAAAGGACCTGGGGGTTACAGTGGACAATAAGCTGAAAATGAGCCAGCAGTGTGCCCTTGTTGCCAAGAAGACAAATGGCATACTGGACTGCATTGGTAGATGTGTTGCTGCTAGGTCAAGGGAAGTGATTATTCAGCACTGGTGAGGCCACATCTGGAGAACTACATTCAGTTTTGGGCCCTGCACCATCCCCACTACGTAAAGGATGTGGACAAATTGGAGAGAGTCCAGTGGAGGGCAATAAACATGGTGACTGGGCTGGGAAACGTGACTTATGAGGACAGGCTAAGGGAACTGGATTTATTTAGTCTAGAGAAGAGAAGACTGAGGGGGGATTTAATAGCAGCCTTCAACTACCTGAAGGAGGGTTTGAAAGAGGTTAGAGCTAGACTGTTCTTAGTGGTAGCAGATGACAGACCAAGGAGCGGTGGTCTCAAGTTGCAGCAAGGGAAATTTAAGTTAGATATTAGGAAGAATTTTCTCACTAGGAGGGTAGTAAAATACTGGAACAGGTTACCCAGAGAGGTGGCGGAAGCTCCATCTTGGGGGGTAAGACCTGGCTAGACAAAGCTTTGGCTGGGATGATCTAGTTGGGGATGGTCCTGTTTTGAGCAGGGGATTGACTTTGATGACCTCCTGAGTTCCCTTCCAATTCTCATTTTCTATGATTCTGTGATTCTTCAGGACTTTAACCTGCGGTTGTACATGGAGTAACATGCTGTTACCTCTGTGACATTGTACTCATTACCCATACCTTTCATCTCCTGACCTGCCCCAATAAAGTGGTAAGCAGTATTGCTGCTGTCACCCTCAAAGAAATTGCCAAGAGGGGCGTCACCAGGCTGCCATGCAACAAAGACACAGTCACATTCCAGAGCAGGTCATTAGAGGGAGAATTTTAGCAGGATGGGCAGGACTTTGTCTCTCTGAAGACCCATGCCCTGAGGAGGTACATCAGTTGTTGCTGACCATGTTGCAAGGAATGCCAGGAACTGGGGGATTATAGTAACTTGACCCAGATGGTTGAAAAAGATGGATTTAATACATCTGCTGAGACTATTGGTGCAAAATTGAGTGGAATTCACTGTTCTGCCCATACTCTGCAGCTTGCAGTTGAAGATTCGCTGAAGGAACAATATAATCTCTAAAATAATTCAGAAAGCTCAATGTGTATGTAAAATATTAAGAAGCCCAACAATATTGGTACTAATTAAGAAATTAAAGTCAAAACACCCACTCACAGATTGTCTTACCAGATGGCATTCAACTTATGACATAATTGAGCTCAAGGATTTCTGGCAGGACATGGCCACCTCAAGTCATGAGCTTCATCTGACAGAAGCAAAATGGAACGCCATTGAAAACATAAAGCTTGCTAAAGTAACAGCAAAGATTCTTCAGTATGAACAGCTAACAGTGGATAACTTGTGGTGCTTAGTTAAAATGCCAGCTGGAAACTGCAGAAGTCTCATTCCCTGTATCTTAGTCCTTACTGGCTTCCATGAAAAAGTGAGAAAAAAGTTGGCTTGAAATGATATATTTCTGTCATGTATATGCCTTGATTCCAGATATCAAATCCTTCTGTCAGAAGAAGGGAAAATTAAGGCAACATTTAATTTAACCAATATATAGACAGAAAGGGAAATGCTTCATTCAGAAGTAGTCGAAGTCAATTATATAGAATCTAAGAAATGCATGTCTGAAAGTGAAAGACCAGAAGTTGAATTGGACTCTCTTATTCAAGCTTGTGAAATATCCAGAGAGAAAAAGAGATCTGAACAAAAGAAACCTCCCAGAAAGATAGTTTTGTTCAGATGAGCCATGTCTCAGTAAGAAGGAAGATATATTAAAATACTGGCAACTTCAGAAAAATGCCATGTCTGAACTATATCAACTGGCAAAATTTGTCATGGCACTTCCAGCAACACAAGTGGAGATAGAACATTTTCAAGCTTTAAATGTGTTCTATCAGCACAGAGGTCCAATATGACAAAGCAGAAGACGTTTTAGTTTGCTCAAACAAATTTCTTCTATGCTATACATGAACAAAAATCTGATTTGAACCAGTTCAAACTGCTAACTGGAGCACTGGAGTTTATTTATTTATTTTTCTTTTGGGGGGCTTGAACCAGAACTAAACCTGAACGGACTGAATGCATCTGAACCAAACCCAAATAAATACTTGTTTGATTCCCTAGCCCCAACTCCACATGGTAGAGCATCGCAGGTAAGTAAAAGTGTCTTTTTCATGTCCTAATGGGCTAGCAGACTGTTGAATGAAACTGCCTCACATCATTGAAGGCCTTGTCATGACATTTAGTCCATTTTCATGTTGCATCCTTGTCTGGTAGATGATACAAAGGCTCAGTGTCGCAGTGCACTCAGGTGCCCTGTGCCTGAGAGCGGAGACAGCTCTGGGGAGACCCCTAGTGGCAGAAAAGGGGAGGCTCAGCTGCCAGTCACCAGGGCTGCACAGGTGCTGGTTGCCAGGACAACTGATAAAACCAGCTGACAGGAAGGGGCAGGGCTTATCCCTTCTTAACCCCAGGTAGGAGGCCAGGAGGGCAGTCCCTCTCCAGCAGCCGTGGGAGTAGGGACTAAGCTTGGACAGACAGAGGGGAGGACTCTGGCAGTGAAAGCATCCCCCGGTCGCTGCTGGGGTTGGGGAGGCCTCCTTCCCCCCCGCTCCCGCACTCTCTAGTAGGGAGTAAATTTTGTTTGACTGGACGGTCTAGTTTTTATGTTGTAGCCCAGGGGCTTTATGTTTTATGTTTACTGTTTTGACCAGAGGACCGGGCGAAGCTATTAGGGGTGGAGAAGGCCTCGTAGGAGCTCCACGGTAGCGTGGAGTCTCCTGGCGCCAGAGAGGGCGCAGCTTTGGGGGCGCATTGGCCCCATCCCCGGAGCTAGGGGGCAGTGAGAAGCCCCAGAGCGAAGGGGGGTGGCAAGGAGCCCCGAGAGAAAGAGGGGGCAGCGAGGAGCCCCAAGAGAGAAGGGGGCAGTGAGGAGTCCCAGGAGAGGGGGCAGCAAGGTGCCCCAGAGAGAGAGAGGGCAACAAGAAGCCCCAAGAGAGAAGGGAGAAGCGAGGAGCCCCAGAGCGAGTGAGAGAGGGGGCAGTGAGGAGCCCCAGGAGTAAAGAGGAGGGCCAGAACATAAGGCCCAGGTCAAACCACGTCAACTCCATCTGTGAAGCTTGGGCTGCGGTGTAGGAGAGGAAAAGGAGCCGCAGGTAGTGCCCCCTGTCACCGGGGCACGGAAAAATGGGCAGCCTCCCGCTGATTACAACCATCTTCTAATCAAGTAAGATCAAGGCGTGGCAGGAAAGTAAGCAGGTGGTTGGTCCATTACAGGAGGGCGGAGCAACTCCCAGAAAGGCTCCGATATTGATACTCCTGTCACACTCAGCAACTGTAGTTTTGTCTTTTAAAAAGGAATTCTAGAAATTAAACAACCCTAGGAATAGTTGCAGTTTCTGCTTATTCAAATCTAGGGCAGTGGTTTTCAACCTTTTTTAACAAGTGTACTTCTGCCTCAGAGTTTCAGCTCATGTACCCCTTTATATTTTTTCTTTTTTTTGAAGCGGGGGTGCAGATTGAGGCTGCCGTGGTGAAGGAGGGAGTGCGGGACAGAGTCATGAGAACAGCTCATCTGGGGGGCAGCTCCTGCCACTACATGCACCCTGGCAGAGGTCTGGGGGGCATGTGCCCCCTAGATCTGTACATGGGGTGGAGGCTGCTGCTGTAGCAGGCTGGACTCTGCATCCTGCTGCCGCTGTCCCAAGAGCCACATGATGCCATGTGCTTGCTGCTGATGGGCAGGCAGGGGACAGACACAAAAGCAGACAGACACACATGTGCATGCGCAGACACACATGTACACAGACACACACACACACGCATGCACGCACCCCCCAGAGATAGATTCATAGATTGTAAGGCCAGAAGGGACCTTGGAAGATCATTGGGTCCAGCCCCCTGCACCAATCAGGAAAGACAACTGGGGGGAGGGGTCAAGGAGCTGGTTTACACCAGTAATCTGAGATGAATGTTTCTCTAGTGCTTTGTTTATTGTACACTTGTAGTCAGTACATACTTGAATGGCACTGTAGCAGGTCTAGGGCCTCAGAAGAGTCTGTGATGCCTCCAGGTGGCCATGTCGCCCTTGCTTCACTCCAGCTCTCACCTTGGCTGCATACCAAAACTGAGATCTTTACCAGCCTTCAGTTAATTTCTTTTTTAGTCCCAAGAACAGGCAGATTCCAGTCAGTCCCTCCACCATAGTCCTCTCAGTATAGAGCTCCTTCCCTGATGGCCCACAGCCCCAAACTGATCCCCAGGCTCTCCCAGAGGTAATATATTTCCTAAGCCCTACTTCTTTGGGTCATGTGCCTTCTTAGGTCAGCTGTAGATATTTTCCATTAGGTTTACTGGCAGACCTAACTTCTGTGGCTGTTCCTCTCTTACCTAAACTGGGCTCTGATCTATTCTACTATTGCTGTGCTGCTTAGGCAGGCCTTGTCATATTGTCCTATTGCATGGCCACTTGTGCTGCAGAAGGCACTTGTAACCTATTAATTCCCCATGACTGGTCTTTCACAGCCCCTGGCAGGCAGCTCCCTTCACCCAAGACACTGTGCAGCTGTTCCACCCTTAAAGTAACAGGGAGTCTCTGGCTCCCTCTTACCGGCACCTTTGGCTTTGTGATGGGTACAATAGGAGTGAACCAGGATGGATTTACTACTGCTTTTAGGACAACTTGTTCTACAAGATGATTGATCACTACATCAGTCTTTGGACAGAAGGTGACTGGAATACAACAAGGCTTGATCTGAATCTCTGAGACACCTTGTGTGATGTCTGTTGCAATGCTGTGTACTCCTATTAACTTAGTGTCCAATGTTTTGAACTGTTCCTTACCTAGTAAGTTTGCTGTCACAGTGTGGGGTCCCCAGGGATGGCTGTGATGCCCCTAGGGCTCCATGACAGGGCCAGCTTCACCCTGCAGGTGCCTTCTATGTCTTGTTGGTTAAGATAGCAAATAGGGAGGCTGCCCATGAATTTGTGTGGCCGTGGTCCTGTTGACCCCACTAAACTCTGCACGTTCTTGGATCCCTTGCTGAGTCCCACTCCAAGTTGGTGCCCCACAGGACACCCTAAACCTTATGGGCTAGGTGTGTGGCTCCAAAACCTCCCCTTTATCACACCTCATAGGTGATATATAAATATTGGCCCTCTGATGTGGCCTTGGTTGAACTCTGCCTCCTATTGCCACTAGGCCCTGTTGCTGTGTCCCTCCAGCACTGGGGTCTGCACACCCCTGTTGTGGCGCCCTTCTAGCGCTGTGCTCTCTGACCCTCTGCAGCTTGCGCCCCTCTGGTACTGGGCCTCTACACAATAGAGTGCCAGAATGAGGCCGCCTCCTTCCCTATTAGCCTCATCCTGGTCCACTGGTGCAAATGACAACAGAAATACAAGCCCCTGGGCTACAACATAACAATAACAATGGAGGCCACACTTCCCCTTTAAGAAGGCAAACTTCTCCCTTGTGTGCCTCTGATTTCTAGGTACCTTATGAGCTCCTAAAGCCTTATTAATTTTAGAGGCAGCAGGTCAGGCCCCCAAACATCTCCAGGTAGCTCTTTTATGCAGAAGCCACTTCCCCTGGTGGGTGCCAGAGAACTAATTCTTGGCAGCTCTAGCCCTGGGGCTATTTATGTGCCCAAGGCTCTGCCTCCTTCCGGTCAGCTGACTGTGCAGGTGCCAGCTAATTTCCTCCTTAGCCTGCTGCGCCGGCAACCTGCAGCTGCAGAGCTCTGTCTCCCTCACATGGGTCTCCAGGTAGGCAGCTTCTGCCTTTAAAGGAGCATCACCTTGCTGGCCTGTGACACTTGCTTGCTATCCTTTAGCAATTATGAAGTAGGGGACCCCTTAATCTTTCCCATAGTGGATGCTGATATAACATTAAGTCAACTGTGTGTTTATTGTAGTACACAAGTCTTGCTTTGCAAATGACAATAAGCAGATCATCTTGAGACTGCAGCAGTTTGTATGTCTCTTCTGAAATTAAGGAAAACTCAGGTCCAGAGTCTATTTCCATGAAACATGAAACACTTGGAGCATCATTATAATGTAGGTACTTTTTCGTAGAGACAGTATTTTTACACTATTATTATAGACATCTGTGAATGTTCTAGGGGTGTGCAAAACAGGCCCTATTTAATTCAGATTTGGATTCCGCCCGAATCGGGGACAGTGATTCAATTAGTTGATTCAGATCACTGTCCCCAATTTGATTCAGCCAAATCCAAATCTGAAGATTTGATGCTGATTCAGAGAATCAGCAGTTCAGACATAAGACACAGCTTTAAATGTTTTTTCTACCTACCTTGAGGTTCCAGGCATGGCTCGAGTCCCCCACATGCTTGGCAAACCCAGAAGTTCTGGGTCTTCCAGGGAGCACTCTGGGGGGACCCCCCATGCTCCCCCAGCTTGGTAATTGGCTGCAGGGTGACCCCAGGTGTCCCCCAGACCCAGGAGGCACCAGTTGCTGAGTTGGGAGGGCATGGGGGTCCCCCCCAGCACACTCCCTGGAGGACCCAGAAATGGACCAGAAGTGCTTCTGGTCCACTTCCGGGTCTGCTGCTGAGCACACTCCATCCACCCCATCATTGCAGCAGTCATGAGCTGCCTGCTACCTTAAGGTATGTAGAAAAAACATTTAAAGCTATGTCTGTGTCCTAATCACCAAATCTTTCCAAATCTCTCTGAATTGATTCAGAGGGTTCTGATTCAATTCAGAGAGATTAAAGGGTTTCCTGATTCAATTCAGATTTGGAGATTTGGCCACTGAATCAGGACTCCAAATAGAATCAACGACCAAAGTTTCACATAGCCCTAGAATGTTCCACAGACTAAAATTTGATTTAGATCAGCGACAGTGTTTGTGGCGATTGGAGGTATACTATCCTGTAACATCTTTGCAGATGGCTTAAATTTCTGATGGCAGGGTAAATATTTCTGACTGACTTCAGATCGACATGGCTAACTACCTGTATGCTCTTGAATTTCTGATGGCACACATCTTACATGACTCTTGAAATTGCAATGATGTCATTCAGCATAACAGGAACAGCATGTATCACATCTGTGACTCCCCCACGACTAGGGGTGGAGCAGCTTCCCAGGGGTGAAAAATATATATTTTTTGTGAGCTGCTGGTGACTTCTTTGATTATACCCGGTGAGTTTCAGTAGATATAATTTTCACAGAAAACTCATGGATCTCCTTTGAATGGAGAAATGCAGGCTTGTGGGGAAGTGATTCTTGAACACTGATAAATGTTAAGTGTTTCTGTAGAGGGACCCTGGCCAAGTAGCCCCACTGGGGTAAGCCCCAGGTGCTGCCCACTTCATGGGTGTCTACTTCTCCCTTATCTCTATGACTTAGTGTTACTAAAAGAAGGTGTTAGGAGGTGGTACCTGATATCCTGTGTTTTGTTGATGTGGGTCCCAATGGTTGTGAGTCTTCTGTGGGGCTCCATCTCCCTTACACCCCACCCCTTTTCACTCAGGTGTTCTCAGTGATCAGCCTGGGCATCTGGTCTTATTAGGTATCCAGCTTCATTTGTTAGATACACGTCTGCAACAGAGACAACCAAATACATAACTATAACTCAGGTGATACAGTTTGTGCCTGCTTCAGGCTTCTTGTTGGCCCAATGGTGCACCTCGGTTGCCTTTCCCAAATGAGTGGGCTCTTCAGAATTATCCTCCCCTAAGCCTGAGTGGGCTGGCCCATCTTGGGCTTTGCCCTTTGGATACTCTGCGGCCACCAGTACCACAAACCCTAATGTGGGTTTGTGGGGTGTCTGACCTTTGGGGGACAGTCAGTGTTCCTCCTACAGAGTTGGTGACTTGCTGGTTTTTTGGTCCTTGATCTGGGTCCTGCATTCTGGTGGGAAAATGGCATAAGCCAGTGCCAGGGCCAGTGTTCCCCCCTCCTTTGAGGCTGGTACTCTTGTATAAAAGTTCTGGGATGGCCTTGGCCAACCTGGATCTCTGCCTGCCCCTATGTGCCATACACTCACTGCCAGGTGTTGAGAGCCCCAGATAGGCTTGTCAGCTCCTGTATCCATAGCTCCTGGGCCCTAGGTGGTGCTGTTTTCCAATGCCACCTGCCTGCCTAGCTGGCCAGGCTTCATGGTCACATGGGACTCAGGCTTCAGCTCTGGAGAAAGGATCAGTGGCAAGCTTGCTTCCTGCTGGCCACTCATCCTGATCTGGGGTCAGGGGAACAGCAGGATGGTCTGGTGGCCCTCAGGCTCACTGCTTTCCCACTGGGCTGGCTGCAAACCTGCCACCCATGGAACAAACCAGTGTTCATTGCCCCAGTAAATATGGGGCTTGGATGGGTTACTGCTACAGATCCCCGCCCCCTTAAGTTGGTGGATGCACTTAGTGCCTTTTGACCCATGCACTTTTGTGCCTGACTTTGTTTCCTCCTCATCTTTGTATGATAGAAAGTCAGCCACAATGTTTTTCTTGCCAGGCTGGTGTTGCACTGTAAAACAGAAAGGTGATAGAGCCAGTGCCCATCTAGTGATATGTACATTTTCTGTCTTTGCCAACTGGAGCCACTTGTGCAGAATGTGGTCCATGACCAGAACAAATAATCTTCCCAACAGGTAGTAGCAGAAAAGGTCTACCACCCATTTAATTGCTAAGCACACCCGCTCTATTATAGAATACTTCTGTTCATATTCTAAAAATGTACAACTAATGTATGCAATCGAGTGCTCAGTTCCCTTCTTTTCCTGAATTAATGTGGCCCCTAGGGTCACACCTGATATGTCTATCTGTAAAATAAAGGTTTGGTCAAAGTTTGGCATGTGTAAGGCTGGTTTTTGGCATAGAGCTTGCTTTATTTGCTCAACTGCGCCCTGAGTCACCGAGTTCCATTTGATCTTGCAGGACACATAGGACTTAGTCAAGGCCGTTAGAGGTGCCACTATTTCTGAGAAATGACGGATGAACTCATGATAATAATTTGCAAGTCCAACAAAGGATCTGACTGTTTTGTTGGGGGGGCGGGGGGGTTGTTACAGGCTGTTTATAGTCTCTTAAAGCCTCTATTTTGTTTTCCAATTAGGTGCCTTATCTTTCCTTGCCCTACTTGGAAGCCCAAATAGTGGGTCTCTTTTTGAGCAAGTGTACATTTGACAGGATTAACCGTCAAGTCCTTGATCTGGGTCCTGCATCCTGGTGGGGAAATGTGGCATAGGCCAGTGCCAGGGCCAGTGTTGCCCCCCTCTGAGGCTGGTACTCTCATATAAGAAAAGTTCTGGGCTGGGCTGTGCCATCCCGGATCTCTGCCTGCCCCCGTGTGCCCTGTGATCACTGCCAGAGGTGTTGAGAGCCCCAGATGGGCTCATCAGCTCCTGTATCTATATGAATCAATCCCTCAGTAGAGACTCAAGACTTCCTACATGTTTCCTAGCAGCATATAGCTGAGGATCTTTGGTATCAGTGCTTCAGCTGGGTCCAAACCACTTACACAGAATCATTCCTAAAAGTGAGTTTGAATCCCCCTTCTTTCTCATATTTGACTGTGTATTACACTGTGAAAAGCCATGGTAGATCTTTTGGTTGTAAGAAAATAGTGTTTTTATTCATATCACATAGAACCCATGTATGAACAAAAAGATCCATTTAATTCATAGTAATTTCCCTGGGGTGGTAAAAAAAAGAAAAAAAAAAGAAAAAAAAGATTTCAAAGTAACCACTTTGCAAATATCTGATTAAAATTAAGGTTTAAAGCATCTGACCTTACTTATAACAAGCTATTAAAATGGCACCTCCCAGACTCTCCAGGTTGTATATTTGCTGGATACCCATTGCCCTCCATAGATGTGTTCCTAAGAAGGAATTATTTTCTTTTATCCTCACGTAAAGGTTACACTGGATTCATTCCCCGCTTCACCTGGGTTATGGGTGTTAACTACCTCAAGGGAGTTGAAGAGGCCATGAATGAATTTGACATAAATCAGGTAAGTCATGTCCACAACCAGTATTTCAGTAAACTGACTTAGTTAGTGACCCATCTGTAACAGAGAGCTCTCTGTTAAGAGAAACAGCCCAGCAAGAGAGCACTGTAGGCTAGGCAGGAGACAGCAGCTGCTGGTTACTGGGGCAACTGGGATAATTAAGTAATTAGCAGCCAGCCTTGGCAGTCACCTGGCAGGATGTAGGCAGGGGCCTGGGTGCATATAAACCTGGGGCTTGAGCTGGCAAGTCAGGCTAGCCCTGCTTGCTGCACTGGGTCTTCCGGCTTTGCTGCCTGCAAGAAGACTTAGGCCCAATGAGCTCACAAAGAGCCATGCTGGGAGGTATACTGGCCCTAGAATGGAAGGTTTGCCCTCTTAAAGGGGCAGAGGGCTGCTTCTACTGTTTTGTAGGGCTGTGTGAAATTTTGATGAGTTTTTCTTTTCAAAGCTGTTTTGGTATATTTTGAGCTCAAAGCAATGAAATCAAAATGAAGCAGAAGGCTTTGAAACAGCTTCAAAATGAAATGAGTTTTGAAGTAGCCTGGTGGTGGGAGGCAGCTGTACTTTGCCTCCTGCTGCTGGGCTGAGCTCCGTGGGGCTGGCGGAGCCACTCGGAGCAGAGCTCTGGCTCTCCTCACCTCCCTCCTCCAGGCTGAGCTTCATGGGACTGGCGGAGCTGCTTGGAGTGCAGCCTGGCTGCGGGAGGCGGGGAGAGCCAGGGCTGCACTCTGAGTGGTCCGCCAGCCCCACAGAGCTCAACCTGCCCTCCCAGCACTGCTGGACTCCTCCCAGGGGTGCAGGCCCCAAGATCTGCATGCAGGATGACAGGAAGCTGCTACTGCTGCCTGGGGCTAGCGGCAGCACCAGTCTTCCTGGCCCTGGACGCAGGCTGCTCCCACCGCCAGTCCCAGATGACAGCCTCCTGTCATCCCAAGCGCAGATCTGGGGACCTGTACGCTGGGAGGAGTCCAGCACAATCCCACAGTCCTCCCAGGGGTGAGGGCCTCTAGATCTGCATGCAGGATGACAGGAGGCTGCCACTGCCAGCAAGTAACATGAGTTTTGCTTGTCAGCACACTGAGGTGCAATTTCCCAGAAACTCCTGCACCTATCTCCTTGAAACTTGGCAGGCTTTATGCCATTAGAAGGAGCTACCCTCTCTGTAATTTTCATCTGAATCAGGTATGAAATGATAAAGTTATAGGCATTTTCATGATTCCCTGTTATAGCCTATGGGCAAAACGTGAAAACATCGAAACAGTTTTGACAAAATGGAATGGAATAGTGCTTCAAAACAAAACAAAATGACAAAATGAAACACTGTCCCTTTGAAAAGGCAAAACAGAAGAAAAAACAAAACAGTGCTGTTTTGCACAGCCCTACTGTTTTGCTTATGTTATAGCCCAGGGTCTTATACAGTTTTTCAAGGTGAATTGGGATGAGGCTATAAGGGAAGGAGTAGGCTACGTTAGTACCCAGCGAGAGCACCGCCACAGAGCGGTCAGAGACCCGGGGCCAGTGAGGGCGCAGTCACAGAGGGCCAAGGGGCCCAGCTACTGGAAGAGACAAGTGAAGCAAGTGCCTCAAAGCCAGGTCTAACCCAGTGGGCCTACGCTAGAAGGCCTAGCTACATTGGCAATGCGTAGCTGGGGGGCATGTGAGTGCATGTGCACCCCCTGAGATTGGCAGTGCATCTCCTCTGATTGGCTGCTGCCAGTGGTGCCTGTGGGTGGTCTCAGCTCACTGGCCCCCACTCGCATCTGTGGGTCATCACTGATTGCCGCTGGCCACTGCCAACACTGCCAGCGGCATCTGCGAGTGGTCGTTGGCCACCAGTCAGAGCCTGTGCCCCCCACCCACCCTTGGGGGTTTGCAATACTATCCTTTAAACTCCAATACAACGGTTCTTATGTCTACTAACTTCCTGTGAAACACCACCTTCTTTTTACACTCCACAAAAGACAGAAGACTTAATGGGTGCCTATACATGAGCAGTGAGGCTGCTCCAATGCATTGTAATTACAATTAATCGAGTCTGGAGCTTGGTCATTGCCACGCTCCAGCAGTCTCCAGTGTCTCATGTATCAGTGTCCCAATGCTTAAAAATGGCAGCAGGGGAGCTTTATCTAAAGCTTGATCGATGCTGCCATTTTCAAGCATGGGGGCCCTGATACATGAGATACTCTGAACACTTCAGTTAGAGCGCCTCTTGGAGCTGCTCAAATTGAAACGCCCCCACACCCAAGCATGTTTATAAACACCCAATGTTTTCCCACCAAGGGTGGGATTAAATTATTTTGGCAAATATTTTATTTGCTAAAAATACTATTTTGGTCAACCCCAAATTATTCATGAATCTGATTTCATAGATTTCATAGATATTAGTGCTGGAAGGGACCTCGGAAGATCATTGAGTCCAGCCCCCTGCCCCAAGGGCAAGAAGTCAGCTGGGGTCACAGGATAAATGTCCAATTGACTCTTAAAGGAATCCAGAATAGGAGCTTGCACCATCTCTGGTGGCTTTGCCTCTTGTCAGTCCATAGACTTCTTGAGTCAGATAGAGCTCATCCACACACATGAGGAAGCTTTGTGACCATTCGGATGTGGTCAAGTGCTCTTGCCATGAGATGTCAGGGTAGTTGAAATTTCCCATGACAACCATGCACCGGGAGTGTGCAGTCTCAGATAGTTCCCTGGTGAATTCTTGATCAATCTCTTGATCCTGGCTAGAAGGTCTGTAGTAGACCCCCATCTTTGTGTCCTCTGTGTCTTGTTCACCATGGATTTTGACCCAGGGAGTCTCCAATCGCCCCCCCCGAGTGCCAATGTCAGCTTGCCAGGGATGCACAGCTTTCCTTGACATAGAGAGCGCCCCCCCACCCCTTTTGCCTGCATAATCTCTCCTGTACAAGGTATAGCCATCTATACCTGTAGCCCAGTCATAGGTGGAGTCCCACCAGGTCTCTGTTATCCCTATGAAAAAATAATCCTTTTGGTTTAGCAGGAGGACAAGTTCTTCCTGTTTGTTCCGCAGGCTCCTGACAATGGTGTACAGGCATGTAAGTGTCCCATTGGGGGCCCTTGCCTTTCCTACAGATCGCTCTGGGGCTCGGGTAGGGTTGGGTTCCCTTGAGTGCTTTAGCCTTCTGGGTTTACAAAAACTGTCCAGTGGGCTTGCAGTGGCGGTACTCCCACTAGCCCCTGATGGGCTCAGTTTAAAGCCTGGTCGAGCAGGCTAGCAAGTGTAGCTGAGAAAAGCCTTCTCCCCAGCAGAGTGATGTGGAGGCCATCTCTACCTAGCAACCCACTGCCTCCCTCACCAAAGAGTGGGCTGTGATTGTGGAAGCCAAAGCATTCATGATGACACCAGTGCCACAGCCTCTGGTTGACCACCTCAACCCGTCTCTCCCTCCTCAGCCCATGACCCACAACCAGAAGGAGGAAGGAAAAGACCACCTGCATCCCCAACCCCCTAAGCCCCGCTCCCAGAGCCCTGTAGTCTCTCATGACCTGGCTGGTATTGCTCCAAGCCGAGTCATTCATGCCCACATGGATAAGGAACATAGGGTAGTGGTTGGAGGGCTGGAGAATCTTTGCAACCCTCTGGGCTATGTCCCGAATGCGGGCCCCCGGGAAGTAGCAGACCTCCTGGACCAGGGGGTCAAGGCAACAGATTGCCCCTTCAGCCCCTCTCAGGAAGGAGTCTCCCACAACAAGGACTCTGCGTTTCATCTTAGGGAGAGTAGGGGTGGGTGATCCTCCCTTGCCTACAGGAGCTGGCATCTCTGCAGGTCTCCTGGGGCTGCAAGATGATTGTACCTGTTGCAAAGCCCCAGAAGGGAGGGGACCTTGATGCAGTGGGCCTTGGGGCCCTTGACCACCTTGGTTCCAACCCCTTGGCTGGACAGTACAGGGGATTCCTAAGTCCTCCCTTGTCCTGGAAGGTGACCGTGGTCTATCCTCTGCCTCCAGGGGGTGGAGGGCCTGGCAGAAGGAGTCTATCTCCTGCTCACCATCCCTGATGGCACGCAGTTTCTGGACTGTGGCCCCAGAGACTCCAAAGTGGAGCAAACCCCGCAAGGGGAGGTGGCTATGTTCCTGGTCCCATGAGCCTGGAAATGTGCCAGGCAGCCCCCACAGCCAAAACCCAGGGGCTCCGTCTGCATGGAGCCCAGAACCATGGGCTCCGTCTGGGTGGAGAACTCTGAGGTGCCAGAGGAGGAGGCCGCAGACTCCAAGGGGACCCTTGGGGTGCAGTGTGTGCCCATCTGCATCGTGCTGCTGGGAGGCTGGCTACTGATCGGACTAGCTTCCCTAGGGCTCACTGACAGGGCCTCGGGCCCTCCCACTCACCCTGCTGAGCAACCTCCCGCATTGCGCGGCCTGTTCATGAGGCTCTAGTTGAGTGGCTCCCTGGGGGATTGGGCAAAGTAGGAGCCGGGGCAGGCGAGATCCTCTTCAGCTCCTCTCAGCTGCTCCTTGCAGCTGATCTAGACTAACCCCTCCCTCCATGGGCCCTGCTTACCTCTGGCTGTGCTGGGGGTCGTGAGCCCTTTGAAACTGTGCGGATGCACAATGGGCCTGCCGCCAGCACCATGCTGCTCCTGAGCAAGGGGGGGCCTGCCTGGGGATTTGGGATTTTCCCTGTATTGTCACTTATGTCAACAAAACTAATCCCAAAGAGAATGAATAGCTTTCAGTAAATTTCTCAGGGTTTTTAATTATTCCACTCTATGCATTTTTCTGGGAGTTCTAATAAACTAGAGAGATGGAGAACCTGAAGATGGAATTGCTTTTTGTGCCATGGATATGTCTAATATATCACTCTCCACTGAGCCCAGGGTTGGATTTTCTGGAATTTTCAACAAGTTTAGCCATTTTTGTGCAAATGAGTGTAATCATAGCCAAGTCCACAGGAAGTTGTACAAGTGAGTTTACTTCTCTGGCACTGGAAACAGTAACAAGTATTTGTAGCTTTGTCTTCATAACAGCCATATTTTCTGTTTTTCCTCTATGGTCTTAGGACAACCTAGCGCAGAGCCTCAGCCCTGTCTCTTCAAATGCTATTAATCCAAATACCAATAATTTCTTCTGCCCAAGTTCCTTCAATTATACAACAGTTTTTATTATACAAATTCCATTTATTTTCTTTATACTGTTCTTTTTCCTTTCTCAAAGCAGAATTTCCTGCACTATCCTCTGAAAATATTCATGTCAACTACTGAAAGTGACAGGAAACTGGATCTTCTGAACTTTTTTTGAGTCCATAAAAAGCACATTTTAAAATCAGAAAATCATTCCAATTAAACTTCCCAGCCAGCATTAGCCTGACAAAATCTTCCCTGCCAGCCAGTACCTTCATATTCCTTCTAGTGCTGATTCTTGACATAGCTAATCACTCTCTGCTTTTCCATCTCTTCTTTTTTCTTCTTTCAAATTTGCACTACTTCTATTTGAGCTGGTGCAAGAGCACATACGTTCATGTGTGGATGCGCCCACTGGGTGGGTCTAAATGTGTTATTAATTCAAAGCAAAAATACTGCTCAGTAAACCTACCCAGGAAAACAACTACATGTGCTTCCTCTAGGGAGCAGATTTTCACCCAATGGGAGCAATCCAGTACAGGACTGCTCCCGTCCTGTTCTGCCCCCTACAGCAGCCAGGGGGAGTTCCAGGCTCCTCCTGGTGCTAGCCCAGGTTCTGGTAAGGGGCATAGGGTGGTTCCAATGGGCAGAGGGTCAGCAGCACTCTGCTGGCAGCAGCAGCAGCAGTTTCCTGGCTTTGTGAACACTGGGAGGGGACTTGATGTGCACGGGGCCAGGAGAGAGCTGCCTCTGCAGCAAGCAGAGCTCTCTTGCCCTGTGCTTATCTGGACACACAAATGCTAGCAAGCTCCCTACTGGGAAGTGCTTCCCTGCCCAGCAGGGGGTTGCTGGGAGTTGTCTGGGGTGTGGGGCAGCTGCAGGCAAGCCTTCTGCAAAGTGGTGGGGGCGGGGGGCATGAGGCTTGCTGACAGCTGCCCTGCTCAGCATGAAGCCAGCTCTTCCAGGGAGCAAGTGGGAGCTAGAAATCTATCCCTCACCTCTTCCCCTGAGCAGTTCCACATTGCAGGGAACTAGATGCTCCAGGAAGCAGGCAGGGATTAGGAATCCAGTCTTTCCTGTGCCCTGAAGCAGCTCCGCACCATGCACAGCTGGCTGTGCCAGGGAGCAGGCAGGGCTGGGAATCTGCTGGACAGCAGAGGGCTGAATTCCCAGCCCCCACTCACTCCAGCCAGCTCTGAACTGGGAGCCCAGACAGGGGACAGAAAGCTCCCAAGTCCTGGTGCTTATCAGCTCCCAGCTCCTGGGGGCAGCCAGGGAGCTGAACAGCACCAGGACCAGGGGCAGAGAGCTCCCTCTCCCCTGTGACCCTCTGTTGGCTAGGCTGACTGTGAGCAAATCTCAGTCAGAGTCTACACATGTGTAGTTTGCATGTGTGTGTTATTTTACTATCTGTATTTACAGATAGTCACTAACTGCTCAGTAGCCTAATTTATGGTGCAGTAAATGTAAGTATGTGTAGATGGTGATGCTTTACTGCACAGTAGACTAATCTACTGTGCAGTAAAGCATCTTATGTAGACACATCCACTCAGCCCTCCAGCAAAGTTATTTGCAAGCCTGCCCCTCTCAGGAGTGTTACTCAAATTGCCAATTGCTCAAATCATGAGCGAGGCTTTATAAAGGGGGATAAGGCAAGTTGCCGCATTTATTGATTACATGAGTTAGACATAGAGGTTTGGACACCATTCATACAAACACACACACAAATCATCATATACATCATTACACACACACACACACACACACACACACACACACACACACACACAAAACAACCATTTCATCTACACATACACCAGATATAGTTACCAGCAATAGTTGCTCAATATCAGCTTAGAGTGGCCAACCTGGACTTATTGAGTAGATGATGATGATTTGAAGATAGCAGATTTGAAGATAACAGCTGGAGTGGGGTGAACAGATGCATCTGTGCTCCAATGAAACAGCAGTAGAGAAAGAGATTCACCCAACTTGGCATTTCTAAAGTGTTCTTTTATAGGGATTGGCATCCTTTGTTTCAGTGCTTTGGGGTTTTTCCATACCCAGCTTCTGTTTTTGCGGTTGTTTGTCTTCAGCGTATCTTAGCCTTGGAGTGGTCTTGTTGCCCATCTGGCAGAATTTCTTCTTCTGTTATCTCCTTTGTGCCCTGGAGCTCCAAAGGGGTTCTTCAGCTGTTTGTTAGTTAGTTACTGGCTGGCAACTTACATTTGGTGCCTTGTTGCTTACATAAACAGTTAGATTTCATAGATTCCATAGACATTAGGGCTGGAAGGGACCTTGGAAGATCATTGAGTCCAGCCCCTCGCCCGAAGGGCAGGAATTCAGCTGGGGTCATAGGATCCTGTTGCGCCCTGATGACCGGTGCACCCTTGACCTGCGAGCCTGGGTCGGCACCACCAGCTTGGCGCGAGGGGGGATTTATGACTGGACAGGTGAGTGTTAACAGCGAGCAGGAGTCAGATGATTTAAAGCGTATTGGTTACACAGAAAATTTATTTTTTACACTACTGATGTGATGCAGCATAGGCAGAGGAGTTGATTTATTCAGTTACAGCATGCAGATATCATGTTACCCAGCATTTACAGGGTGGGTAAGAGAGTTGCTTGTTACAGATTCCAAGCGATTCATATAAGCCGTTGCAGTCTTCAGATTACCGAGAGCTCTTGATAAGAAAGATAACAAGGGAGGTAATCGAGCCGGCAAGGACAGAGTTATGCCGAGATAAAGATCGGAGGCAGGGAGATGTTTGTAAGAGGCCACTTTACAAACTGTGTCTCCTGGGTGTGTGTGTGGAGAGTTCTTCCCTTTGGGCGGAAGTTCTTTTAAAGTTATACTTGACCAGGTGGCCAATTACTACACGCCAGGCATGAATAATTAACGAGTTGGCACTTGTACTCTCTTTGCTCAAGTTTCAGAAATAAGGGGGGTTATTTTTGCTTGGGTGTTACTGGTCCTGTTTGGTCACAGGAGGGCAAGCATAGTACATTATTTAATTTTACAACTTCACTAAAGTCAGCTAATTTGGAGTTTCATTTTTATCTGGTCACCATGGGTACTGATATCTTTCGTGCTGAGTTGTCAAGGTCAGTTTCTCTCTCTTGTATGGGAGCTCAAGTGATTTGAAATGAGGCACAGACAGGGGTGTATACATGCAGCACTGTTACAAACTAAAGAATAATAGTGTGAAACTACAATCACAGAGTTTGTTGTGTTAGCTTCTGACCTTTTGCCATCTGACTTTTTGCCATCGGCATCTGAAATCAAAGACTTTGATCTTTGACATGCCCCCTTGCCGATGGCAACTTTGGTGACATCATTTAAAATTGGTTATCTTTCTCATCGAGCTCATAAACAATTGGCAAGCGTGTGTATACAAAAGCAAAAAGTGTGGTTATTCGTTTCTTGATTACATGAAAAAGGCAAAAAAAAGATGCTTAACACTACTAAGATAACAATGAAAATACTTAAGACAGGTATGCGCAGTGGTGGTAGCATTTCGCCAGCCTACTTGGAGTCCTTTCAAGCTCCATAAGGAGGTTACAGGGGTTCAGGTATACAACAATGGTGGCCGCTTACAAAGCAAAAGCACAAACAACTTGCTACCAAACCAAATCAAACTAACCAGCACATCACACCGTGACAGACACCTTCGCTGCATTTCACGTCATGTCTTACATGCTAAGTATGCGGTCAGCATGCCGGCCACATGGTCATAGCTATATAGATAAACGATTTAGACTCTGCTCCATCCTATCATACATGTAACAAAACCTTCAACTTCTCATACAAACATATGGCCATTCAGATGTAGGTATATATATATATATAGTAGTGTTGATAGTGAAAGGTAATTCTAAAACATCTGCTGAAGGGATGTTACAATGCAAGAGGTTAAGATAGCGAGATATGAAAATACTAGACTGTGATCGACTAAGATGAGTGACGATGCCGGTGTCCATTGTTGCTATGAGTCTTGGGAAATAGAGCCAGTAGTCTACCGTTGCATTTCCGGTGTCTTTGAAGTTGTGGCATTCGGTAGTGGAAACAGCTAGTAGAGTCAGGAACATGTTCTGTTGAATTGTGCCCAAAATGGGACATACGACACAGTGCAGGATGATGGTCGTGAGAAACTTCATGGCTTTTACCTGCAAAAGAAAATAAGAAACAGCAGTATCCAGAAATATTACACAATTCACGTAACTTTTTGCTTGGCGCGCCTAGATAACCAATTGTGATGTGCTAAAAATATGGAGGTTCTGAAGAGCTGTTGACATCTTTGATGACCCAATATGTGTTCGGATACTGTCCAGGGCGAACAATCAGACATAGACAGGTTGCAGGGGTGGGCGGACGAGAATAGGATGGGTTTCAACACAGACAAGTGCAAGGTGATGCACCTCGGGAGGAACAACCGGCACCATACCTAC